>NC_142498.1:21676452-22014554 GCF_965113065.1 Corylus avellana
TATTAAATATTTAAATTTAACATTTTCTATAAACAGCTTTTAGAATAAGTGCCGATTTAATATGATATCATAGCAAAGGTCCTGAACTTGATCTCCCGATTCTGCAGTTTGAGATGTGTTTGTAAGTTTGACAATCTTGCTGATGTAGTTTTACTTTCTCAATGGCAGTTATCTGATTTTGGGCTTTCTATATGGGGACCAACAGATTCAACTCATGTGATACATGGTGATGTGGTGGGGACTTTTGGATATATTGCTCCAGAATACTTCATGCGAGGAAGGGTCAGTGACAAAATTGATGTATACTCCTTGGGTGTGGTTCTTCTTGAACTGTTATCAGGGAGAAAGCCAATTGGTTCTGAGACCTCCAAAGGACAAAGGAGTTTGGTCAAGTGGGTAAGAACTTATTTTTCACATACTTGTCTATTTCTGATAGTTCTTCATCTATATATATATATATATATATATATATATGCTTTTATTATTCTCTTCCAAAAACTTTACTTTCAGAAGCTTAGAATCTAACCTGCATAATCAAATTGTATCCATCCAGGCCAAACCATTATTAGAGAGTGGGGATCTTAAAGCATTGTTGGATCCAAAATTAGATGGGAATTTCGATGTGGATCAAATGCATAGAATGCTCTTGGCTGCAAGTCTCTGCATTAGCCAGTCATCTCGACTTCGTCCAAAAGTGAGCCAGGTAAACACCGTTAAAATAATAATTAAATTATTAAATGAATCATTCTCTATCTGTTCAAACTTTTGAGATAAATGAATGACCAAGACAAATTTCTGTTGTCGCTTGTCCAGATACTAAAGATATTAACAGGGGAGAAGGATGGCAATGAGTGTGTCAATTTCCATGTCATCGATTTGAAAGAGATGGGGAATCAAGATGACGATGACGTTTTTCTTGAATTTGGTTACAAGAGACACATGAACTCTACATTGCTTCAGACAGAAAATGACAGCAACTCACAAAGTAGTGGTGAGACATCTCTGGGTAGTGCAGAAAAACCCCGACACTTCATGTTGAAGGATTACTTCAAACAACGGCAAGACTGATCATCATCAATCAAGGCAAAGGAACTGGAAAGTCGTGTACATTTTTTGTAGTCCTTTGCGACAAGGGCATCCTTGGTCTTCCCTGCAATAACCATGGTGATTGTAGTTTTTTTTTTTTTTTTGGATTGTAGTTTATTTTAGATTGAGAGGTTTGTTTCTGATATTATATGTATTTCCCCATGTTTTGATTTTGCTCAGAGAATTCTATTATCACCTGCTCTCTGATCCGTTTCTTTTTTGTCAAGTCTAAACTAAGAGCTACACCCAAATTTCACTCCACATTCCATTTGCACAAGGCCCCACCACCAGCTTCGGCCTGGTTGGTTAATGAATAAGGCACATTTTGGTAGCGGTTTTTAAAATTATGTTTTTGAAATCACTACTTTTTAAAATCACAAAGCCATTTAATAAAACAAGTTAAAAAGTATTTTTAATATACGAAATAGTGATTTTGGTTTAGATTTACACTTTTTCAAATAAGCACATCCTATACGGCTATACCTTGCTTATAGAAATTACAGATTTTTTTTTTTTTTTTTTTTTTTTTTTTTTTTTTTAAAAAAAAAAAAAAAATTAAGTGTTTTTTAAATCACAATGCCAAACATATTACGTTTTGCAATATCTTTTAAAAACGCTGCTCCCATAGCCATTTTATATGAAGATATGGATGAAGACCAACAACAGCTTTCGATGCTCTTTGCAAAAACTCGAGCACCATAGAGATATCAAGATCTCATCTCAAGTGCTCAATACAACTTTACTGTATAAGCCGCTTGAGTAATAAAAGAAAGAAAAGAATCAAAATGGAACCGTAAAAGGAAATGCATATATGTCAGCCTCGGGCAAGTAATGGGCATGTGGCCACAACGTGTGACTTCCACTGCAAGAAACATTATTGCCAGCTTTAAATCTTTCAGACCCATGTCTGTCTTTCTGCTTCGGCCTGAAGAGCCATTCTTCATCATCAAAGTCGTTTCTCTCATGCTGAAGCGAAGGTGGAACCCAGTTCTCAATTAAAGCTTTATATGGCGATTCTATCCTCTGAATCTTACTTTTATATGACTTCATTTCAGTCCTCCTTGGCACTGGACAGGACAACTCCTTAGCAAAGATATTTGCCTTTGCATTAGTAGAGCAGCACTGTTCTTGATTGGGTACTTTGGGGCTCTCATTCTTCTGTGGAGCAAGAACATCTTCCCTTCCAGAAGTAGAGCACAGCTGTTCAGATACTTTCTGCTTTTTCAAAGGCAGCCGCATCCGAATAATGGTTCCTATTTGATGATAAAAGAAATGAAAATTAAACGTATGCAAAACAATCTTTTTAGAAGTTTAAGAGCAGCTAGCGGATCTAAATTTCCAATACTTTGTTGTCCGGAACGATAGCAATTCAAGTAATAAATGTGAAAGATTCTCTATGGGACAACTTGCCCAATAACTGGGAGGATTGTCTCAAAAAAACAAATCCGAACATCAAAATCGCTGGAAATCTTTATTCAACATTTACACCCTCTAGTGAAGGGAAAAGCCCAAACTCACCATGCATGCTGATACTACAAGTTTGGGAGGTGTCCCTTTTCCTCTTGTTGCTTGTCCAAGAGCTGCCCGAACTAACATTTGGAGACCGGATCGGCTGCTTATGTTCTTCAGTAAGACCACTCTTACACAATAGTTCAGCCTCATCTTCAATACTCTTTTGAAAATACCCACCACATGACTCTGCTCTACTTTCCTCAGGTAGGTCATACTTATGATAATTGAGCTTTATTATTTTGCCATCACCAGTATCAGTGATTTTCTCCTTTCCTTTCTGTGCTTTCCTTTTCTCCTTCTTTTCCCCCTTCTTCTCCTTCTTAATCTCTTTTTTGACATTCTCCCTTTCCTTTTGGAGCTATAAATAGCACCATAACAACATATCGTAAAACAGTCCTTGGAAGGGGACAATATTAAAACAGCAGATAATGAAAACCAACAGTAAGCAGCCTCCAGTTCAAGACATGGTCAAACAGTATGCGTCCTCCACTTCAAGGCATGTTCTAAAACATCATATGCAACATAAACTACTCTTTGAAATAGAATGATTAATTATTGAAAGCAAAAAATAAGTTTTACCCACCTATGATTAGGCCATAAACAATGAGAACCCACACATTTTATTGTAATACTTCAAAGCTTTAAGAGTTGTGTCCAAAATATAGATGTTGGTATTTACACAACACAATACCTCCTAACTTATCATTATTCCATGTCACTTGTTCATTCATAATAAAAGACCATAAGGCAATAAATAATTTTCTTTTTTTACAAGTAAAATTAATTCAAGAAAAAATACATTAAATAATTTTATTTAATTAATGATCATTATACTCATCTGGTTATGAATCGTAGGGGGAAACACGATTTTTAATATTGACTAGCTATATTAGAGTAATATTGAACTTCTTCTAACCAAATCTCCACATACTAAGCTATGAACAATCACTTCCGCTCGAAGTATCAATCAACTAGTATTCCCGAAACCAATCTAGCTCAAGAATTAACATACTACATAGGACAATTTCCCTAGGCAAACACGATTTCCAATCAGAACACAAAATAATTAGAGAAATGTTAGGAGTCAATAAATTTTTTATATTTGATTCATATTTTCTAACAATCAACTATTGGATTTGTGGAGTCCACCATTGACTTATATGAAATCTAAATAAATCTACAAATTTAATGGTTGATTGTAAGGAAATATGGGCCAAATATAAAAAACTTATTAACCCCTAACATTTCTCAAATAATAATTAGCCTTAGAATAGGAGAAAGTCCATCATCCTATCCATTATATCACAGGTTTACATACTACACAAACCCCATTCTACAATTAGTCTTCTAACTATGGAATTAGCTCTTTGCCTTCACCATAATAAGGGACCACTCTCACCACTTTGCCCTTGTACTTCTTGATCCCTTCTTGATCCAACCACACCAAATTTAATCCAATTCAATATCCAAACTCTATCCTCACAGATCGAAAAAATTCAATCCTTTCGTCCAACAAAAAAATAGTCTTTTTTCCTTCTACTTAAAACCCAGATCAAGATAAGCACATTTAGTCCCAAGATTGGTACGATCAGTACCCCAACCAATCATAAATATGTAAGTAACAGTCAGTTTCCAAGGATCTTGATCCAAAATATCCAATGACGCAAATTTTACAAGAATTCGCAATTCTTGACGAACAGTTCCCATTGTTCATTCACATACGTGACATTTACAAGAAACACCGATTTTTGAATACAAGGACAGGCTTTGAAGCGCACACAAAACACAGAGGCCGTGCAAATAAACTATTTACAGTCTCTGTACTGAAAAACCAGATCGCTCAACAAACCTTAATCGAATCGATCAACACCCCCGTGTTCCGCACAAGCCCTGAAGGGGGTTTTGCATAGTAACGAGATATCATCATCCTCAGTTGCCAAAAAACACCCCGGTTACTCTTCGTATATGGAGAAAATTTGAGGGCAAAAGCAAAAACCTAGGGTTACGCTTTTCTCCTAGGCGGCGAAGTACAGCTTATGCGGAGGGGAATACCGCGTATATATAGGGAAAGAGCAACTTCTAAGTCGGTTCCTTATTCCGATACTACCCTTTAGGGTAATTTAATTGTTCTTCTTTGCATGCAGCTTTTCTCGGATCCTTTCTACTTTAAATCCTTTTATTTTATTTTTTTATTTTATTTTTTTATTTATGACATGTTCACACAAAAGAGAAATTCAAATTAATGATCTCCGCTTTATGAGGCGTAGTCCACATCCGATTGAGATACCCCTTCGTCTCTTCTAGTTAGTACATTTAGAAGTACGGTGTTGTTCAATAATTTTAACCTCAATAAAATTTGAACAATTTTATCCTTTTAAATGCATTAACTAAAAAATAATTAAAAATTTTTGAAATGGAGAATATTCTTTTCTACTTTTCTTGTAAGTTTTTGTTACCTTTTTGGGAACTCTAGCTCACTCCTAATCTTTATAGGAGTAACGTAATTTAGTAGGAAAACAGCTTACAACTTGGACTTGTTTCCACACCGTCCAATAGGAATAGAGAACTGTTATGTAGTAGCAAAATCTTGATATTAATTATTTCTCTTAAATTTAAGATGATTATTATTAAATTTTTAGTTATTAGTCTTTTAAAAGCCTCACGCATTTAGAATGATTCAACAATAGCTATAATCGTCCCCAATTGATAACTCAATCGGCTGTGAACCATACCTCATAAAGTGAAGGTCACTCATTCGAATCTCCCTCCCCATTTTCTTGTGTGGACATGTCAAAAAATAAAAATAAAAATAAAAATAGCTATAATCTTCTTTATAGCATTACATAAAATATAATTCGTATAGATTTAATTAAATGGGTTAAACCCTTCAACTTTAATTCCCTAATTTTATTATTTGTGTCAGAACTGACAATCCTAAATATTATGTATTTGTGTGTTAGGTTTTCTCATGTATAGTTTAACCTTTATCCGACCTATTTAATTACACAGTCAAACCCATCGATCATCATTGACTAATTTTTTTGTTTGACAAACATTATTTACTAATTTCGTTTTCAGTTTATATCGAGTTGTTAGGTCATGCCAAAAATTATTAGTCTAACAATTATATGCACAACTAAACAAAATTATATAATATTAACGTATGGGTTTGAATCTTGATTAATAATATAAAAAGTATATCTACTTATCAATTGAAATAATTAAAAGAACATTGATTTTTAAAATTTTATTTATTATCTTTAAGTTAAATAATTAAAGCTTTATTTATTAAAATTATTAATTTCTGCCTTTAATTTTTTCCTCTCAAAACAAAATTATTAACAAAGACATTGATCCAGGAAGGATTGGGCCTTACCACAAAGAACTAAGGACATTGATCCACGAGGGATTGGGCCTTACCACAAAGTACTTAAAAAGTTATTACTTATTAGTCCTTAATTTTAACACGTGTCTCTCATGCTTCGATTTCTACCTGCCCGACCACCGTGGTCCATTTTCCACACGGTTGCTACAGTAGTTGTGTGGAAATAGCAGAAGAATCGTGTATTCAATTTCAGCCAAAACCCTAAACCCTCGTCAAACGGTAACAACCCCTCCCACGAATACGATGATAAGAAGGGTTAACGTTAACGGTAACGGAGTCGCCGCCCTCAGCCGAGCCATCGGACTCGGAGGCGGTGGCGCCACCTCAGCCACTAACCAGCGGCTCCTTCAAGCGGCGCTCTACGGCACCCTGGCGCACTCAAACGCCAACTCCAACCCACATTGGCTCTCGTCGAGAGGACTCGCCGATCGCTTTGGCCCGTTAGCTCCGTCGTCATTCCCACACGGCGTCCTCGCTACCAGGTTCAGCCATTCTCTGGCCAAGGAACCGCCACGTGCCGAGAAATTCTCGCCCAAAGACGTGGTTTTTTTCCAGTACGAAGCTTGCCCTTTCTGCAACAAAGTCAAAGGTATTAGATTAAGTTTTTATTTTTACTAGTTTGATTTTCATTTCTTAATTTTGTATCGATTTCAGCGGATATGTGATTTCTTGATATTTTTCCCCATTTTTTTATATTTTGTTGTTCTTTCAGCGTTCTTGGATTATAACAAAATTCCGTACGAAGTAGTGGAGGTTAACCCCATCAGCAAAAAGGAGATCAAGTGGTCTGATTACAAGAAGGTGCCCATACTGAAGATTGATGGTGAACAGATGGTCGATTCTTCAGGTTTTGCTTATCTTGAACCTGATAGTGTGCTGATTAAATCGGTTTTTGTTATATTTTTGTGGTGGGTTTTTGTTAAATTAACTTGTTTTTTCTTATGCAGACATAATTGATAAGTTGTTCCAAAGGATTCATCCAGATAACCCTGCCGTGGATGGTGATGAGGAAAAGAAGTGGCGAGGGTATGGTGGTTCTATAGATTGAAAGACTTGCTCATTGAATTCTTGTATGAATTGCTAACTGCTGTTATTCTAAGTGTAGCTGTTGCGTTGAAGTCCAATTGCTGGTCCCTTTGCATTTCATCCATCATCCCATTAGACTGATCTTATTTGTTTCTGCTAAAATAGGATGGATTGATGATACTGTTATTCATAATGTAGGTGGGTGGATAATCACTTGGTGCATATGTTATCTCCAAACATATATCGAACTGCTTACGAAGCTCTCGAGTCATTTGACTATATCACCACACATGGTATGATTTCAGATTAATCTCACAAGTAACATTAATAAACAGAAGACATGGCTGCTTGAAGTCCATCATACATGTTTTCTCTAACACTTCTATTCCATAGAGCTTTTTTTGAATTTGTTTTAGAGTTGTTCATCGCTTTTGATAGTGAAAGAAAACATCAACTGTGAGTTATATGTTTCTTGTCTTGTTTATTTGATTCTGTTTTCCGTCGTCTTCAGTAAAGTGAAGTTACATGGTCTTTGAAGGTTCAAAGAGACCTTCAGGCAGGGATTCTCTCCATTAGACTAGAGCATCAACAACTGTGATCCATGAAATTTCTGTAGAGGCTGAAGTTTACAAGAGGGGCCCTTGTTTTAGTCATCTGACTAGCTGCTGCTTTTTGGATGATATGGCTTTCAGTTTGCATTCGTTGATTGTCTCAATCATAGTTCCTTTAGGATGTCTCTAATTGGCTTTGTATTTTGATTGAATTGGTGTGTTAAATCTTTTCGTGAATTTGTTGTGGTTTGACATATCATCTTGCTTTGAAGCCTTCAATTGATGAAGTTGGTGTTAAACAGAAATGTAGCATATAACCTCAATTCTAGTTTCCTATATCTTCTTGCTTTAATCCCGTGACTTGTTTAGGTTGATGTGAGACTCAAAAACTTAGCTAATGATTCAATTCTTATGATGTCCCTCTTATATGCAGGCAATTTCAGTTTCACTGAGAGGATAATGGCAAAGTATACTGGAGCTGCAGCTATGTATTTTGTGTCAAAGAAATTAAAGAAGAGACACAACATCACAGATGAACGTGCAGCCCTGTATGAAGCTGCGAAAACATGGGTGGATGCTCTGAACGGCCGGCAATTTCTTGGTCTGTTTAACTGACATCATGATGTAGCTAAAGCAACTGAATTTTGGCAAATCTATTTCGAAGAAATATATTAACTTCTTTGATGTTTCTTATCTTAAACAGGTGGGTTGAATCCGAATTTGGCTGATCTTGCTGTCTTTGGCGTCCTGAGGCCCATCCGACACCTCAAGTCTGGCAGAGATATGGTAGAGCATACAAGCATTGGTGACTGGTATACTCGAATGGAAAGTGCAGTAGGAGAATCTTCTAGAATCAAGGCAGAAAAGTAGAGAAGATTTGTTAGCTGGTTTGGACTTTGCTATTGAATCACCTAGAAGCAAGGCAATTTCTGCTTCAGTTAATGTGGTCGTTGAGTCTTAAATCTCAGCTTGATATGCAACTAATAAATTATATTTTTACAGGAAATACTGAAACAAAATGAGAACTCCATTTTATTTTTTTTAAGACAGGAGATGTAATATATGGTATTGTTTATGCTATATGCCACACCAGTATCATACTGATACCATTATTCCATTATGTTGATGTTGGTGGATTGTCATTGTTACATAAGCATAGTGAGATATTGGTGTGATATGTAACATTACTCTTAAATACAATTCTTGTGTTTTTTATTGCCTGAAGTTGGTGTCTCGCAATCATGTTGATTTGAAAATAAGATATCAATCAAGTGTCTATGGGATTGGAATTTTTTACAATTCTTCTTACGTGTTTTTCATGCTTAAACTTTTATTACCATTCCGATGATAGTAGATAATTGGCGAAATAATTTAACAGTATATAGTTAACAAGTTAATTACTAATTAATTAAGTGAAATATTTTACTAATTCATTTTCAGCAATTTCTTCGTCATTTTCTCTATATTTAAGGATTCAAATTACTTTTTACTTCTCTATGTCAAAATACACTCTAATAGTCTTCCTTAATCATTCATTTATATTATTAAAATATATTTTTTTAATTATATTATATATATGAGAAGAGAGATGAGAAAGAATTGTGAGACATGAGAGATTGAGAGGAGAGAGAAGAGAATCATTTTTTTTTTTATTTTAATAATCATAAGGATTGTAATAGTAAAATCCAATGTTTTGGGTTTTACGGTAGCAATCCTAATGTTTATGGTTCATTTAAAGAGTGCTGTAAGATTTTTTTACGATTTTTTAGACATATTCTTTAAACTTAAGGAATGAAGTCTGCTAAGAATGCTGAGGGTAGCTTTGTGAAGAGGATTCATGTGATGATGCTTTTTAAAATGTTTTTTTTACTTTTTGGTTATGATGTGAAAAAATGAGTAATTTTGAATTGTTTATTAATGTTGTTTACTTTTTAGCTAAAAAGGAAAAAAAACAACCTTAAATGTTGTTGCCAAACAAGCCTAATTTGGCTAAAAAAAAAAAAGCATGCGAAAGGAAGATAACTAGTGACAAAACTAGGGGGGTTGGAGGAAGCCATCAGCCATGGCCCCCCACCTCCCTCCGACCCAAAAAAAACAAATAAATAAATAAATAAAAAGATTTTAACCTTTAAATTTGAAAGGTAATAAATTCACAAGATTTCAAAGGGGGTCGGTGTAACTTTCCGGAAGCTTTTTGTATGAAAAACAAAAGTAAAGATGGATTCAAGGAAAAAAAAAATCTCACAGCTCGAACTTTGAGCTTCTCCTTCTGTTTATTTGAAGGAAGGACCATCCTTTTCCCTCACCTTCCTTATCCGCCTTCCTTGTCCTCCTTTCAACTTTTTTACCGTCCCATTGTTATAAGTTTCCAGGTGTAATCCACTTTGCATGCAGTAGTTGTGTTGGCAAGCCATCCTCCCACCTGCCACAAGCTCCTTCCATGGAAGGTTACGTACTTATCAAAGCAGGGCATTGATGAGAAAAGTCCTCATCATTAACGCCTATGATAGCATCTAAACTCTGATGACACAAATCCCATCATTTTTGTTTTCCCGATTACATATTTATTCCTAGATCTTTCATATTTAGAATCTAACTATTTGTTTAGGCAATTAAATTCTATATTAAAAAAAAAAAATCGTATTTATTGAGCGAATTGCTAAGACTCATTAAGCCTCTTAACATTTGGTATCCATCAATTTGGTTGGATAATTAAAGGTCGATTTAGGATTGTGTTTAAAAATACGTTTAATACTTAAAAAGTTGGTTTAAAGAAAAAAATAGTATTTAGTAAAAAAGATTAAAAGCGTTTGTGAAGGTTCAAAAAACTTAAAAGTTGTTAAAATGTACTTTTAACAAAAATTTTATTTTAAAAATATTTTTTTTAACTTAAAAACTCTATTTTTCGAACTCAATTTCAAACAGACTCTAAGTATACCCAAATTACATATTTATCCGTTTAAAACTTGTTTAATTGGATAGTTAAATCCTATATTAAGTCTCTTATGTTTGGAATTCATGATAATTTATATAAAAATAAAAACTTTTTCGTATTTACCGTCAAAATCTTCGAAATTACTCGATCAAACCAGAACCCCACGTTTTTGGGGTCTCTGGAGTGTCTGGTTCTGGAGGCCTTAATGACATGGAGATTCTGGTTATAACTCATTTGGTTAAATGTTTGACCAGTTAATCAATGACTTTCGGCGAATCCACGTGGCACCAACACAGTAGTTTACGTGAAACTTTTTGTCGTTTCCAAACGGGACACAACAAGTATATATATATATATATTGTAAGATAAATAAATGCATTTTATGAGTTATAAAAAATAGGAAATCTTGAATCTTCAGCCTTTCCCGATGACTAAACTGACAATTTCTCCAATCTCTGAATCATCTCCATAACGTCTGACCCTTTCACGTCTGAATTGAGTGAATTTCTCGTTCACCAACACATCTCTCGCTCTCTCTCTCTCTTTCTTTGATGAAAATCTCTGACCCGAGAGTTCTGTGACTCCCTGTCACACAATCTGCATGTGTACGTCGTCGTTTGCGCGCCACCCTTGTATCTCTCTCTCATAAATGCTACTTATTGGTTATGAAGCCTTTTGTGATTTCACTCTCTCTATTATAATTTGTTTTTTCCTTTTTTTAGTTCCTATTAATTACGTTGATAGGAATCAAATTATATCCATAAAAAACTCCATTAAATGATTATAATTACATGTCATTAATATATTTTGTCATTTTACCCACTCTATATATATATAAACCACCCATGCACGGATTTCTTTCATAATGGTTTCCCTTTCGGTTAAACCAGCAACAGAGATGGCAAATGTTATGCCAAATAAAGAGAGAGAAAAGGTCATGCTTCTTTTCTGATATAACAAGAACATGATTATGAGCCCCCTCTAGCTAGCTTTAAACCTACCCGGCTACCCCATCTCGTTTCACTTCTCGTCTGTCATTAATGTATTGCCCGTGTAATATGTGAAGGGAACGGTGCGTTTTGGTTGTCTTTATGTTGTTGATTTCTGGCGATGGTTAAGATGGCTGTCCAGGCACCGTTTTACCCAGAAAATATGGATTTTCCCATGTGTGGACTACAGGATCCTGCTTTTGGGTTTGTTGATGATCTTCGGTTTAGCCTTCAATATCCCCAACAAACTCTCTTTCATCTTCAGCGGAGCGCTCAAAAGTTGGGTGTTGATTACAACGAAGGCGTTTCTTCTGCTTCCAGTTGCAATAGCCTCCCTCCAATGCCCGCTTTTCAATCTTTGGATGCTCTGTTTGCGTTGCAGAGCCAGGAGATAGACCGCATTCTTCAAATACAGGTAATAATATATCATAATCTCATATGGGTTTTCTTCAAATCAATTTTATATTTATTTATGGTTTTTCTTCCTCTGTTTTTGAACTTTTTTCTGCCTCTGCCTCTGTCTCTGTCTCTCTCTGTTTCTCATCAGAATGAAAGGTTGAGACTAGTTTTGCAAGAGCAAAGGAAGCAAGACATCGCAGTCCTCTTGAGTGATTTTGAATCGAAAACGTCGAATTTAATTAGGCGAAAAGAAGAAGACTTGGCACAAGCAACAATGAGAACAATGGAGCTGCAAGAATGCTTAAGAAAAGCAGAGATGGAAAGGGAAACATGGCAGAGATTAGCTAAAGCAAATGAAGCGATGGTCACGGATCTAAATAACACGCTTGAACAGGTCAGAGAGCGAGTTGTTTCGGTCAGCCATACAGCCGAAGATACAGCATCGTTTTGTGGCTCGTGTGAGAGAGACGATAGAGGACAAGAAGAAGCGGTGAAAAGAAGTAGCAGAAAGATGACTTGTAAAAGCTGTTACTCTCGGAGCCCGTGTGTTCTTTTTCTCCCTTGCAGACATGTCTGTTCGTGCAAGTATTGTGAAGCTTTTCTTGGTTCCTGTCCTGTATGTAGCGCTGTAAAGGAAGGTAGCATAGAGGTTTTCTTCGTCTGACCAGGAAGGAAAAAGCAAACAAGGAGAAGAAGGAAAAGTTTTTGAGAAGTACACATCTGTTGATACCTGTACTATCATTATGGTGTTTTTTTTTTGTTTTCTTTTGCTTTTTCTGGGGTCTATGGAATTCGATTTTTTTTTTTTTAACTGCGAATGCAACGGTCGTGGAAATGATGATGATGGTGTGGTATAGTAAAGAACCTTTTCCTTTTTCTTCTTCTGGGTTTATTTATTTTTTCCTGATTTAGATTAAGAGATTGATGGGTTCTTTTTGTTTCGTAAGAAATGTGTCAGCTCTCTCTACTTAGCGGTAGCAGTGTACTATTTTTAACTGACAAAAAAAAGATCTGAAAGCATAGTTTGACAGCTTTCAAGACTGCCTGTGTCACCGCCACTTTGGTCTTACTGCTCCCAACAATCCATCAATTATGAGCAGGCCGTGTGAAAGAGGAATTATATTTGATTCTATATATATATTTTCTTTCACTATCTCTAATATATATATATATATATATGTATAAACTACTTTTCTAAGTATTTTGTCTCCTTGGGGCGGGCCATCCCATAAAACAAGTGGGTCCCCACCTTGAGTTTGGTTCTTTATCATGGATCCACCAACAATTCATGCTTGATGTAGCAGAGAACCGTTTCCAATGGGGGGATTGTAATGGTTGTTTTGTCGAGATCTTCCTGCACCAAAAAGTGGGGTTTTGATCGGTTAAAGTTAGACCACACCAACTAATGGTGTCCTTCTCTCCCTTCCTTTATCGTTCGCCGGGTCTCGTCTGAGCCCGGCATTGTACGCGTGGGCTTATACGTGGACGGCCCATATGCTCTGCCCGCCTAGTGCAATGATCTTCCCCTGCGACATGTGGATCCCACTTAACCCAGAAACTGTTCCTTGGGAATCATCGGCTGTCCACGTTTGGTTTGTATGGTTGCATCAACTGTGTGATATTTTGTTAATAAAAAAAGACATGTTTTTGTTTTTGATTTTGTTTTCAACGTTTTAACATTTATGCTGAGTGATTATATTCTCTTTAACCAATTAATATACACATACAAGTCTTAATGCCAAGATTGATAAGAATTTGGACAATGGATGGAGTAAGTGAATCTCATGTATTTTTAATAGCATGGAAAAAGTTTATTTTTCAAAAAAAAAAATTATTAAAAAAACATGTAAAAAACACGTGTTATTTAAAATTCAAGTAAATCTCATATAAGTGGATACATGAGATTTTTATAGACCAAATTAGAAAACTTTTCTTCAACTTAGTTTGGAGAAAATATTCATAGAAATTAAAAAAGAATAATAGGGAAAAGGGAACAAGACAATGAATTATAAGAGTCAATTATGATATAATTTTGTGACATCAATGAAAACCGCAGCTTATTTTGGACCCATTAATCTCCCCATGCTTCCTCAATTGATTTTCATTAGTGCACTTTATTTCTGGTATTGATCTAATTAACAGGGGGAAAAAATGCCATTTTAAAGGATTAGAGCATGAACTACCAAAAACAGAAATGTGTGGAATCACAGGAAAAAGATAGCAAGCAGAGGGACATTGACTGAAGTAAGACTTTGTACAAACTCGATTGGGCGTCTAATTTGCTAAGGTAGACATGAGGTCCTTGTGTTAGATAGTAAGAATAATCACATTTAGAACAGAAGTTTGAATGCCAAGAAGGGACGAAGGGCAAGGAGAGTCTCAAATGTCACCCAATGTCAGTTCTTCCTCTTCTTCCCCGTCGCCGATGCCATTAAATTCTTCACCTCCTCCATATCGTCAATATCGATGTAGGTTAAATTCATTGTAAAACATTCCTCGCTGCCACTAATACTGAAAGAACATAGATCAACTCCTCCGCATGTATGATGCAGCTTCACCACAATTTCATAGGTATCCAAAGTTCCTCCTTCCATCGTTAATATCGGCTTTCCTTTCTTCTTCTCAACGACGAAGGCGTCAATTCCTGTAAATAAAACTGCATTTTCACTTACCAAAAAACACAAATAAAGTTACAGGAATGAAGGTATCCTATAAAAAACACAAATGAGTTGGGGTTTCCCTCGTTACTATTCATCACCATTTTTCAAAAAACTCAACATCAAAACATTCTAACTTTTTCACTTTTTATATCACATCATTCACTTTTTATTATTATTCAAATAAAAAAATTACTACAAAACAAAACATTTTCACTTTTTCAAACCACTTTTTTCACTTTTTTATACCAAACATTTTTACTTTTTTTTTCACATCAATCTACATCAACTACAGTGTTTAGGCCAACCCATTTACCAAACATCACTTAAATGTTTGGTCACCTCTCAGTTAAATCCCACGCATCACTTTGGTTCCTCATCATTGGTTAATAGTAGGACGCGTACACGTACCACACTAACACACACTTAATAGAGTTTCTAGTCATTGTTCTCCTTCAGGTAAAATTAAAGAGTGAGGCTACTTTTCACAATTATTTACCACACCCATTTTACATCGGCTAATGTAGGCGCATGACCTTTTCACATACCAAACACATAATAATATAAGAGATATGCTAGGGTTAGTGACACAATACTTGGGAACCATCCCATATAATCTATTGTTTTAGTAAGTAAAGACATAAAGGGATGGGATAGTGACACAATATTTGGGAACCAAATTTTTTTAAACATAGCATTTCTCATAATATAAAGCATCACATTGTAACAAAAAGGGAAAAATACAAAATCAGTCATTGTGATTTACTTGATTTGCAATTAACTCCTTGTATTATCAAAATGAACCCAAAGGTCACTAAGGTATGCCAAAAAAATAATGTCATATTTAAGTCAGTATCACACTAACAGAATATGTTAAATTAGTGGACGGAATTTGACTGTATGGACTAAATTATTTTTTTTGCATACTTCGGGGACCTTTAAGTTCATTTTGATACCACAAAGAGTTAATTGTAAATCATGTAAACTACAATGACTAATTTTTCATTTTTCCCTAACAAAAAAACTGGTGATGAGATAGCTAATGGACTCGATAAAATAGACCAGGGGCCTTCTTTGCTTTGGGCTTTAATACACACAAATAATTACCTATTAAAATCAAACAACAAATAGAAGAAAAGAAAAAAAAAAAAAAAAAAAAAAAAAAAAAACTAGTAATAAGTGACAAATTTAACTAAATGAAATAATAATTTGGTACCTTGACCGAGAGAGCAAACAATACCAGCCAGCCACTTGACATTGAGATTATTCTGACGCATCCTCAGTTCAAGCTTCTGCAAGAATAAATCAATATACACCAAACGATCTAGTTTAGACCCAACCGAACTCTTCGATAGTCGTAATTACTAAAGAATCAAACATAACAAATATTCTAAATCTGAACCAACAAAAAGTTTCAGAAACCAATACAATGTTTTATAGGCAACTTTAAACCCTGAAGAGAGGAAATAGAAAAACAGCAAAATCTAACCCTTCTCTGAAAGTAATTGGGACCCATCTCAAAATTTGTATGAAGTAAAATTAAAGCAAAACTCATCAGAAACACACAGTTTCTAAAAAACTAACCCAAGTATAAAACAAACCAACACAACAAAGATCTTTAATCATAGCACAAAAACGAAAAAGAGAGTTAATATTCTGTATGTCTTGTATTGAAAATAACTACAAGTAGATAATCCTAATCGATGGTTTGTTGTACTTCTTCAGCCAAGAACAAGAGAATAATAAAACCTCGGACATCCAATCAGTCCGAGAGTACTCAAATAACTGTTTGGAGAAACATAATAAATTAATGATCGATATGCCTTGTATCAATTGCCTGTGCAGACCAAAAGGACAACCCAGCGGCCGGCTGATCAAAAAATCGGCTGATCAACCATTCTGAAGGACAACAAACATAGCTTAGGAGGAAAGGTGTAAAATGAAGTGAAGGTTCCCGCTAGCGTATGCTCATTATGCTTTGTCATGCAAGCCTCTATTCACCAGCTCACTCAAGAAATGTTCTTAGTGAGGCTCTGACTTAAACATGTAGTCCACCTCCAAAGGATCTTGATGGACAAAACATAAAACAAACCTTGTGTTCCTTAAAACATAAACAGAAAATATAAATTTTCACACATTAGAGCCACAGGGCCAAAATTGATCACCTGTCTACCTTGAGCGCCCCGGTCGATGTTGGAGTACATCACAGTGGCGTTCAAGTTTGTGGCGCCAGGTACATTTTTGGGATTGAGAATGATAGAGTTCGAATTAGGGTTCATCGTATACAAGTTGGGGTAGGAAGACCTGAACGGCGTAAAAAATATAAAAAAGAGAAAAAGTCGGTTTTATATGACCTTTAACTTCGGGCCGGTGCGGGCGGGTCAATATCCGAAAATTTCAGTTTAACCGAATTACGATCCGACAAATGATATTCCGTTCGGTTTGACTGTTCTTAAAAAGTCCAATTTAAAAAATAATAATTTTAAAATACAGTATTAGGATCATGATCCACAATTTCAAAGAAATTTAAAATTCTTAAATTATGAAATTTATACTATTGAAATGCATCAAAACGCTTCGAAAATGTCACATTAAAAATGTGGCATGTTACAGTTGATAATTTAATATATTTTTATCAAGTTCTTTACACTAATTTATAGCATTCATGTCACATTACGTGCATATTTTAAAGACCTACATGTCAACGACTTAAATATAAAAAAAATAATAAAATAATAAAATAAAGTCATTTAAAATGTGTTATGTCAATCAATATGACTTGAATGTGGAATTAAGATCCTCTTCAGTTCAAATAAATGGGGAAATATCCAGTTAGTTATAGTGGAATAATATTTTAATTTTGTGTCCCCTCAAAAAGTGAAAAAATAAAAATATATCTCTACTATAAGTAACTGAATATTATTATGTTCATTTGAATAGGAGATAATCATGTTCCTTGAATGTAATAAATGAGTATAAATGATATCATTACTCTTAAGTATTTGACAAAACAGTGGTTTAACCTTAAAATAATGAAATAGAGACGAGTCTGTTGCTTACTCTTTGTTTTTTTTTCCTAGTTGAATAAAGAAAAATGTTATAGGGAGGGATCTTTCCTATTTAAGATCCGAATGTAAAAGAGAATGGGAGATCTTATAGGAATGATTCAAAAAACACGATTGAAAGCGGCCTATTTAGTTAAAGCATGTGCCCTAAAATTGGCACATCGAAACACTTTTAAAGCATTATAGCTTTGAAAGGAAGAAATAGCTAAACTAATATAAAAAATACAATTTGCAAAAGACCAAAAAGAAAAAAGAGTATGACTATTAATAGCTAAAATAACAAGGAGAGTATCTCTTTCATCGAGATAGGACCCAGTCCCATAGAAGCAGCCAACCGAACCGCCAAAAAGGTTGCATGGGCTTCACCTTGCAAAACATTCGCGAAAACAAGTTTCTAAATAGCAATTGCAAAAATAGTACCATTTTCATCACCGCTGCAGTAACTACAAAAGAACTTCGCACCGCAACATCAAAATTCCCCTTTGATGGAAGGAAGAGCAAGATCCTTTGATCCAACCTGCTACCGGAGGTGTCCAAATGGAAGGAATAGCAAGATCCTTCCACGTCGGTTTCTTACTTTTAGATGAACAAAATTGTCATTTCACTTTTTTAGACAATTGTACCTCTCTTTAATAAAAAAAAAAAACTCTCTTCAATAAAGAACGGGCTCCATCCTTCAACTTAAAATTCCTCTGCCCGAAAGGAGTTCACTATCTAATCATTTACATTTAATTAATCTTGGGTTCCTATCATACACTGTATTAGGTTTTCATATTATATGTTTAAGTTGTGGTAGTTGTTAAATATTTTGTTCCATAACCTAATACCAACAGGCTGGGCTGTTGTCTTCTATCTCCTTTTCCGATTTCAGCTTGTAATGTATTTGAGCTTCATTGGTTAAATTTACTATGGTTTTATTTAAGTTGTGGTCACCATTTTTATACTCATATTTATACTCTTTTGGCATAAATAGATCATAGTCCAAAGATATTAATAAAAAGCCATAATTAAAGCATACATTGCATCCAAGGTAACTTCACTCCGCGTGAATACAAGCATATTGTCTTCGTCCACATTGAGGCTGCCATCGTGTTGTGATTTCTTATCAACAGGTTCAATATCAACTTGTGGTGAAGCTTATGGTGTTCCCACATTTCATTTGTAGAATCCATAAAATAATTATTGTCATTCAAAAGATCGGTGAATAGTCGTCTCAGCGAGTTATTGAATCCATTCCTAAAAGAAAGCGCAATTATGCATCAATCAAGATAATGCAAAACACGTCCCTCACTTCATTCTACATTAGCTTAGATATATGTGCATAAAAAGCCTAGTCCAAGCAATATAAATCTTCACCATGAAATGATTTATATCCATTTCATTTTAAATGATCTAACTCCCAAAAGATAATGCTATACCAATAATTTATTTTTAACTCTTTTTATAATTAGTATGCAATTAAAGCCATGTTAGCTATTAAAACAAATTCTAACACCTTCCAATTAAAGGTTATTAAAGAAAGGCTTTTAACGAGAGGACATCGGGAAATAAAAAAAAAAATAATAATACAAAAAACAAAAAACAAAAAATTGGCTCGACGTGTCAGCCCAAAAAAAAAGGAGAAAAAAAAAAAAAAAAACCAAAAAATTGAGTGGGTCCTCCGTACGACTGCGTATTACCATTGCAATGAACTGCACAATCAGCCCGTCATCGTATCTTTTTGCCACGTGGTCAACTGAAACAATCTTAAGCACTGAAACTTCCGTGCTTGTGTATTACACGCAAGACTCCCCAATATTATTCATCCCCCAATTCACCGATCATCGGTTTTCCATCTTTTTGGTCTCTCTGCGTCCCAAAAGAACGATCAAACAAGAAAACCTGCGCTGTTTTTCTCTGCATCTAACAGAGAAAACCACTCCAATCAGCGATGCAACAGGGAGATTACAGCTCTGCTCCATACTATCAATACCCTCACTTCCAGAACCCAAGCCCTAACCCTAGCCCTAACCCCGCCCCATCTGATCCTTTACTGAACACTTACGCCTCCGCGCCACCCTTCATCTCCGGTTATTCTCCCTCCGATTACTCCGTTTATCCCTCCACGTACCCTCCGTATTCTCAAAATTCAGATCCTGTCCCAGCCCCAGCCCCAGCCCCTCCCCCTCCCCCTCCAACTGCTCCATCGTACACCCCAACCACAAACCCCAATTTACCCTCTTCGTTCCCTCCTTTCGAGTCCCACGTGCCCTACCAGCCGCCCAACCAGCAACAGCCCTATTATCCACCGTACGATCAGCACCAGACTGCTCCGAATTATGCCCCTCCTTCAACATCAATCCTCCCAAACCCTACCCCAATTCCGAGTCCATACTCGGCTCCGTACAGCCACGCAAATGCTTCGACCCCTCCCGTATACGATAACCCCTACGAGAGTTCTGTGAAATTCGACTCCACCGGTCCGTATTTCGATGAGTACGGAGGATTCGGTCGGAGCCGGTCCGATTTGGGGTCTGATCCATACGGGAAGCGATCGGAGAGCGTGTCGCGGTATGATAGCGACGGTGTGTATGCATACGAGGGGCCAAAGGCGGAGCCGTATGGGGCTCGTGGCACGGCGCCGAAGTCGTCGACGTGGGCGTCGTTCGATGACTATGGGAGGTCGATCAGCTTTGGTTCTGAAAAGGACTTCTCCCCTGTGAATTCGAGCAAGATCGTGAGGGCGGTGCCTAAAGCTGAAACTCAGCAAGACGTGAAGAGCGGGGTTCAGAAGTTTCGGGTCAAGTTGTTGCCCGAAAGTCTTGGTCAGAGTACCATGGATGTGCTCTGCCAGGTATGAGTTTTAATTCGGTTCGGTTTTGTTTGATGCACCTGTAGTTTTATAATTGTTCGAAATATAGGTGAACAAGACCAAATTGCTATTTTGATCGGTAATTTCTATGTATCATCCCAATATCAATCAGGTCCCAGGATTAATTTGTTTTGAATTTTAGTGTAACTAGTCCTTGAGATATGATAAATTCCAATTCCTAGCATTTATTTCTGCTCATAGGCTGGTATATCTTCAATTTGGTGAGATGTAAAATTATTATCAAAATGCATTTATTGGGTTTTTTACTTACAAGTCTCAAAACAGATTGTCCCAGTCGGGATCAAAGTTGAACTTCTGAAGATTTTAGTTTTTCTGATTCAGTGATGTCACCGAACCGTTGTGTTGTTGGGGGGGGGGGGGGGGGTGGTTTAGACTCATTTGGTTCTTACAGAGCTACTGAGAATTTATGAGCAATCACAATACATTTCCGTGCTTTTTACATTTTATGTGTTGGATGGCTATGTTGAGCGCATAATTGGATCTTGCATTTCTCTTTCAGATTGGTTTGGATGGAATTCGCATGCTTGATCCCAGTACCAGTAGGACATTGAGAATATATCCCCTGGAGACCATTACAAGATGTGAAGTGAGTTGGTTGATTTCAGCTAGTTTCTTTCTCTGTGTCCAATCATTTGGGTTTTAAGATTAAGATATGTTATTGTTTTCATTTAGGTTACCGATTCATCTACGCTTGCATTTTGGTCCAAGAGCTCGGTGGACATTGAGCCCAGACGTATCAGATTGCAATCAAATAGTTACACTACCAATACCCTTCTGGACACAGTGACTGCTGCAACTGTACAGGTAGGGAGTCCTACTTGTATTATGTCCTGTTTTGCAGTAATAGTAATATTGGCTTGTCGTTTGTATGGCTCAATAAAACAAACAAAACCCAAGGCAAGACACATTAGTCTCGTTGAGGTTTTAGTTCTTTTGTGTTTGCCTTCTGAGAGGTATAAAGCATATGAAACACATGCGTTCTCTTTCCTTTTAAATATTTCTATCTTAGTTTAGCGTTTTTTTATTGACAAGTTAAACATGTATCGATGGGTCTTGAAGTGATGACCTCACCCTCCAGTCTATCCTTGGTTTTGCTTTTTTCATCAACCATTAAGTGTACTTGTGCTTTTGTTTTTCTACTCTGTAATGTTGGCTGTGGTTTCCATGTTTTATGACATGCAAGTACTTTTTATTTTGTGCTTTCTGTTTTTTTTATGTTCCAGTTTCTCAGATCAATGATTGAATAGTTGTGGTCCTCTGAGTTGAGCTGGCTAGTTTATGGAGATTGGGCTATGTGTCTTGAGTTTACAAAGCTGTTCAATGTACTTCTTGAATGAAATAAGGATTACTGAAGATTTGAATTATCATGTATCTCTATTTGAACAGAAAGAGGTGAAGAAATTACAATTTAGGTACTTAGTAAATACTGTTGCAGAGTAAAAATGTTAGTTTTAGTAAGTACAATGAATCAGGCTTGTCTTACTTCATTGCACCCCAGGGGGCCTCTTTTTTTTTTTTTTTTTTCTTGGTGTGGGGGGTGGGGGGGATTACCATGGTCATGATCTTGGTATTCATGTACTTCCACATAAACTATGTTTCAATGGTGACTAGTACCAGTTCATTTGCAGCATTCAGATACTATATACTGAAGCTCCTTTCCTTCGATTATAACTACAGAAGTGGTTAATAACAGTGTTGATCTTTTGTCATGTGCACACTTGCATGTGTAAGTGTGCATGTTAATGATGTGCTCTAATAAAAAAGGCCTTGCATGTGGATACCTCAATTTGTTTGTTTTTGTTCCCAACTTTCAATCTTCAAGGATAGTTCTTTCAAGGCTGGATGATGTGTGTTGGTGATACATGATTTCCTCTTGTTTGTTGTAATGCAGATAAAGGAGATGGGGGGAAGTAGCAGGCCTTCTGATTCTTTAAAGACAAATGAACAGCCTACAGAAAAGAAGAAAGGTCTTGGCGAATGGATGAACTTGATAAAGCCTGTCAATGAGGAGAAAGATCATTGGGTAAAATTAGTACCTAGAAATATTTTCTTGCTCTGGTAGTTTTTGGAAATACTTTTTGACTATTGCATATGAAATTTTTTCCATGTAAAGAAGTTTTGTTTAAGCCATCATTTTTGTTGGTTGGCAATTAATCACTGATTTTGGAATAATAATAATAATGTCCATTCATTTAGCTCAATGAATAAATATGATTTGCAAACCTAACTACATGTAATTCTTTTCTCTCTGACAAGTTCTGCCATGGAAATTCAGTCAGAACTCATAGGGCTTAATAGAGTTTCCATAATTGTTTCAGTTGTTACTTGCATTCCCATTCACCACTGTATATCTATTTACATTGAAATCAGTTTATAGAGTATTATTTACTTTTTGGCTTGTAAATCCATAGAGTTCTTAGCCTTTGTTATTTTTTCATTTTTTCCATTAGGTACCTGATGAAGCAGTTTCAAAGTGTACCGGATGTGGGACAGATTTTGGAGCATTTGTGCGAAAGGTACATACTTTTCATGATTTATAAAATGAATTATCTTGTGCATGTTTCATGATGACCTTATGGTTTTCCTCCTTGTTTTTAGCATCACTGCAGAAACTGTGGAGATATTTTCTGTGACAAGTGCACCCATGGTAGAATTGCTTTAACTGCTGATGAGAATGCTCAGCCAGTTAGAGTTTGTGACCGATGCATGGTATGTGCTTTCTACTTGTATCTAGCAAAAGGAAAGTACTTAACTGTTTTAGCGCTTATTAATTATTTGTTCATTTTCTTTAATCCACTTTGAATCTAACTGAGGATTCTACTGCTTGCCTTGTTAGTGCTGTAGTTCTAAAACTTTCCTAGCATAGTAGTATGGCTTACTAATATATTCAAAGCGAATGTATGTCAACTTTAACAGACGAAATATCTGTAACAGCATGAAATGATATAGTTAATGTTTGCAAGTCTTCTTTATGTTTTGGGACATAATATTTTGATAAGCTTCCTATATGATTGGCCTAATGCAATATAGATTCTTATCAGGAAAATGCTTTCTTACACTCTTAGAAAATAATACTTGATGCTGCTGAGGCTTTATTGTCAATAAGAACGTAACAGACAGCCTCAGCAATCTTGTTCTGGATTAAGATATCGGGAGTTCATACTTTTGAGTTACTTTTAGTTGATACAAATCAACCCAAATAAGTTTTGCTTGTTGGGACTACATTTGTTAACGAACATAGTTTTTTTTAATTAAAAAAAATAAGTAATCGAAATATCATTAAAAACGGAAGGCACCCCCTAGCTCTTTTTTTTTTTTTTGATAAGTGTAAGGCACCTCCATAGCTTTTGGAATTAAAGAGAGAGAAAGAGTGTATGTATGGTTTGAGGTTTTTGTGGCCATCAATTAAAACACTTTCTTAACTATAGTCTCTTTAATTTTTTTTTGTCTGTACATTGCAGGATCACAATCACAACTTAATTGTTGCTCAATGTTGATTTGATTTAGATGTTTGATTGAATTTGTTATTTTTTGTTTGCAAGGATAGGGGTAGCATTCTGTGTGTCTCTCTCTTTCTGCTAAATTTTAACAATAGAAAGCCATTTTATTATGGTGGCGGGCACGCCTGTGCTAGTTATGCAAATGACAGTGGCTTATTGTATTAAGATTGGTTGTTAACTTCTTATAGTGTCATTATCCTTTATAGGCTGAAGTGACCCAGAGGCTGAGTAATGCCAAGGAAGTGGCTAGTAAACCTGCAACATTGCACAGTCATGAGGATCTTGCCAAGAAGCTTCAGGTAAATCATGCTTTTGCTATTTTAGCCTCTGGTGTTATGTGCCTTTTTTTCTTTCCAATGGTCCTTAAAATTGTTATAATAAATTCAGATGATTACCTTTTCTTTACTATTCTTATATTGTGGGGTCGAGAATGGATTTATTTCTCTATATATTGGTATGAATTTTGAAAACTAGTCTACTAGTCAAGTAGATGCAGCGTTTGGATTTTACTGTACGTTATGTGGGTGTGTTGCATGCATCTTATTGTGCTCATTTGATGGTAATTGTTTGTTACAGGAGGAGATGGAAAAGAATCGAAGGGCATCATCAGGTAGTCTTCTTTTTGTCTTGATGTGGACAATATGGCGTGGGATTTAATTAATGAGTCAAGTGTAACTCTATAAAGGTGCTCATTTGAATGGTTTGCTTCTAACAGGCTCCAGGTCCGATGGATCTGGGAGGCGGATGAAGGAAGTTGCCTGTCCCATCTGCACTGTCCATTTGCAGGTCAGAATTCAACTAAATTGCTGGAAACACCCGTCTCCCCCACTCCACCCTTTTTCTCTCTCTCTTCCTTTGTTTCTTTATTTGATTCCCAATATCATTATGTGATTGTTACAGGTCCAAGTTCCAAGCTCGGGTTCTGAGACCATTGAGTGCGGGGTTTGCCAGCATCCGTTCCTTGTTAGTGCCCATTGATTTAACAACGTACCTTCTATGAGAGGAGTGCCAAAATTTTCTGGATATATGTGTCTAGTTCAATTTCTTTTACTGGTTGAGCTACTGTTGATTAATAATATGGATTAGCATTTATGTGTCGTTTATCCGTTATTTGGTTTTATACACTTTGTTGGGCCTGATGTCAGCTGTTTTCACCGCTAATAGTTTGTATATGCAGTTATTCTCTCGTAAGCTACATCAAGTTGGTCATGGTTTTTATGTATTAACGCAACACTTACTCCTCATATGAATACATGTATATCATATTATGTCCTCTATTCACTGGCGGTTTCCTTTACATATCCGAGTTAGCAGCTTGTGATATATATATAAGAAAAAACAACGGAATCCTTGATAAACGTTGAGATTGATTTTATGCCCCCCCCCCCCCACAAAAAAAGAAAAAAAAGGAAAAAGAAATGTTGGGGGCCTAATTGGCTCACAGAAATGGCCAAAACTGGTCTATCTAAGGTCAATTAAGTGTTACATGTGTCCATCTAGCCAATACGGCTAGGTGTGGAACGAGAACTGCTACTGGACGAGTTGATTGCCGTTTCATGGTATAAGAGCACATAGATGCTTCAAATTTTGCAATTTACAATTCGTTTGTCAAAATCCGAGTTTGTCACCTCTCTATTTGTGTTTTACAAAACTGGAAAAAAAAATTCATTTTATTTCTGTCCCTGGTTTTACAGGGACTATTTTCTTTGTTTGGTCTTGCACTGCATCGCTGGCGGTCGTGTCTCCGTCAGTGTAATCTGTTTTTTCCACTGTTTGCTGTTCTGTCTGTCGTTGGGCGTCTACCATTTGCCTCTGGTTTATAGGGGTGTCAATGCGAGCGGTTAAAAACCGCTCGCTAACCGTTTAACCGCTAATCGCCTAACCGCTATAACCGCCTAGCAGTTAGCGATTATTGGGTTTATAACCGCCTTTTTATATAATATATTTTTATAATTATAATTATAAAAATATTTATACATATAACATAATATCATTAAATCACTTTTTTTAAAAAAAATAATTAAATCATAATTTAAGTATTAATATATTATCACTATAATTTATATGATTATATCACATGATCAATTGATCATTAAATTATTTGATTATATAATAACAAATTATACATATATATAATATAACATAACTCATAAGTATACCAATTCATATTAATATAACAATTAAATATTTAGAGACTTATTTTCAATGTATGTTATAAACTTATAAGTCTATATATGTTATAAGTCTATATAAGTCTACATATGCATATGAATAATATAAATGTCTAATATCAATACTTAATCATATGATTTAATGATAATTCAAATACTTTATTCAAGACTTCAAGTGAATCATATTATTAATGTACAATGATGATATAATTCGTATAATATCAAATTAAATAATTGACATTTGATTAAACAATGACCAATTAATGTGTTACTTATAAACACAATTTAAGTATTAATGTATTATCATTATATGTTGTGACAGTTGTCTGAATTCTGAACTTTTTTTTATATGTTGTGTTGATTTTATTTTATTTTTTAAAAAGTTAACCGGTTATGATTTAATATTTAAGGAAATTTTTTTAAAGTACAAGTAAATTTTGGGTCAAATATTTATGATTTTTCAATATGGACAATTTTTTATAGCAATTGGGCTCAAGAAGACACTAAAAATACAAAAAAAAAAAAAAAAAAGGAAAAAAAGCCCGAAAAGCCCTAAAGAAAGCCCAAAAGGCCTAAAAAGTTCAAAAAAAGCTCAATTTAAAAAAAACGGTTAGCGAGCGGTTATCTATTTCACTAATCGTTAACCGGCAGTTATTGTCGTAAACAATAGCTACTGTTGTTTGTCAGTGGTGACTGAGGTTGTCAAAGTCACTTATAAGTTTTTGATTTAACCTTCCAAAATTTAAAAAATTTTAAGGTTTTTTTTTTTAATTTTATTTTTTTAAATTTATTCTTTAGGTCAATCTAAATGCCAATAAAATTTTTAACTGCGGTGGTTGAAACGCACCCTTTAATTCTTATTTCTTAACTGTTCTTGTTCCGAACATGGTGTTGCTAGACAAGGGCCTCTCCACTGCCATGTACATGAAGATAGTTGGCTCAGGCAAGGAAACCATAGTTCTGGCACATGGGTATGGAGCTGACCAGTCGGCTCAACCCTTGCAGTAAAAATACAAAAATAAAAAAATAATAAAGCTCCAACCTCAAACCGGGAACCTTAAATTATCTCAGCAACGAAGAAAAGATCCGGCTTATGCAGTGTCACTCCTTACCCAAATTTTATTCTCCGGCGAACTTCCGAACTGTCTCCAACCTGGTCCCAACGCAGGCCGGAGATACCAACCACGGCGATTACCCGCTAAATGTGACAACTGCGGGAAGCCAAGTGAACATTTCGACCGGCCTTGTGAATGCCACAGTGAGCGGTACATTATTTTCTGCTAAACACTGAGGGAGGAATAGGATTAGTGGACAAAGTGCTTCTTCCTCTGGACATCTTCGTTCCAAAGCCTCCGGCACCGGCACTGGCACCGGTCAAGCCTAAGGCTGAGAAGGCAGTAGGATGGAATGCTGGTGTCTGTCGGATTTTCCGTTTTCATTGCAGCGTTTTCTCTCCGATAAAAACATTAATGATTATCGTAAGTCGGCGTCGTTTTCACAAAGTGCTTTCGAATAAGTTTTTTTTTTTTTTTTTTTTGAGATGTCTGCGAGAAGGAGAACAGGATTCGAACTAGTGACTTAATAAAGCGTGATGTCAACGGATTGAGCCACTCTTGGAGACACGCGAGGGAAGTTTTAATAAATGATTAAAACTTAAATTGAGTGCATTTAATTGTAATTTAATAAAAAGAAATGTAACTTAATATTTCTTAAAATGTAAACAGATGGAGAGAAAGAGTAATTACTGAAGGGGACAGGTATGGATCATAGGGGTGCTACAATGGACAAAAAGAGGCACAGAGTTGAGCAGAAAAGATGCAGGAAAATCCAAAAAACACTCCATTCGTCATAACATGCATGAGATTGCTTAACCAACACGTGTGCTTTCGGGGCCTCTTGCATGTAATTTATGGTGTTGATCAGCAACCACTATATGTCAAACCCACAGCCCTTCTTCCTTATCTGCATTATATCTCTTTCAGAACTCGCTTTCTTTTCTCTGGTTTCGATCTGAAGCATTTTTTGGGTGAATTAGCTTTTTGGCGATGGACCTGTTTAACTCTGTCTTGAATTGGGTGGTGCCTCAGGCGAGCTTGGTGATGCTGGCCTTCGCATGGCCAACCCTCTGTTTTCTCAATGCTTGTGAGTGGCTTTACAAGACCTTTAATAGTGAAAATATGGAAGATAAAGTGGTCTGCTTCATACCCATGTGCCAGAACTATGGCTTCCCTGCCTGAGCCATTAACTATTTTCGTGTACATGGCAGTGGAGAGGCCCTTGTCTAGCAACACCATGTTCGGAACAAGAAGAAGAAGAAGAACAATGAAGAAATAAGAAGTTAAAACGGTGCATTTCAACTAATTTAAACGGCATTTAAAAAATTTTGATGGTAAGAATTTTATGGGCATTTGATTGACTTAGGAAAAAAAAACATTAAAAGACTTTTAAATTATGATAGATTTATAATATATTTACCCTCTTATAAACCGACTTTTTATTTACCTTTAAATTTTTTAAAGTTGATGTGGCATGTCCTACTAAATGCGAAAGAGGGATGGTGCCATATCAGCATTGAAATAGAACAACTGGGATCGTGCCATTGCAGCATTGAGAGAGAACAAGTGGATAAAACAAAACAATGGCATGTAGAATTTACTTGGATGCTAGGATAAAATGATGGTTCATAATGGTTACGTGGTAATGTCAGTATTGCGTCAGCAGAGAATGAGACGTATAATTTCGGGATCGCCTTCACTTTAATTTTTTGTAAGCATGTGACCATTAATTAAGTTGAAGGTTATGGACCAAGACTTTTGTAGCAGGCTCAATAAATGGGGAAACCTAATTCCTAAATATTTAGTTGGAAGTTGGAGGCATAATAAATTGGACCATACTATGAAAGGGATAGTGAACTGCTGTCGATAGGACTGCGTGAGCAGCAATTGGGCGTCTAAATAATTCAATTGTCCCTAGTACTATGCTACTAATTTGGACAAGTACCTGTACTTCCCCCTTTGTTCTCCCACTTTTAATGGCTATAGTTATCAAGAGCCCTGTCCTTAAAGGGAAGAACGACTTTTTCGTAATCGTTCACGTGATACCGTCTTAGCTATGAAAATGAATGTAGCAGTTTAGGTGAAATTTACTTTTATAAAATGTGAATGGTCATTTAAGTTTGTAAAAAGATGGTAGTAAAAGTTGTACTATCACAAAGATTTTTCCATATAAATCCAATAGAAATTTTATACATACTAGTTTTATGTGTAAGAAACTCCCACAAACCTACCTCTAAAAATAACATGTGTATTTTATTCTTCTTATTAATGCTATTAAAAAAGCATGTATGACGTTACATGCTATATATATATACTTTTCACATTCTAAGGACACGGCACTTTTAGAAATTGGGTTATAAAAAATTTCCCACAAACCTACCTCTAGAAATTGGTTTTCACATTCCTTCTTAAAAAAGACTAAAGAACAAAATTTTATGTGTTTGAAGGGCCGGCTCGATACATTTTGAGGCCTAGGGCGAGAAGTTTAAAGCATTTTTTGTTTTAATTTAAATATTAATTAAATAATATATTTTTATTTAAAAATCCTTCTAACACTTTCAACTTGCACAAGGAAAGACAAATTAGTGTAAAAAATTTCTTAAAATCAAATAAAAAAACAAGTGATTGAATGAACAGTAAGCTGTTGGAAAACAATGAAATTAGAGAAGAGAAAAATTGAAATTTGAATAAGACCTTTTTTTTTTTTTTTTTCAAGCTTTCATTAATACATCAACAAATGATATACCTATATGAAGTTACAATATCATGAAGAAACAAAGGAAAATCTTCCGAAACAAAGGAAAATCTTCCATCCAAATTTGTTCCTTAACTTGTTGGGGAGCCACTTTTGTCAAAAGATGAGCTGCTGTATTAGCTTTCATTCGTGTATATCGTACTTGCCAGAATTCGAAATTATGTAGAATAGTCTTAGAGTTGTCAATCAAGTGTCCACATTGACACCAAGAGGAGTTTGTAAATTCATATTTTTTTAACGTTGCATATGGACAAAACCAACCCATGTCTCATGTTAGAGAGAGAGAGAGAGAAAAGAAAAAAAAAGAAAAAAAAAAAACTCTTATCTTATGCAATGATGATCTAGTTGACAATTGAGACTTTAAATCATAATTTATTGTTGACTAAATTGCCATAGGGGTGGCCGGCCACCCCATGGCCCTTGGGGGTGGTACGGCCACCCCAAAGGCCAAATGAAAAAAAAAGAATAAAAAAAATGCCGTAGGGGTGGCTGAACCACCCCCAAGGGCCAGTCTGGGGTGGCTCGAGCCACCCCATTCCGGCCAACCCTAGGGCAAATTTTGTGTTTTTTTTTTGTTTTGTTTCATTTGTCCCTTAGGGGTGGCTTCGGTCACCTCCTGGGGGCAAACATGCCACCTTATAATTTTTTATTATTTTATTTTTTAAAATTTTAAATATTATTTTATAAATGAGACGTGTTCTATTTGTAGCCACAGGATTTCTAAAAAGCAATCCTAATCCTTCACTAGACACTCTCCAATCCAAAATAAAGCGGAGATGATCCGTTTCCCTTAGGCTCCTGTGTGTATCTTTCTAATAATTATGACTTCATGGCCACATCAACATTTACAAGAAGCTGACCCCATAATAAATGAAGAGAAATGGACTCCTGTGAGTATCTTTCTAGTAATTGAAGAGAAATGGACTCCTGTGTGTATCTTTCTAATAATTATGACTTCTTGACCGCGTAAACATAAATAAGAAGTGTTTCTAAGGGTAGCTCAATCAGTTGAAGACTACGCTTTATAACGCGGAGGTCACTAATTCGAATCCTTCTTCCACCTCTTGTGTGGACATGTAAAAAAAAAAAAAAATACATACATAAGAAGCTAACCCTATAATAAATGAAGAGAAATGGTGTTCACATATCTCTTTATCTTTATAACCAAGAAGACTGCTGCGTGTGTATGGAATACTTATTCTAGTTCATGATACTAGCCTACTAGGAGTAGAATTTGAGTCATATACAACACTGAGCATAACTTCTATACGGGTGTGGCACCAATCCACCCTTTTGTGCCCACAAATTAGGATTTGACACCTCAGAATAGAGCATATTAGGAATATAAGCCCAAAACACCCGATTATATCAGATTTCTTCAATTTCGTTTTTTTGTTCGTTTGTTTTATTTTATTTTTTTTAGAATGTGTAGGAGGGGTTTTATTTTTTTATTTATTTTTTTAAGAATGTGTAGGAGGGGTGAGGGTGGCGGCGCATCTGGGGTGGCCAGCGAGCCACCCCCCCGGCCCATTTGGGCTGGCCCATCGGCCACCCCAGGCCATGGAGTGACCGCGTGGCCACCTCTGCCCATCTGAGGTGGTTGGCGAGCCAACCCAAGTGGGGATGGGGTGGCCAACCAGCCAGCCCTTCAATTTTTGTATTTTTTTTTAATTAATTGTTTTTTATTTCTTTTATTATTATTATTTTTTTATATTTGGTATAATTTGGTATGATAATGTTTTTTCTTTAAATTTAGGTTTATTCTAATATGTTGATATGTCACTTGTTGAGTGGTGGACACAAAGGGTAGACCTCTGTATATAAGTCATTCTCATACAACACCTTTTTAAGCTAGAGATCAATATTTTGTTTTTTTGTATTTATAGAAAAACATCTAACAAGCATTACAACCCAACAATAGTTGATTTTAAAACAAACATAATTAATATAAAGATAAAAAGAATGAATTAAATGAATGATGTGATCCTATTCATTCTTAGCATGTGATCCAAGAATTTTGACACTAATAAAAGCAATTAAACAAGGGATTGCGATCTTCCTACACTCCATTTCATCTAATTGCCTAAATAAATATAGAAGTCAAATGTACTTAGCTTCAATAACATAAAGTTGTACATTTGTTTAAACCATTATATTATTTAAATGAAAAGTTGAAATTTTAGAATATGAGGAAAAGAATATTTAGTTAGATTTATTTGAAGAGAAAGTTGCCCATATGGTTTCCACAACTATCGATCGTCGACTCATTATTACACATTTTTAAAAAAGAACAAATAAAAAACTTTTAGTGAGCAGTAAATGACTTAAAAGATGGTAGGTATAGATCGATATATAAATAGATGAACAAGTCCTTAAAAAGCAGGTGGGTATAGATATATCCATAGATGAACAAGTCCCTGACTGGGCCAGACAAATTGTCGCTTTTTTCGATCCTCCTATATATTTGCCTTTCACCGAAGTGTAAAACAAGCCAAGAAGATCACTTCTTCTTCTACTTCTTCTTCTTCTTCAACCATGAAATTATTGTTGAATATTCTGATATTATTTGTTATTTTCTGCAATGCCAAGGGTTTGATAAAGATACCACCAAATGAAACCATCACAGCAGTTATAATATTTGGAGATTCAATCGTTGATACGGGAAACAACGACTATATAGCAACTATTGCTAAGTGCAATTTCCCTCCCTATGGGAAGGATTTTCCAGGTCAAATTCCAACTGGTAGATTCGGCAATGGAAAGGTCCCCCCAGACTTGATAGGTAGGCTTAGCTCAGCTCCCTCTCTCTCTCTCTCTCTGCTCTCTATTTTCTTTGTTTCCTTCTTTCTTGTCTTCTTTTACTTTATTTCCTTTTAGATTTTGATTGATGTGCTTCCCCATATGCGAGCCTAGCTACGATATTGATATATGAATTTCGGTCACTGATGCACCGATCGAGTGGGTGAGCGGGTGAGTGAGGGTGGACAACTTTATCTAGAACAAAACAAATTCTACAAAGGCAGAAAAGAGTAATGCTAAAAGTCAATTTTGTGTCACTTCAAAAATGATGTGGCTTCTAAAATTATTATTGACCTTGTGATTAATTATTATTAAATTTTGCTCAAATGATGATTTAAAAATCATATTAGTTTTCAAGTGACACACACACACACACATATATATATATATATATATATATATATATATATATATAAAAGTAACTTCTAGAATTACTCTTTAGAATGAGGGAGAGTGAAAATGATTACAAAATCAGAAGATTTTGTTACGGTGATAATCTACAAGTAGTCTGAGTAGAGTATTACTGTTGACAAAAAAAAAAAAAAAGGTGTATTTTACATAATGGGATGCTCTTATCTCGCGCCATTTGGCAATTGTAAATTCAATGTCCGAGAGATGAAATCAAAAAAGGGAGAGAAATTAATTTGTTCTATCCGCTCCGCGGAATAGGATTTTATCCATTTCATTTGATGAGAGATAATATTGTCTTAAGGACAATATTTATAATATTATATTTCATTTTCACTAATTTGATATTTTTCTGAGTTATAAGAAGAGAAAGATATTACAAGTGTACTATCGAATTGAAAAATGATCGGTGTTAATAATTTGCTTATATTTTTCCTCATATTTTCTTACAAATTCAATAGATCGATCGACCATTAGATTTATGTTTAATGGTTGATTTGTAAGATAAAATAGAAAAAATATTGATACCAATCATTTCTCAATCGAATTTATGAAATACAATTAGTCTCCACTTTTTATATTTTTTTATTTTATTTTATTTTCTTCTTGTCTGCTTTTTTCTTTTTTTAAAAAAATTTTTTTAATAAGAAAACAATATCATCACAAATTTGTTTCGCCTTTTAGCGCAGGAGCTCGGAGTTAAAGACCTTGTGCCACCATATTTGGATCCACATTTACAACCTCAAGACTTAATCACAGGTGTGTGCTTCGCTTCAGGTGGTGCAGGATATGATCCCTTGACATCTAGCACTGCGGTACGTGTATACTCATGCAACTCACTCTCTCTAAAAGGACAAATATAGTTGATAATTGAATTACAAATATTATATTACAAGGTTTCCTTCTTTTCATCCTTTCTTATCTTTAGCTATATATTTTGATTTTGAATTGCTGGTCTTAATTCTTTAGATTTTTTTTTTTTTTTTTAACAATGATTAATCCCATGGTTAGTTAGGACTCACACGTTACAACAAAGGAGTATGAAAGTGTGACTTTTAAGGTTTAATATAGTTAATTAGTTTTATGAATCTTAATTTCCTAACTTATTAAAAAAAAAAAAAAACAGCCAGCGCTATCATTGTCGGATCAAATAGAACTATTCAAAGAGTACATATCAAAGCTGAAAGGAATTGTTGGAGAAGAAAGGGCAAACTTCATTGTGGCCAAAAGTCTAGTTCTGGTGGTGGTGGGCAGCAACGACATTTCCAATACATATTTTCTTGCAGGTGCGCGGCGGTTGCAGTATGATGTCGCTTCTTACACTGAACTTATGGCCAACAACGCTGCCAAATTCTTGAACGTAAGTTGTCATCTTCTTCAGTTTGGGAAATTATATTTTTTTAATACATTCCTCCACATGATCTAGATCAGCTGCAACGAGACTCCGTTTATTTCGACAATACATAATTAAAAAATTATATATATATATATATATATATATATATATATATATATATATGTTTTGTAGGAAATATATGGGATAGGGGCACGAAGGATTGGAGTATTCAGTGCACCGCCAATTGGATGTGTGCCATCACAAAGAACTATTGCCGGGGGAATACAAAGAGAGTGTGTAGAAAAATACAATGAAGCAGCAAAGTTGTTCAACGCTAAACTTTATTCCCAGATAGATTCCCTAAACACCAACCTCCCCAACAGCAGGATTGTCTACCTTGATGTTTACAACCCTCTACTTGATCTCATTCAAAACCCTACAAAATATGGTAAATTAAATATCCCAATTTCTTTTTTAATTCTTTTTTTAATATATATATATATATATATATATATATAACAATGTTTTAATATTTTCTTAATTATTAGGTTTTGAGGTTGCAAATAAAGGGTGCTGTGGTACTGGGAAAATAGAGGTAACTCTACTGTGTAACCCATCGACTCCCACCTGTCCAGATTCGTCTGAATATGTTTTTTGGGATAGTTTTCATCCCACTGAAGCAGCATACAGGACACTTATTCCACCAATCCTCCAAAAGTATACCAATAGCTTCTTTTAAGTTACTTATAAAAAATAAATAAATAAATAAAAGACTTCTTCTAAGTTTCTTCACGTACGTTGAATTCTACCACTCCAATCATATATATTTCAAATATATATTGGTCCAATTGTAATTATAATTTTGGATTTTTGTTCTTATTTCACATATTTGTATAAGATATGATTCATGATAGAAATAATTAAATAACCCATGCATATTATGTACGTCTTCACTCCCGTTAATATCTTTCAATTTAGAAAAAATAAAATAAAATTATCCTATTGTTCTACGCTTACTCTTCATATGAATAAATGTATATCATATTATGTGCTTAATTTTTTCACTGGTTGTTTCCTTTACATATCCGGGTTGATACTATAGCAGCATGTAAATTTATTATTATTATTATTATTATTTTTTATGTTTTCTTTAAAAAAAAAAAAAAAAAAAAAAGGGCAAAGGAATCCTTGATAAACCATGCCAATAATTTTATGGCATCCCCCAAAAAATAAGAAACGCATAATGGGTTCACAAAATTACCCTCTTGTTGGATGTTGGGGCCAAATTGGAAAATGGCAAAAATGGACCTGATTTTTTTTCTTCATAAAATGGGTTAAAGGAACTTTTTCGAACTCAATCTCTAAAGTTATCATGTGTCTCAAAACATGTAATTCTAATTTTTTAAAAAACCTTCACCCACAAACCACAGTTAACTCCAAAATTTTCCATCGAAAATATTTTCTCCCTTTTTCAAGGTTTACCAACAACAAGAACGCTGTTGGTACATAGGTTCATCTAATTAACAAAATGAACATTGTTATACCTTTAGAGTAAAACTACTTTTCATACCCATTTATCATAAGAATTGGTTGAGATGTTTAGTAATTTGAATAACATATTGTGAGAGAGTTCATATGGGATTCACTTGACCAAATAAATTTTGAAGTTCTCGATTGCCTACTCGACTAGCTAGGTAGATTTTCTACCAACCAATTGACAGGAAATTTCTGTCCAATATTCCTTTAAAAAAAAAAAATGATACACCTATCAGAAGTTACAATATCATGAAGAAACAAAGGAAAATCTTCCATCCAAATTTCCTCCTTAACTTGTTGGGGAGCCGCTTTTGTCAAAAGATGAGCTGTTGTATTAGCTTTCATTCGTGTATATCATACTTGCCAGAAGTGGAAATTTTGTAGAATAGTCTTAGAGTTGTCAATCAAGTGTCCACATTGACACCAAGAGGAGTTTGTAAATTCATATTTTTTTAACGTTGCATATGGACAAAAGCAACCCATGTCTCATGTTAGAGAGAGAGAAAAAAAAACTCTTATCTTATGCAATGACGATCTAGTTGACAATTGAGACTTTGAATCATAATTTATTGTTGACTAAATTGCCATAGGGGTGGCCGGCCACCCCATGGCCCTTGGGGGTGGTTCGGCCACCCCAACGGCCAAATGAGGGAAAAAAAAAAAATTGCTGTAGGGGTGGCCGAACCACCCCCAAGGGCCAGTCTGGGGTGGCTCGAGCCACCCCATTCCGGCCACCCCTAGGGCAAATTTTGTTTTGTTTTGTTTTGTTTTTTTTTTTGTGTTTCATTTGCCCCTTGGGGTGGCTTCGGTCACCTCTTGGGGGCAAACATGCCACCTTATAATTTTTATTATTTTATTTTTTAAAATTTTAAATATTATTTTATTAAAGAGATAGGTGTTCCATTTGTAGCCATATGATTTCTGAAAAACAATCCTACTCCTTCACTAGACACTCTCCAGTCCAAAATAAAGCGGAGATGATTTGTTTCCCTTAGGCTCCTGTGTGTATCTTTCTAATAATTATGACTTCATGGCCACATCAACATTTACAAGAAGCTGACCCCATAATAAATGAAGAGAAACGAACTCCTGTGTGTATCTTTCTAGTAATTGAAGAGAATGGACTCCTGTGTGTATCTTTCTAATAATTATGACTTCTTGACTGCATAAACATAAATAAGAAGTGTCTCAAAGGGTAACTCAATCGGTTGAAGACTACGTCTCATGAAGCGGAGGTCACTAATTCGAATCCTTCTTCTACCTCTTGTGTGGACATATAAAAAAAAAATACATATATACTAAGAAGCTAACCCAATAATAATGAAGAGAAATGGTGTTCATATATCTCTTTATCTTTATAACCAAGAAAACTGCATTGTGTGTACGGAATACTTCTTCTAGTTCAGGATACTAGCCTACTAGGAGTAGAATTTGAGTCATATACAACACCGAGCATAACTTCTATATGGGTGTGGCACAAAACCACCATTTTGTGCCCACAAATTAGGATTTGACACCTCGGAATAGAGCATATTAGGAATATAAGCTCAAAACACCTAATTATATCAGATTTCTTCAATTTTGTTTTATTGTTTGTTTGTTTTATTGTTTTTATTTTATTATTTATTTATTTATTTATTTAAGAATGTGTAGGAGGGGTGAGGGTAACTCGCCGCCACCCCCAGCCCATCTGGGGTGGTCGACGAGCCACCCCTAGCCCATTTGGGGTGGCTGACGAGCCACCCCAGGCCATGGAGTGGCCGTGCGACCACCTCCGCCCATCTGGGGTGGCTGGCGAGCCACCCCAAGTGGGGATGGGGTGGTCAGCCAGCTAGCTCTTCAATTTTTGTATTTTTTTATTTTAAAAAAAAATTATTGGTTTTTTAATTATTTGTTTATTTATTTATTTTATATTTGGTATAATTTGGTATGGTAATGTTTTTTTCTTTAAATTTAGGTTTATTCTAATATGCTGATATGTCACTTGTTGAGTGGTGAGCACAAAGGGTGGACCTCTGTATAGAAGTCACTCTCATACAGCACCTTTTTAAGCTAGAGATCGAATATTTTGTTTTTTTGTATTTATAAAAAAACATCTAACAAGCATTACAACCCAACAACAGTAGATTAAAAACAAACATAATTAATATAAATATAAAAAGAATACATTAAATGAATGATGTGATCCTATTCATTCTTAGCATGTGATCCAAGAATTTTGACACTAATAAAAGCAATTAAACAAGGGATTGCGATCTTCCTACACTCCATTTCATCTAATTGCCTAAATAAATATAGAAGTCAAATTTACTTAACTTCAATAACATAAAGTTGTACATTTGTTTAAACCATTATATTATATAAAGTGAAAAGTTGAAATTTTAAAATATGAGGAAGATCGAAGAATATTTAGTTAGATTTATTTGAAGAGAAAGTTGCCCACGTGATTTCCACAACTATCGATCGTCGACTCATTATTACACATTTTAAAAAAAAGAATAAATAAAAAAACTTTTAGTGAGCAGTAAATGACTTAAAAGATGGTAGGTATAGATATATAAATGGATGAACAAGTCCTTAAAAAGAAGGTGGGTATAGATATATACCTAGATGAACAAGTCCCTGACTGGGCCAGACAAATTGTCGCTTTTTTCGATCCTCCTATATATTTGCCTTTCACCGAAGTGTAAAACAAGCCAAGAAGATCACTTCTTCTTCTACTTCTTCTTCTTCTTCTTCTTCTTCTTCTTCTTCTTCTTCAACCATGAAATTATTGTTGAATAGTCTGATATTATTTGTTATTTTCTGCAATGCCAAGGGTTTGATAAAGATACCACCAAATGAAACCATCACAGCAGTTATAATATTTGGAGATTCAATCGTTGATACGGGAAACAACAACTATGTAGCAACTATTGCTAAGTGCAATTTCCCTCCCTATGGGAAGGATTTTCCAGGTCAAATTCCAACTGGTAGATTCGGCAATGGAAAGGTCCCCCCAGACTTGATAGGTACGCTTAGCTCAGCTCCCTCTCTCTCTCTCTCTCTCTTCTCTATTTTCTTTGTTTCCTTCTTTCTTGTCTTCTTTTACTTTATTTCCTTTTAGATTTTCATTGATGTGCTTCCCCATATATATATATATATATATATATATATATATATATATATATATATATGTCATTAATTAGTGTTATTAGTTCTGGTTGAGCGAGCCTAGCTACGATATTGATATATGAATTTCGGTTCATTGATGCACCGATCGAGTGGGTGAGTGGGTCAGTGAGGGTATATGTCATTAATTAGTGTTATTAGTTCTGGTTGAGCGAGCCTAGCTACGATATTGATATATGAATTTCGGTTCATTGATGCACCGATCGAGTGGGTGAGTGGGTCAGTGAGGGTGGACAACTTTATCTAGAACAAAACAAATTCTACGAAAGCAGAATAGAGTAATGCTAGAAGTTGATTTTGTGTCACTTAAAGAATGATTTGGCTTTTAAAATTATTATTGACTTTGTGATTAATTATTATTAAATTTTGCTCAAATGGTAATTTTAAAAGTCATATTAGTTTTAAAGTGACGCAAATATATATATATATATGAGTGATTTCTAGAATTACTCCTCAGAATGAGAGAGAGTGAAAATGATTAAAAAATTAGAAGATTTTGTTACGGTGGTAATCTACAAGTAGTCCGAGTAGAGTATTACTGTTGAAAAAAAGAAAAAAAAAGATGTATTTTACATAATGGGATGCTCTTATCTCGCGCCATCTGGCAATTGTAAATTCAATGTCCGAGGGATGAAATCAAAAAAGGGAGAGAAAATTAATTTGTTCTATCTGCTCTGCGGGATAGGATTTTATCCATTTCATTTGATGAGAGATAATATTGTCTTAAGGACAATATTTATAATATTATATTTCCTTTTTCACTAATTTGATCTTTTTCTGAGTTATAAAAAGAGAAAGATATTACAAGTGAACTATCGAATTGAGAAATAATCGGTGTCAATAATTTGCCTATATTTTTCTCATATTTTCTTACAAATTTAATAGATCGATCGACCATTAGATTTATGTTTAATAGTTAATTTGTAAGATAAAAAGAAAAAATATAGAAAAAACATTGATACCAATCATTTCTCAATCGAATTTATGAAATACAATTAGTCTCCACTTTTTCTATTATTTTATTTTATTTTATTTTCTTCTTGTCCACTTTTTTTTTTTTTTTTTTTTTTTTTTTTTTTACAATAAATTTTAAAATTTCAATTTTTTTTTTTTTTATTTTAATAATGAAAATAATATCATCACAAATTTGTTTCGACTTTTAGCGGAGGAGTTCGGAGTTAAAGACCTTGTGCCACCATATTTGGATCCACATTTACAACCTCAAGACTTAATAACAGGTGTGTGTTTCGCTTCAGGTGGTGCAGGATATGATCCCTTGACATCTAGCAGTGCGGTACGTGTATACACATGCATCTCTCTCTCTCTCTCTCTCTGAAAAGATAAATATAGTTGATAATTGATATATTTGTAAACTCTCTCTTGTAAATCAGAGGTATTTTTGTCTATATATATATATATATATATATATATATATTAATTGGTTGCTGTATATTTTGAATTACAAATATTATATTACAAGGTTTCCTTCTTTTCATCCTTTCTTATCTTTAGCTATATATTTTGATTTTGAATTGCAGGTTTTAATTCTTTAGATTTTTTTTTTTTTTTTTTTTTAACAATGATTAATCCCATAGTTAGTTAGGACTCACACGTTACAACAAAGGAGTATGAAAGTGTGACTTTTAAGGTTTAATATAGTTAATTAGTTTTATGAATCTTAATTTCCTAACTTATTAAAAAAAAAAAAAAAAAAAAAAAAAACAGCCAGCACTATCATTGTCGGATCAAATAGAACTATTCAAAGAATACATATCAAAGCTGAGAGGAATTGTTGGAGAAGAGAGGGCAAACTTCATCGTGGCCAAAAGTCTATTTCTGGTGGTGGCGGGCAGCAACGACATTTCCAATACATATTTTCTTGCAGGGGCGCGGCGGTTGCAGTATGATGTCGCTTCTTACACTGAACTTATGGCCAACAATGCTGCCAAATTCTTGAATGTAAGTTGTCATCTTCTTCAGTTCGGGAAATGATAGTTTTTTAATACATTCCTCCACATGATCTAGATCAGCTGCAACGAGGCTCCGTTTATTTCGACAATAGATAATTAAAAAATAATTTCAAATTCCAAAATGAGTGTGCTCAAATTAAAATGTAAATAATATATATATGTTTTGTAGGAAATATATGGGATAGGGGCACGGAGGATTGGAGTATTGAGTGCACCGCCAATTGGATGTGTTCCATCACAAAGAACTATTGCCGGGGGAATACAAAGAGAGTGTGTAGAAAAATACAATGACGCAGCAAAGTTGTTCAACGCTAAACTTTTTTCCCAGATAGATTCCCTAAACACCAACCTCCCCAACAGCAGGATTGTCTACCTTGATGTTTACAACCCTCTACTTGATCTCATTCAAAACCCTACAAAATATGGTAAATTAAATATCCCAATTTCTTTTTTAATTCTTTTTTTAATATATATATATATATATAACAATGTTTTAATATTTTCTTAATTATTAGGTTTTGAGGTTGCAAATAAAGGGTGCTGTGGTACTGGGAAAATAGAGGTAACTCTACTGTGTAACCCATCGACTCCCACCTGTCCAGATTCGTCTGAATATGTTTTTTGGGATAGTTTTCATCCCACTGAAGCAGCATACAGGACACTTATTCCACCAATCCTCCAAAAGTTTACCAATAGCTTCTTTTAAGTTACTTATAAAAAATAAATAAAAATAAAGACTTCTTCTAAGTTTCTTCACGTACGTTGAATTCTACAACTCCAATCATATATATATTTCAAATATTGGTCCAATTGTAATTATAATTTTGAATTTTCGTTCTTATTTCACATATTTGTATAAGATATATGATTCATGATAGAAATAATTAAATAACCCATGCATATTATGTACGTCTTCACTCCCGTTAATATCTTTCAATTTAGAAAAAAATAAAAAAAAATAAAATTATTGTATTGTTCTACGCTTACTCTTCCTATGAGTAAATGCATATCATATTATGTGCTTTATTCACTGGTTGTTTCCTTTGCATATCAGGGTTGATACTATAGCAGCATGTGATTTTTTATTTTTTATGTTTTCTTAAAAAAAAAAAAAAAAAAAAAAAAAAGAGAGAAAGGAATCCTTGATAAACCATGCCAATAATTTTATGGCACCCCCAAAAAATAAGAAACGCATAATGGGTTCACAAAATTACCCTCTAGTTGGATGTTGGGGGGCCTAATTGGCTTACAGAAAATGGCCAAAATGGACCCCATTTTTTTTTTTTTTTCTTTTAAATGGGTTAAATGAACTTTTTCGAACTCAATCTCTAAAGCTATCATTTGTCTCAAAACATGTAATTCTAATTTTTTTTTTTAATTTTTTTAATTTAGGAAAAAAAAAAACCCTCACCCACAAACCACAGTCAACTCCAAACTTTTTCATCTAAAATATTTTCTCCCTTTTTTGAGGTTTACCAACGACAAAAACGCTCTAGGCACATACATTGATCCAAACAAAAATGAACATTGTTTTACCAAGGTAAAACTACTTTTCATACCCCGTCTATCATAAGGATTGGTTGAGATGTTTAGTAATTTCGATAACATATTGTGAGAGAGTTCATATATGATTCATCTACCCAAATAAATTTTGAAGTTCTCGATTGCCTACTCGACTAGCTAGGCAGATTTTCTACCAACCAATTGACAGGAAATTTCCGTCCAATATTCCTCTTATTAAAAAAAAAAAAAAAAAAGAACAAAATTTTATGTGTATCATTCTTATAATTTTGACTTATATCTATCACGCTAACCAACAAGAAAGCTGCACGTGTACGGAATACTTTATATCAGGGGTAAATTGGAGTGATATATATCCAGTATCTTTTAAAGCAAAACACCGAATATTTAGTCAGATGCACTTGAGAGATAGTTAGCCAAGTGATTTCCATATGTATCGCGTCGTCATTGACTCATTATTACACATTTTAAAATGGAAAATGCTAGGTGTTCTTGTAGTGTTCTCTTGGTGTCCTCTCAATTGTAATGAGGCTTTTAATATCACCAATAGATTAAAAACCAATAATAATAATCTCAAATTCAACGATAATTTGAAAAGCCAAATCATAATAAAACATTAGAAAAACACTTAGCATTTCCCTATATATATATTTGGCTTTTACCTAATTATTAAGTTGATCAAAGGAAGCAAAGAAGACTTCGTTAAAATATGCCAGCTTCTTCTTCTTCAACCATGAAATTGTTGTTCAATAGTATGATACTATTTGTTATTTTCTGCAACACCGAGGGTGTCATAAAGCTACCACCAAATGAAACCATCCCAGCAGTTATAGCATTTGGAGATTCAATCGTAGATACGGGAAACAACAACAATCGAGACACTTTTGGTAAGTGCAATTTCCTTCCCTATGGGAAGGATTTTCAAGGTGGAATTCCAACTGGTAGATTCAGCAATGGAAAGGTCCCCCCAGACATAATAGGTAGCTCTCTCTCTCTTTGACGTAGTGAGAGCGATGATTGTGAAAGAGAATGTGCGTTTTCAATACACACACAATCAACACACGTTGATGGGAAAAGAAACCGAAATTATTATTGATCAAAAGTTGTTTGTCCTAATAAAACCTATACTAATTTATAGTTAAACCCTAAAGCTACTAAATGATAAAATCTACTAAGAATGGGAACAAAACAAAGAAGATAAAATATAATAACTATGAAAATATTTAACGTCAAAGGAAATATAAAAAGATGAGAATCTTCTAGATGGGAAATCAGGAGAATTAAAGGAGAAGGTTTCATCACAATCAATGTCTTCCTTTTGAGTATAACCCTTGGTTATAAGTCTAGTTTTATATTGTTCAACATTACTAGAAACATCCTTATTTTTGTTTCGTAAACTCATTTGCAGCCTATGACTATAGTTCTCTTTGGTAAGTCAACGACATCCCAGACTTAATTTTTAGCAACGGATTCCATCTCTTTCTTTTATGGCATTGAACCAAAATGTGGATTTATCTCCACTCATGACTTGTGAAAAATGAGCTTGTGAAAAATCAGACTCTTTGCGGTATACAATATAGTCGTTAAGAATTGTTGCTCTCGTTATTCTTGAAAATCTTCTTAATCCTACTTCCTCTGTATTTTGCAAAGTTTGAGTAGGCTCATTCTGAACATGTCCATGTTTTTCTTGAGGTGGCTATTTTGAAATTGATTGTGATTTGAGGTAATCAAATTAATTTTTCCTAAGCAAAATCAAACATCCTTCATCTTAAGGTGACGTAGTCAACTCTTATGCTTTCTCAAATTCTATCTCTCGAGGATAAGCATACCCACTAAGTTTAGTATCCTCTGTATTTTGCATTTCTATACTCTCAACAACTCTAGGTTATGGGAAAGACATCAAAACTCGAATCCCTTGGAGCTTATTGCATAGCCATTAAAATAAAGACAGGACAAAATTTACCTCCATTGGAGGAAGTGTCGAAGGTTTTCTTACTCTTCCAACTCCAACAAAGGTGGAATGCAAAATGCCCGATCTTTTACTTCGCCACCTCCTATGCACACCCCTATACATTAATAGCTAGTCTAGTCTTTTTAAGGGACAAGAATCCTCTTCATTTCAAATAAAATGAATAATATTAATTTATGGTCAATGTTTAAAATTAAAACATCTAATGGTATACATTATATCATATTATTTAAATCTTTTAAAAGACATGTCAATATTGATATCATGCACACCATTAAGGCAATGAGATCCAACCAAAAAAAAAAAAAAATCTAACAATAAGTATCATACATGGTGGACTCAACCTTAAATCCCCTTTTTTAATGAAAATAATATCATTACAAATTTCTAATTTGTTTCACCTTTTAGCGGAGGAGTTGGGAATTAAAGGCCTTGTGCCACCATATTTGGATCCACATCTGCAACCTCAAGACTTACTCACAGGCGTATGCTTCGCTTCAGGTGGTGCAGGATATGATCCTTTGACATCCGAAATTGCGGTACGTACACACATGAAAATATTGACATTAATTAACTGTGTCACACAAAAAATAAAAAATATCTTTTTTAGCATTATTTAAAAAAAAAAAAAAAATCCAAAGGCTGATAATTGATTGTGCCACACGTTCTTTTACGTATAGTTTCCTAAACTTATTGAAAAATAAAAACAGTCGGCACTATCATTGTCGGATCAAATAGAAATGTTGAAAGAATACATATCAAAGCTTAGAGGAATTGTTGGAGAAGAGAGGGCAAACTTCATCGTGACCAAAAGTCTATTTCTCGTGGTCGGGGGCAGCAACGACATTTCCAATACATATTTTCTTGCACGTGTGCGGCAGTTGCAGTACGATGTCGCTTCTTACACTGACCTTATGGCCAACAACGCTGCCAATTTCTTGAAAGTAAGTTGTCATCTTCAGCTAGGGAAATGATTTTTCAGTTTTTTTTTTTTTGATATTTTTTTTAATACATTGATTCCTCTCATATGATATATCTAGGGTTGCAACTACGTACGTGTCTCGATTCTCACGTACTCAACGACGTTAATCAAACCATCTTTTATTTATATTTTTTGTAAATTCACCATTGAATCTGTAAAAAAATAAATTTATTCATTTTTTATACATAGATTGACAAGAGATGAGCAAAAAATATAAATAAAAAATTTCTCTTGATTGTAAGTTAAATAAAAATAAAAATAAGTTATTTCATATATATGTTTTGTAGGAAATATATGGGCTAGGGGCACGAAGGATTGGAGTATTGAGTGCACCGCCAATTGGATGTGTGCCATCACAAAGAACACTGGCTGGGGGAATACTAAGAGAGTGTGCAGAAATATACAACGAGGCAGCAAAGATGTTCAACTTTAAACTTTCTTCCAAGATAGATTTCCTTAACACCAACCTCCCCAACAGCAAGATTGTCTACCTTGATGCTTACAACCTTCTACTTGATCTCATTCAAAACCCCAAAAAATATGGTAAATTAAATATCGCGCGCAATATTTTTTATTATAAAAATGTTTTAATTAATATTTTCTTAATTCCTTTTTTTATATATATAATACATGCAGGGTTTGAGCTTGTGAATAAAGGGTGCTGTGGTACAGGGAATATAGAGGTGCTTATACTGTGTAACCCATTGTCTCCCACCTGTCTAGATGTGTCTGAATATGTTTTTTGGGATAGTTTTCATCCCACTGAAGCAGCGTACAGGATCCTTATTACTCAAATCCTCCAAAAGTATATCAATAACTTCTTCTAAGTTTCTTCACGTTGAATTCTACAACTCCAATCATATTTCAATTTGTCCAATTGTAATTATAATTTTGGCTTTTCATTCTTTCACATATTTGTATAAGATATGATTTATAGAAATAATTAAAGAATCCATCTTACGCATTCACATATTTGAAAATGCAACGGAATCCTTGATAAAGCATGGGAATAATTTTATGGCTTGCCCCCCCCCCCCCCCCAAAAAAAAAAACACATAAATAACTTATGATGGATCCAAATTTCGGTTTGGACTGAGCGACTGATCACCTACAAAATAAGGAAAGGGGTCATAATTGGGCCGCCAATCCGGAGACCGGAAGCACTCCGACATTCAAGTCAATGTTCCTGAGCTTTTTGGGGAGAAGAATATGGAAAGAGTTTTTTTATGGTTAGAAGTGCTACATGCACATCTCAAATTTTATTCCTAAAAGTTAGTTCCCAAATGATGTGTTACTATCTCATGAGATTTATTTTTTAAAAAAGTATGTCACCAACTTATGGGATGGTGACACATCATTTGGAAACCAGCTTTTAGAATAAAAATTTATGAGGATAAAAGTGAGGGGTACATGAGTTAGAAAGAGGATGAGACATTATATGTTCTCTTGGGACCTAATAATAGTGGGCTTTAGATTTGCCTATCTTGGGCCCTTTCTCAGTAGAAGCGGTCCTTTAACTTGACCGGTCCTGGGTCAAGGCTTATCTTTATACCCATCAACTTCAATGGGCTTTCAAACACAGAAATGGCCAAAACCGGCCCATATCTAAAGCTCAAATAAATGTTTTTTTTTTTTTTGGTCACAACTCAAATAAATGTTAGATGTAAGGAAAGCCGAACATAAATTATAATCATACAAATTCCATACTGCTTTCTGCGTGACGGTGATGAGGAGGCGTGAGCCACGTGAGCCACTGAGCCCGTTTATTTTTCCCATATATTGAAGTGGTCCTTGGCGGCCAAGCCATGCGGTGACTCGCCCAATTTCTCCATAACTTTTTCTAATTCCCTTCACCGTTATTATTTTAACCGTTAAAAAAATTACAATTAAAAAAAAAAAAAAAATGAAATTCTTCACTATATTCTTGTACAAGAATTGGTTGCATAAAAGTTGCGAGTTGGTTGGTCTCAAAACAACTAGACTTTGTCCAATTCTATCGATCCAACAATACCTTTTATAAAAGCCTTTCATTTTCTTCTCTTTTCATTTTTCAATGGAAGTTTTTCATTTTGGCCTACTTCTTATCATGATTGTTGGGGATAAAATTCACTATGAGTTTCACTATCTCTCAATAACCCTTAATTATCTCACATTATTCCACATTATCTCAAATATCTCACATTATCTCTTCACTCTTTCAAATTATTTCTCAATCACCTGGAGGGAGAAGATGGAGGGAGCAGCTACACAAATAAAACTCTATAAAAGGGAACTAAAGGTATCAGGTAAGGGGGATCGATCATTTATTTCTCAATACATTGTTAGCTCTGGCTACATTTTGACTCGATATACAACTGCTAACTTAAGTATCAGAGAGTCTCCAGCAAAGTCTCCGAAGACCCTTTTGACATTTGACACTCTTATTATTTTATAGGAGCTGGAAGATTGATGATCAAAGACGCTTCGAAGAGAACACAAAGATCACACCAATCGGAGACTGTTATACCAAAAAAATGCATCAACAATGATGATTGATTGAAGGATTGATAAAAAAGACATATTTGGTTGTATTTCATTTCTTCAACAAGTTTAATAATAAGCAGAACAGCTCTATAGTTCTAATAGAGTTTACGATAGAAACTTTCAATTTTTTATTTTTTATTTTTTTTATTTTTGACAAATACAGCCATTTTAATCATTTCTTCACATAATCTGCATGCCCCATGCCCACCCCGTCTTCAATTCATCTACCTATCACGCAAAGCAGTACCAAAGTAATGTTAGGGACAATTTTTTTCTTCTTTCACAATGCATTCAAATGGGCAGCCAAAGACTGTCCTTACCATAGTGAGGTAGGGACCTATGCATCAAGCTTTTATTTTGTTTTGTTTTTTATTGGCGGGATTCTAGAATGATTGAATATGTTGTCTAAGCAGCTGAGCATTTCATCAACAAAAAGGATAAAAGGCATAGTGTACACGGACAAGGCTGTAAATATAAATGGGCGAAGATAATGCACAAAAATTTAGTTGGCAGTTGGAACCATAATAAATTGGAGCGTCCTATGGACAGTAAATTGATGTCTATTAAAGCCGTGTGAGTAGCAGTTGTTGGATTAATTTAATTGTTATTAGTATTACTCATTTAAACCACAACTTCCCCTTACGTTCCCCACTTTTCATAGCTATTGTTATCACTTAGCCTGTATTAAATTTAGTTTTAATTTCACACAATTTTCAGTTTCTAGTTGAATCGATTGAGTAATATTATAAATTACATTTTTATCTTATAAACATCATATAATATAATGTTCATGTGTTGGTTTTAATCAACTTTTATACAAATCATTTAAAGAAAATTTGCAAGTATTAGTAGGAAAACTGTAGCTTTCATTGCAAGTCATTTATAATTGTTGTAACATTTTTTATTTTATTTTTAAAAACAAATTAATATAAAACTTATTATATTAATTACTAAAATATAAATTAATACGTTTGTAAATTGATATATTAAATTATGTGACACTTATAATGTTAACTGTCTAAGATTTTCATTTCTGTAAAATACAAATAACGAAACAAAAAGGGACAAAAAGAAAAGCTGGCACAAGAAGACAAAATATCAGTAATCCATTGATTTGATTCATCGTGTTGTCACGTTAGAGGATTGTACATGCCTTGACTTTGCTCTTTCAATCTCAATCACGTTAGATTGCAGTTAAATGCCCATTAATGAATCACGTTAGATTGCTGTTAAATGCCCTTATCATTAATGGATGGCTCTAGAGGTCGATCTACTTTTGTACTTTTTAGTAATCAAGGCACTTATTACAAATCAAGAATTGACACAATGCGAAAGGAGTGGGATTCTCTCTAATCCAAGTAGTCCGGAGAAGAATCAGTTTAGAAATTTTTCCGACTCTTTAACGTAGAGGTAAAATTGTTCAAAAAAGATTTAAAACAATTTTACTCCTATTTTAACAAGAATTAACTTTTCTCCGATCTACTTGAACCGGAAATAATCTAAATGCGATGAGAAATTAAGAATATAACCCTAAATTATATTATGTATTTAGCATATTTCTTAACGTTAACATTCTCGCTGATGTGGTATGCTAAGTTTAACTCTTAAATTATTTTTAATTAAATTTGTGATTAATTAATATTAAATTTTAATTAAATAATAATTATAATTTTTTTTTAACCATCTCATCTTGTTTTACAAATTAAACAATTAATTTGACGGATAGATGAAAAAGAGATAAATCAGAAAATTCAAAATGACATTTCTCATAAATAAAATCACAATGAATGCGACACAAAGGTAGAGCCAATCGTAATTATTTGTAGGCCTTTAATTAAAGTTTCAACTACATATACGTTAACATCGGTCTGGTTTCTTTCACCGTCGCTGACTCATTTCTTTCACACGTCAAGAAAAAGACAAATTATTGCTCGAAGATTTTCTGCCAGATGTTAATTCACTTCAACTGTGTCGTGGGACACAGGGACCAGCGCGAGAGCGTGACAGGACGGAACACCACCACGTCAGCGCGCTCTGGTTGTTCACCAACAAAGCTTTTTACTTTCTAGAGCGACGTAAATACACCTCTAACATATTTTTATAATTATTTCCCAAAACAATTTTATAATGACCCTTTTTTTTTTTTCCCTGAGATTATATAATGACCTGTTTATTTGTGTTAATAAAGGGATTTGGCGTGCAAAGGAGGTAGCCCACCTAACTTGAATTAAGTACAATGAATACTTTTCTATTCATTGAGCACGAGATCAGCCCTTCTGTTCCAATTACTTTTACTCGGAGTACAAACTTTCCCAATGTGATTCTCGTTTTTGGTTTATACAGGTTATCAAGAAAGAACATATATGTTATTAAAATATTCTAACAATTTGGTATAAGAGATAACTCTAATTTCCTTTTCTTTTTTTTTTTACATGTTTACGTAAGAGAAAATAAAGAGAACAAAATTTAAATTAATAACATTCACTTCATGAAACGTGATTTATAGTTAATTCAACAATCGTCTTTTATTTGGTGTGAGATCGACACCCTTATCTAGTGAGAGGCCGGGCGGTCACCGCTCGCCAAATGAGGTGATACTTGCTCATAATTGAAAGTAAATAAAATAATTTAAAAGGTTAGTTTTTTTTTTTTTCTTCAGTATATCAACCCTTAACAACACAATTTATTGGCCCTTAGCTCCTGTTCATACTAAACTTTGCCTTCTTTGCCTTTCACCCTGGGTGCAGTAGAGCGGCCTCTCATGCATGTTGTCACCACACACACATTAAGATAGGTTTGTCATATGGTGCGTAGTTAGCCTATAACGTGTGGCATTAATCATATGTCATCAATTGATAGGGAATTTCTTATGAAATGGATGAATAGTGGATGAATGTGGAAATGAGATCAGAAATGATATTGATAATGATAATGAACTCCAATTAGGGTTAGAGATAAATCACAAGTGAATTCAATTGGGGTTGAATACAAACCACAAAGACATACGTATAAATCATTCTCTATCTTCTTCATTAATAACATGGTCTATAAATAGACTACAATTAATAACATGATAACAACTAAAAGATAACATATCAAATATTCAAATAAAGCTAATCCTAAGTAATTGAAATCCTATTTTAACTCAACTATTAATCTAATCTAATCTAATCTAATTCTAATAATTTGTAATTACATTCCAAATCAACCTTATCTTATCCCTATCATCAATTTTGTCCTTTGAGGTAGCAACATCGTTAAATTGAATGGAAGGAAATAGATAGAGTAAACTATTTGAAACTAAGTAAAAGCTAAGGACTTAATATATGAAATTAGAAATTTGGTGGCTAAATTGAAATCGCACCAAAACTTAAAAATTTAATCTGATTTGCCCTTTTAAAATATCTAAAACGAATCAACATTTTTATTTTATTGTAATTGTCCATATAATTAGGAGAAAGTCTAATGAATATGTCCAATAATAATTTGTTTTCAATGATTCGGTCAAAGGTAAACACTAGGTGACCCAAGAACTAGGGGTACGTACTGGACTTGCACATGCACAGCTTAAAATTTAAAATTTCTCCTAAAATTCTAGTTTTGCCTCTCCCACGGGCCTATAGTAGAAATTCAACATATATTATTTATTATACAGCTTACTTGTTAGCAGATTCTGGCTGGCCGGCCTAAACATATATTTTGATTTGGCGATCATTCTGGTCGCCGTTTTACATGATTGTATGGTATCTTTGTGTGGGATAATAGAGTTACAATGGCATTAATTAGCCCATTATATTTACAGAAAATAGGGTTGCTACAGGGTGTACGTGGCAGAGGATAATTCATTGCATCGATCGATGTCCCATGACTCCCATTCTCTTAAAAAGGAAATAATTGTTGCAACGTGGGCTAATGTTTCATATTTATAAGATATCCAAGCTTCACTTATTGACAAGTAAATATCCCACCAAAACTCATCTGCGCTTTATTTGTTAAAGGACAAAGTTTTCTTCCAAATTGGGTTGGAGGAATTTCCTTCAACCTACTCTATAAAAGTGACATGTGTCCATTTTTTTAAACTCATGTGAGATGCACATAGGTTTTTAATAAAATTTATTCCAACTTTGTCCCTACTATTAAAAAAAACATGTGTATCTCACATGTTAAGGGATACATGTCACTTTTATAGAGTAGGTTGAAGGAAACTCCTCCAACCCAGTTTGGAGGAAAACTTTGTCCTTTGTTAAATGTGTTTGTATTGACTAGTACTAATTAACCCACCAAAAGCCATTATCAGTACTTTATTTTTTACATGTGTTTAGGAGTGATGACATTATTGGCATATTATTAGATTTGAAAAATGATAGAATTTATTCATCTTTTAATCATTTTCATAATGAATTGATGAATTCACTATTAAATTTGTGTTTAATGATTGATCTATTAAATTTGTAATTTTAAAGGATGAGATGGGAAAAAAATAAAAAAAATATTAACGTAAATCATTTCTCATTAGATGTTAGAATATTTATAAAATTATAAAATTTTTATTTGTTAGTTTAAATTTTTAAGATAATTAGTGATTTAATATATTTTCTGAATAAATGTCATCCGTAATTTACTTTTTATTTTAATTAAACATTTCACATGTTGGCTCAATCTTAATTATTGAATGAGTTTTAAACCCTCGATTTCCAATTTAGTCTACACATGAAAAAAGGAGTGTTTTTACTCTTAAATCTTAATTTAATATCCCACCTAGACAAAGTAATATTAATTTGGCTAGCCGGATATTCTTTTAGTATATATATATATATATATATATATATATATAGTACTTCTTTTTCTCTATCAACATGGCTAAACTTAAGGAAACTTTAATTCTTTCTTTTAGGGTAATGTATGTTTGGTGTTATTATCTTGCAAATATCTTGCTTTTCAGAGAAAATTTGAGGAAAAGATTTGTACTATCTTTCTAAAACTTCTGACTCCCGGACTAAATCAACGTAAAATCTGACACCATAATAAATGAAGAGAAATGGTGTCCACATATCTATCAACATAACTGCTACATGCGTACGGAATACTTTTTTATCAGGAGTAAATTGCCTTTTAAGCTAAAGATCGAATATTTAGTTAGATGCACTTTAATTAAGAGATAATTACCCAAGTAATTAGTGAGTGATTTCCACGTCTATCGTTGTTGCCATTGACTCATTCCTAGACATTTTAAAATAAATATAAAACACAAAAATATTTAGCTTTTATGAGTAGTAAAAACACTTAGGTTTTTGTACAATTTCGTGCTGGATCAACTTTTTTCTTGTCTAGGAGCAGTAAATGAGTTAAGAGATGGTAGATATACATATATAAATAGATGCACAAGTCCCTGACTCATCATCAGCCAGACATATTGGGGAAGTTGAAAGCAAGAGAGAAGAAGACTCGGTTAAAATATGCCTTCTTCTTCTTCTTCTTCTACCATATTTCTGTTCAGTCTCGTATTACTTGTTCTTTTCTGCAACACCAAGGGTCTCATAAAGTTACCACCAAATGAAACCGTCCCAGCAGTTATAGCATTTGGAGATTCAATCGCTGATACGGGAAACAACAACCATCTAAAAACTGTTGTTAAGTGCAATTTCCCTCCCTATGGGAAGGATTTTCAAGGTGAAGTTCCAACTGGTAGATTCGGCAATGGAAAGGTCATCTCAGACTTAATAGGTATCTCTCTCTCTGTCTCTGCTTTCTATTATGCTCTTGGTCTGGTTTCTTTGTTTCGATTGTGTTGTCTTACTTGCGCTAGAAAAAATAGACCTACGATGTACGTCAAAGTGGAGATGATTTACTTTTAGGCGTAGGAATCTCGTGTATGCACGTCGAGTTTGAGTTCGGTGGAGATATAAATTAAATATAAGTCTATATAATCGATTACAATCTAAGTTATTTAATTTTACTAGCCAGATTCCTTGACTTTTACTTATTAATTTTGTGTAATTCAACAAGATATGCCTTACCTGCATTAAGATTTAAACTGAACATCCGGTTGCATAGCCTGACCGTTAGCTACACCCGGTGGAAAGCCTGCGATATGGCTTTGTGTCACATTCATTGATTATGTCAAAAAGTATCAACTCTAAATATTGAGTCTTGTGTTGAAGTTATGTTCACGGATAAGTTTAAAACTAAATAGTAGTACGATTCTTTAATTTTAACTCATTAATTTTGTATCGTATTTATAAATCCTGTAAAAAAATTGTCTCAATTTATTTAATTAAATTGATCAAATCTTTTCACATTAATCCGCTAATTAATTTTGGTTAGCAACAAAAATTGTCTAAACCTACCCTATAGGCACGTAGGTCATTAATTACTACTGCATGTGCTTGCATGACTGGTGTTGAATAGTTAACGCCCCCGTACGTGCAACGCTTTCTCTCTCTCTCTCTCTCTCTCTCGACAAAGTTTTTTTTTTTTTTTTTTTTTTTTTTTCTAAAATATACGGATAAAGGATAAATATTCAACAAAGAAAATTTTATGAAAAATTATAGTTTACCTTCTTAAAGTTGACATTGTTTTTCAATTCGAATACTAAAGTTTTAATTTTTGCAATCTATCATCACAAAGTTTCAAATTTTTTTTTTCAATTTAACCAATATTATTCTAAAATTTTCATATTGCTCATAATTTTTATATTTTTATTTTTTATGAAAAAAAAAAATTTGGGGGTGCAAAAATGACTAGATGGCCAAAGGGGTGGCTACGACCACACCGAATATATTTTTTTTTAATTTTTTTATAAAAAATAAAAAAGTGAAAATTAGGGACATTATGAGAAGTTTTGGATATAATCGGTAAAATTGCAAAAATTTGAAACTTTTGAGGGTGAATTGTAAAAATTGAAAATTTGATGTTCAAATTACAAATCGCTGTCAACTTTAAAAGGGAAAACTATAATTTTCTCAAAATTTTAAATTTTATGTGATTAAGGTTACGTTTGGTTTCTTCGTAACATGAAAGATTGAAAATAATATTAATAATGAAATATATATCTTGCTTAATTTTTATCAAACTAATCTTTCTTTGCCCAAAAAAAAAAAGAAAAAGTACTGTTTTTTATTTGTATTTTACTTTTTAAATTTCTTTCAAGAATAGTAAAATTATACCCAAAAAAAAAAAAAAAAAAAAAAGAGGCAGTGATGGAATTGACTGATGAGAGAGTCGGTTCGGCCAAGTAGATCAGTAGCAGTGGGTGAGTGAAAATTCTGGTCGATAAATGGCAAGATTAAAAATATTAAAAAAAATATAGGAAACATTTTATTTAATCCTCTTGAAGTTTTACTGTTGCAGTTACTCTTTGAAATTTTGGAAACTCTAAATATAGTGTACTTAAGTTTAAAAAATTTGCAATGCGACCCCTCCTTAAGATTTTTTGTTAAAAAGTTTCCATCAAGCTCAAAGGCAACACTGATTTTTAGCCTCTTGATGAAACTTAAATAGGCTTACTAGCCAAACTCAAACCTTAATTTAGGGTAAAATCTATTTATTGAATTACCAAAAATACTCTAGAAAAACTCACATCTATTGAAGAGACATGTTATACATGGGCCCACAGATCTAATAATGATTTTGAAAATGGCGAGGATGAGAGAAAGGCCGAAGGAGGAAAGCAATCATTTTCCTTTATTGAATTACAAAAACCCCTTTATAACTTTTAAAATTAAACACTAATAACTCCAATAATTGATAAAGAGTAATGCTATATACAACATTTTTATCTCATAACGCTATCCCACAATAATGACATATTAGTCTAAATCAGCTTTTGGATTTTATTTTATTCTTAACAAAAATTGGTTAAAGGATTGACTATGATTGTCATATCATTATTGGTGGATAATTATGTGATAAAAATGTGTTATGTGACATTACTCATGAATAGAACCTAAATAAAACTAGGTAGACCTCTTGCATCACCTTAACTTATGGAAAACTGCAATAAACCACATTTTTATCCCACAATTTTATTCTATGCTAACGTGGCAATTTCAACCAATCATTAAATAGAAGAATTTATAATAAAAAGTGTCCTTATGGAAAGTTTATTTTTCTAATTTGTTTCACCTTTTAGCTGAGGAGTTGGGAATCAAAGACCTCGTGCCGCCATATATGGATCCAAATCTGCAGCCTCAAGACTTACTCACAGGCGTATGCTTTGCTTCAGGTGGCGCAGGATATGATCCCTTGACACCGCAAATAGTGGTACGTAAACACACGCTCCTATCTCTCCCACTTATCTCTCTCTTTTGTATTTAATTTATTATTGAAAAATGAATGAAAAACAGTCGGTCCTATCATTGGCGGATCAAATAGAAATGTTCAAAGAATACATATCAAAGCTTAAAGGAATTGTTGGAGAAGAGAGGACAAACTTCATCTTGGCCAAAAGTCTGTTTATCGTGGTGGCGGGCAGCGACGACATTGCCAATACATATTTTGTCGCTCATGCGCGGGAGTTGCAGTACGATATCCCTACTTACACTGACCTTATGGTCACCAACGCTGCCAAATTCTTGAAGGTAACTTGTCATCTTACCAATTTATTCCCTTGCTTTTCCATATTTCAGTTAGGGAAATTAATCAACTATATTTCAGTTTTTTTTTTTTTTGGAATATATACATTGCTCTCTTAGATCTAGAGGTGCAACTGCATGTTTTTGATTTGGATTGGCTGCAATTTGTTAATCGAATTGCAGTCTATCCTAGTCTTTAATGAGAGAGGGATTCGATTGGGCTATTTTGGCAGCTTAAAACATGTTTGGACATGTAAACCTCATCGAAGTCCTCTCCCAATTAACTATTTGCAGTTCAAGCAGCCTATCACATGAAATTCTGGTCCACATGTCTCCATTATCGTGTACTCGATGACCTTAATCAAACCAATTTGGATCTGGGTATTGACTAGTTTGGTGCGGAATGTCGGAATATATTCTTAGATATTGGAAATGGTTTGGCTCGATTCCCAATTTAGGGATTGTATTGCTTGATCCAGTCGCCCAAACTTTGTACTTATAATACCTTCGGTACGTAAGCCTTAATATTAGAAAGTATTGTAATATTAAAATATAGATGCACCTTATTCTTATTCAGTCGACAAAGAACCTTATATCTGATATATATTGACAATTACAATAGCAATAATACAATACTTATTTCATCAGATAATACATAATTAAAAACTTACAAATTAAATAATATGTATTTTAATGAAACATCTTCTAAATTTCGGAAAAGAGTGAGTTCAAATTTAAATGTAAATTAATATAGAAAATCGAATAAATAAATAAGTTGTTTTATATATATGTTTTGTAGGAAATATATGGGCTAGGGGCTCGTAGGATTGGAGTATTGAGTGCACCGCCAATTGGATGTGTGCCATCACAAAGAACTTTGGCCGGAGGATTACAAAGAGGGTGTGCAGAAAAATACAACGTAGCAGCAAAGTTGTTCAACGTTAAATTGTCTTCGCAACTGAGTTCTCTTACCAAGAACCTGCCCAACAGCAGGATAGTCTACATTGATGTTTACAACCCTCTACTTGATCTCATTCAAAACCCTACAAAATATGGTAAAATATCGCAATTTTTTTCATTTTTAATCATTCATGTTAATTATCAATTTTATTAGAGAAATGTTATATACCATACATTCCTTCCATCTTAATTTATACCACTAGGCATCAGCCTCTTGATCAAAATTTATAATATTTGTTATATATAATACAGGGTTTGAGTTTGTGGATAAGGGGTGCTGTGGGACAGGAGCTATAGAGGTAGCTATACTGTGCAACCCAGCGTCTCCCACCTGCTCAAATGTGGCTAAATATGTGTTCTGGGATAGTTATCATCCCACTGAAGCAGCATACAGGGCCCTCATTAAACCAGTCCTCGAAAAGTATTTGAGTAGCTTCTTATGATCGATCGAGGCACGTTGAATTCGATCTACAACTCTAATCAATTTCAATTGGTCCGTCTTGGTCCTTCCCTCAAGTGCAACGGTGATTTTGGCTTTTCCTTCGTTGGAGTATTTTTGTTTAAGATATATTTGATTCATAGAAATAATTAAAGAAACCCATCTTATATTATGTATGTGTTCAGTACTCCCATGGGATCTGTCAATTCAGAGAATTTTTCTCGAATTGATGATTTTCCCTCCAAAACATATGAATGTAAGATCGATTGTTAAGTTATTTAAGAATTCAGTAAGTGTGGTTCAAATCTCTCATGTTATTTGCATTTCATTGAAAAAATGAAATTTGGGTTCGTATTATACAATTTTTTAGAAGGTGCTTTTTTATACAATTTGTTAATATTTTTAATTTTTGATTAAAAAATAAAATCCCCAGAGAGCATTATCAAACGAACCAAAAGAAGAATATGGTCATCTGCAGACGGATATAATTCCATATAGGCATGCATGCAAACTCCTGATCAACTCTGAAAACCGAACAAAAAGAAGAAAAAAAAGAAAAAAAGAAAAAAAACATGAATCAGTAGAAAATGACTGAAAAAAGGTAGCTTCAACTCGTTAAAGACAAACGACATTGAACTCAGAATTAATTTTCGTTTTGAACGAGAAGAAGAAGAAGTAACAGTCAACAGACACTTGCATGCACTTCACTAATGGTGTTTTGAAAGACTAGAGAGCTCTTAATACATGGGTTTGAGAAGAATCCATGAGGAAGAATATTGGAAGATGATCATGGAAAAACAAGTGCGCGCTTTAATTAAGAAGAATCCAGGTGCGTAGGCCGATGGAGTTTGCATGATGAAAACACGAACTCTTTAAAACCAAAAAAAAAAATATACAATCAAAATACCTTAAATGACTTCAACCAAGTAGAAAATGATATGAATCTATTAATTGTAAGAGGTTATGTATATGGGCCACAAAATCAAACTAATTCGGCCAATTTGAAAACAAAGTATCATTGTTATCTATTTAATTATTTACATAAATACACATAAAAAAATAACCACTAATAATCAAATCAAATTTATGTCCAAAAAGATAACATCAAATCAAATTTATGTCCAGCAGTACTTTGAAGGTTCATAGCTTTTCATCGATCCCTGTCAAGAAGTTGATATTTCAAGACCAAATCCAAGGAGGGAGCGTCCCCCTCCCTCTATATGATCATCGGCGCTGGGCCAGTGGGCCTAATATTGCATGTGAAATTTTAGCAAATTGAGAAAAAGGTCGCAAGCCATTAAGGGCAAGTGGGCAACTACACTCAACTCTTTTTCTTTCCCCCTTAATTCCCCTCCGATCCTAATAGTCATCGAAATGCATGCAGTTTAATTAGGCATTTGGACGAACATGAAGAAGAGATTTGACACGAACGATCGAGCTGGAAATAATTAATTTCATGATCATTTGGCGCCACAAAACTCACAATTGGTAGATGAAATGAATTAAATGCCAACGGTAAATTAATTGGCCGGTTCCGTTTCCGGTTGACTAATTCCAACATTTGGCTAGATATATATAGCTCAATTCATTATGCTAACTTGTTTTTTCCGACAAACCTCACAATTGATGTCCTTGATGGCAAAATGTGATCTGATAACTGCTCTAATATATATATAATAGCTCAACATATATGTGACGTGGGCATATATATATTGAACACGTACATGGGCCAATTTATATAATAATAATAATAATAATAAGACCAATTCAAAAATATTATCCTTAGCAGGTCATCAATTAAATGAGAAGGCTGCAAGTAAAGTTCGTTGTAACTGCCATGGTGGAGTATTGTGAGTGCATTCAAAGGCACTCTAGCTTGTGATTCTTAGTTTCATACAAACTTTTGAAAGAGCTGGCGAGCTAATTAAAGAGAAGACATAACAAACTGTAATATTGAAAACCCTTTCAAGAACTGAAAGATAAAAAGTACCTTTAATTTGCCTTAATTAGACGTGTTTAAGAATAAGATCAACATTCTTTCATCCTTAAACGTGCAATTTTTTATTTTATATTTTTTTTTTTGACATGTCCGCACAAGAGGGGGGATGGGGGATTCGAATTAGTAACCTCCGCTTCATTAGGCGTGGTCCCAGCCGATTGAGCTACTTCTTGGAGACTGCAATTTTTTTTTATTGTGATATAAAAGTGAGAGTAATAATTTCGAGTGTTTGTTAATGATTTTTTTTTTTTGCTAAAAAGTGCAAAAATACCCAAATAAGCAATGTCAAATAATTATTAACATCATTTTATTAAACACCGATGTTTCAGATACATTAAATTCTATATATATACTATTTGAGTATTTAATCTAACTCATAATTTGAAAGAGATATCGACGTACGGTTGGCTGCTAACATCCGGTCCAATTCAGCATATATATATATATATATATAACATAACCTTCGTAAACCAACTTCGTGGGCATAAGGAAATTTACGCACGTGGCATCAAGAGTTATGACAAGTAGGATTGGGCACACATTACACCGCTGTCTCGATGGTCCAAAATCAACTAATAATAGCTAGATTCGTTTGTTGAGGAAGAAAGTTTCCTCCAAAGTGGTACAGATAAATTTTTTTCAATTCACTTTATATATTAAAAAAATTACGAGTGTTTTTTATACGTTAATTCAAAAATTATGTGCTTATTACATATTAAGAGACACTTAACAAAGATTGGGTTGTTAAAGCTTTTTTCTTCTCACTTTGGTTTTCAAACAAGAACATTAATAAACAACTCACAAAACAATTACAATTGCTTTAACTTTTATGAACACTTTGTCAAATAAAAAAAGTGCCCTCCAAAATAAATTATCAAACCAACAAATAGTTTTTAACTTTTTCCACCATCCTGCTGCTTGATGGAAAATCTTTTTTTGGTCATCCCAAGAGTATTTGGGGATGGAAAACCATCTGTTATTTTCATCATCAATCCTAATTCCTAGCCCTCTTTTCATGCGAAAGATGGTTGGGAAGGAAGTTAAATTTACTCATATCCATTCTTCTAAGTTCTAACACTGACTACTTTAAGAGATACCTACTCTTTTCATATAACAGTTAGATATATACATTTTTTATTTCGTGCAATAAATGATATATATAATCTTGTGTGCTATAAAATGGCCATAAGGAAACATTGAAGAACAAGAAGTAGTATCATTTCCTCCTCTTCTTTTGCTTGGATTCAAACTTTGAAGAATCCCAAAAATTGCAATCCAGGGCAATGTATCTCTTAAACATGAAAGGAGTATCTATATCAACCTGCACATTCTTCTTTATTTTTTCTGCTTTTGCTGTTTTTTGCACAATTGAAGCTGTCATTAAGATACCAGGCAATGAAACAATACCGGCGGTTCTTATGTTTGGTGATTCTATTGTCGATACGGGCAACAACAACAATATCAAATCAATAGTAAAGAGCAACTTTCCTCCATATGGGAGGGAGTTTAAGGGAGGAGTATCAACAGGAAGATTTTCCAATGGAAAGGTTCCCTCGGACTTCTTAGGTTTGAAATCTCTCTCTCTCTCTCTCTCTCTCTCTCTTTCTCATGGCATTCATAGTGAACGTGATGAAAGCCCAACTAAGAAATTTGGGGAGAAGAATGAAAGGACGGGATAAGATTCTATTTATTTTAAGTAATGTCGTCAAGATTTTGTTTTGTTTCATTTAACCGTGTACATGATACCACGTGGTGGACCACTTTATTTTAAAATTTTAAATAATGTGGCATCATATATACGTTAGATGAATAAAATAAAATCTTAAACTATAAATTGCTCTTCTCCCCATTTTACTTGAAATAGAAAAAATCTTTGTCCTAAACTCACAATAAAAACCATGGAAAACTATATTATAAATGACAAAGAGTAATGTTAAATATCATCAATCCCTATATCTCTTTTCTATTTTTTTTTTAAATTAATGTGACTTTTAAAATCATTACTTAATCAAAATTCAATCATAATTTTAAAGTTAAATTAACTTTAAAGAAATACAAAAGAGACACAAAGAAGATGGCTATCGTTACTCTATAACAAATTAATGCTACTTAATAATATTCCAATATATAAATTAAGGGCCACTGTCGTTGGAAGTTATACATAATAAAAATATGACCAAATACATGCAACGTGGCAGGATGTGCATGGTAGTAAGTGAGAACAATAATCAAGAATTTATAGAGATGTGGACATCTCATTGAGTACTCTAGAACAAGGCTAGTTTATTGGCGAATATATTTTTGTCTTTTTTCTTTAAGCAAATGTCATATTACGTACATATCTTTTCCATGCTACATCTATTTTACCTTTCTATTTCAACTGCTTTCTTTTGAATTCCTGGTTTGGATTTGTGCAAATAATGCAATATCTGTTGAACCATAGTCAAAGTAGTCAATAGAATGTTGTCCCAAACGTCCAACTCAAGATATATTAATTACCACAATTTTATTTTATTTTATTTTGTTAGATTTAGAGCTTGAGATTGTTTTGGGAATTAGAGATTTTGCTTATAAAATGAGATTGAAACTTTTCAAAAAAAAAAAAAAAAAACTCATTTTTAAACTTATTTTAAATTTAAATTGGAGTGTTGGGCTTGTTTAGAACAAAAAAAGTTCAAAAAAAAAAAAAAAAGTTGAAATAATCTCAAACAGGCTCTTACAATTTAGAAAAATATTTAAAATACTATAACTTTTATTATATATCTATTATGAATTTGATGTAATAGTTTATATGAATGTGTCACGTAACAATCGTATAGATCAGTTTATAGTTGATAAGAAACTTATAATAAAAAAGGAAGTATTTTATAGCAATTATTTACAATGTAATGCTAAGAATGTTTTATTGAATTATTGAACCGGCCGGCTTCAATTAATGTTTTAGCTGCAGATGTTTTATTTACAATTTTTGACCGACCGGCTTTAATTTCTTTAACTGCACACTGAGGTCAAATTCAGGATTCTCCGAACAAAAAAAAAAAAAAAAACAGAAATATTTTTCCTTCTTAATTTCATTCTTTAGGCCCCTCTTTCATTCTTTGGGCATCTGTCAATAATTAAGAGCAATTACTAATGGCCGGGGCTTTCATGGGCCTCTAACCCATCACTGGTTGGGCCTATTTCAAACATGAACTGTCAAGTATAAAACTGCATAATTATAATTATAATTTAAGAATAATTTTGTAATTTCATATTGTTTAAAGGAGTATAATGGAAGGGGTGAAATTGTAAATTTTTAAAATTTCGATATACTAAATTGTGAGTTTTTGAATTTTAGAGGGAAGATTATAAAAGCGATAAAAGTGGAGAAGGATTAAGTGAAGTTTTCTCTTAAAAATATATGTGACTTTATTAAATTAAGTCTTTCAACTAAGTTTAGAGAAAAAATTTGTTCTTGTTTAAGTAGTTCGGTCTATATTAAAACAAATTCTTTTTTTTTCTTTCTTTTTTTTTTTAAGTGGAAGAATTCGGAATTAAGGAGTTCCTACCAGCATACAGGGATCCAACTTTGCAGCCTAAAGATCTCCTAACAGGTGTAAGCTTTGCTTCAGGTGGCACAGGATATGATCCTTTGACATCAGAATTGGTGGTATGTGCATCTTACACTATTTTCTTGTTCATAATTTATTTCTCTAGTAATTTTTGAATTATTTTATTTTTCAGTCAGTCATACCACTATCCGAGGAGATACAAGACTTCAAGAAATATATAGAAAAGCTAAAAGGAATGGCTGGAGAAGAGGGAACAAACTTCATCTTAGCCAAATGTGTAACTTTTTTGGTAGCGAGCAGCAATGATATTGCCAATTCCTATTTCCTTACTGGAATTAGGAGATTGCACTATGATGTTCCTTCTTACACCGATCTTTTGGTCAATGCGGCTTCTAATTTTGTCAAGGTAATTGTTTTTGTTTTTTCATTGGTGAGTCATTTAAGGAGTGGCAACATAGTCATTCCAATCGAACATTCGAGGGTGGTCCAAGAGATCTATGTGGTCTCCACCATCCTTGATGGACTCGGACGTCTGTTGGTTGGCGCCACCTCCCACATAGAGATTGGGGGTAGCGCCGACCACCGAATTTAATAATTTGTGAAGATTTGTTATATTAGTTGACATGGCAGTGTCAAGCACTATCATGTCATTGCATGAATACTTGTACCTAAAATGCACGTACGAATCTTATAGATAAAACTACATGGTATATTGCATAATTCTTTGGTAGTATTTTATATATAATATACAGTTGATATATCTAGTACGTAGCTTGTGATTTTGCTCATCAAAATGTAAAGGAATTATATGGATTGGGAGTGCGAAGGATTGGAGTTTTCGGCGCACCACCACTTGGATGTTTGCCGGCGCTTAAAAGTGTGAATGGGGATTCAGGAAAAGGGTGTGTAGATGACCCCAATGAAGCTGCAAAATTGTTCAATGCTAAACTGTCTGGAGAGCTAGGTTACCTTAACAACAATCTGCCTCATGCAAGGGTGATCTATATTGATATCTACGACCCTCTACTTGATATTATCCAAAATCCCAAGAAACATGGTAGTATATCTTTCTTTTTTATATTTTCAAATTTAAAATTTTTAAAGATTTTAAATTAACTTTTCTATAAATTTTGGATTTCTAATCATTTCTATATTGTAATTCTAGGCCTTGAGATTGCAAATAAAGGGTGTTGTGGAACAGGAACTGTTGAGGTATCTGTACTATGTAACCAACTGGACCCGCACACCTGTGCAGATGACTCCAAGTATGTTTTTTTCGACAGTTATCATCCTACAGAAGCAACATACAAGATAATTGTCAATCAGCTCCTCAAAAAATATATCAACAGCTTCCTTTGATCAGATTGTTGGTTTTCCTCCAGTCAATAATAATTTTACCAATCAGAGAATATTTATTATTTCTGTTGAATTCATAGAGATTGTCCCAAATAAATGGGATTAGGATTGAGATATGGGAGTGTCAATTACTTGAAGGTTGAAGCAGATTGCACCTGTTTTATGTACCTCATCCAATGACAATTTTGGAAATTGGAGAGGCGTATTACTGTTGTTGTATAAGAGGACAACGAGAAATAATCCAAATAATTCATGTCTCCAAACTTTGAGTTCTAAATTGATAAATTCTTTCTTTTATGATCATGGAAAGAGGTTTTTAGAATTTTTATTGATTGAATTGTTAGAAATTCAGACAAGAAACGTACAAGGCCCCCAAAAGGTACTATGAGCAGCCGTACTCAGGTACCGTGCCTCATTAGAAATGTAGAAATACATGATGGGAAAATAATATGAAAGAGAAGGAAGAGAGTGAAAGTAGAAAAAAGAAACCGATCAAGCTTAAAACTACATCTTGTATTAAGCATATGATAAAATACTATATATGCATGTGACAATTAGGTGATGAAAGTCCAATTAAGAGATTTGGCGGTGACAGTATTTAATTAATCCTCTCCATTTCAATTGGAAATTATTAGGAATAATTTATTTGACTGTTATGGCTATGAATTGGCTTTGATAGTTTGTTTAGGGGTTAAGTTGGTGTTGTAGGTTGCTTTGTGGGGGACTTTGTATTAATTATTTTGTGTGGTTATAAAAATTTTCATTCATTAAAAAAAAAAAACCCTACTATAGAAGGAAAATCTGTTATTGGACATCCCAGAATACTTGGGGCAAGAGAAACCATCTTTCCTTGACAAAGAAGGTCTAGAAGGAAGGTAAATTTAACCTGTTCTTTTCATATTACAGCTCTATATATATATTTTATTTCGTGCAACAAATGAAATTAACAGTTGGATTTATAATCTTCACTAAAAAAACCGTAGAAGTTAGAAGGAAACTTTGAACACCAAGAACAAGTATCATTTCCTCCTCTTCTTTAGCTTGATCCAAACTTGGTAGTGCAATCTATCGCTTAAACATGAGAGAAGTATCTTTATCAACCCCATTATTGTTTATTTCTTATGCTTTTGTTGTATTCTGCACCACTGAAGCTATCATTAAAATATTGGGCAACAAAATAATATCAGTAATTCTTATGTTTGGCGATTCCCTTGTTGATACCGGCAACAACAACAATATCAAATCAATAATAAAGAGCAATTTTCTCCCATATGGGAGATAGTTTAAGGAATGAATACCAACTGGAAGATTTTCCAATGGAAAGGTTCCATCGGACATCTTAGGTTTGTAAGAAAAATCTATTTATCTCACGCCTGACATTCATGGTCTTGACATCAATTATAGTTGATTTGTTTGGTTAATACTACAATATCTATTGTTTGAGTCTTCACTCAATTTTATTCTAGATCTTGTATTTGAGATATTTTACCTAGCAAAGATGAGTCACGATGTGGCTTTTCCCTAAAGGGATTTCATGTATGAAAAAAAAAAAAGCAAGCAAGCAAGCTAATCTAATTCATGTGACAATTACGTGTTGAAAGCCCAATTGAGAAAGTTGGCAAGAAGAATAGAATCACAATGAAACCATAGAAAAACTAGCCATATGGAGTAAAACTATTTAATAGACTATTATACAATTTGATGATGTGGTAGTTTAACTCATTCCTTGAAGAAGCACATGTAAAATGAAAATTCGATTTTCACAGCCACTTCGTCTTAATTATATGACAATCATATAGCAGTCTATTAAATAATCTTATTCTTTTATTTTTATGAATCTCTCATATTCCATTATATAAAGGGCCACATGTCCTTAGAGGAAAAGTATAAAAAGAAAAAGAAATATATATATATATATATATATATATATATATATATATATATATAATTCTAGATTTGAATTCTTGTTTTTCCCGAAAAAAAAAAATCACAATTGTGCGGCTTGGTGTGGTACTGGCTGCTAGCTGAGCTCTGGGCCTTTGGCCAACCACACTGAAGGCTTTATGTAGAAGATTAAGATTGGTTTGGACCGACAATTACATAAGCCCATTGAATGTTGGACGATTACAAACATGAACGGTCAGATACAGAAATTCATATTGGGTCCAAAAAACAGGAAAAGAGAAACAAAAAATAAAACATGCAATTACAGCAAAGTCAATAATTCCATTGATACTCACAAAATAATAATAATAATAATAATTCCATTGATAATCAAGTTTATAATTCCCAAATTGGTCACAATGGTCCTTAAGACCAGACTGAGCAGTTCTTTCTATTCCACCCTTTTAAAATAGTTCAGTTTGTAATTTTTTTATTTTATTTTTTTCAGTGAAAGAATTGGGAACTAAGGAGCTCCTTCCATCATATAGGGATCCAAATTTACAGCCTAAAGATCTACCAACGGGTGTAAGCTTTGCTTCAGGTGGCTTAGGATATGATTGACACCAAAAATATTGGTATATATAGGTGCATTTTAGGATTTTTTTTTTTTTTTTTTTCTCTGGCCATTTTTTGTATGATTTTTTTTTTTCTTTTCCCTTTATATTGACATTTTAATTTTTTTCAGTCAGCCATACCACTATCCAAGCAACTACTAGACCTCAAGCAATACATAGGGAAGCTAAAAGAATTGGTGGGAGAAGAGAGAACAAACTTCACTTTAGCCAAAGGTGTAACTTTTGTGGTAGCGAGTAGCAATGACATTGGCACCAACTATTTCGTTACTGGACTTAGGAGATGGGATTATGATATTCCTTCTTACACTGATTTTTTGGTCAAGTCGGCTTCTAATTTCGTCAAGGTAACTTCTTTTATCTATTCCTTGTTTATGCTCAAGTTCATACAAGCTTCTACGTGGCGGTGAGACATAGAATTTTTATATGACTCACAAGTTCAATATGAAACCAATACAAAATTGGCAGATTTAGGGTTAAGGAGCCTAACTCATTTGATTAATTAAATTGGTCGTGTTATAGTTGACCCACATAGTCTTATGCTCATGCTACTACATGACCAAACCCAACACATGAATACAAATTGCCACCCCTAATTCTATGCCTTGGAACACCACTTGAAAATTAACAATTGGAAAAACTACATTTACACGCCCGGACTACTAACAAATTTATAATGTCTCCCCTAACATGACCAAACCCAACACACGAATACAAATTGCCACCCCTAATTCTATGCCTTGGAACATCACTTAAAAATTAACAATTGGAAAAACTACATTTACACGCCCTGGCTACTAACAAATTTATAATGTCTCCCCTAATATTTCAAGTTTTGCAAGGTTATTCTAATTTACCATTGGGGTTGCAATATCCAATTTTGAGACCCAAAATGAATGATAAAAATATCATTGATAACAATATATATATATATATTCTGTTTGTTCTAAATTTTTTATTAGGGTTATTTTAGTTATTTGACATTGCAACCCAATGGTAGATTAAGAGGGACATTACAAAAATTGAAAGATTGAAAAAGACATTACAAATTTAATGATAATTAGAGGGTGTAAAATAATTTTCCTCAACTATTCAAACACACTTATAGATAAAAAGCACATGGTATATTACTTCTTTCAATAGGTGATGCATGATCAAGTTCATATAAGCTTCTAGGTTGGAAAACCCACATTTATCTTCCTTTCCTTTGACTATCAATAAATTTGTAAAATCACCCTAATTTTTCAAGTTTTGCAATGTTCTTCCAATTTACTATTGAAGTTGTAATGTCCCATTCGACGACCTATAAATGATAAAAAAAAAAAAAAAAATCTAGAAAAAAAAGTAAAATATTAAAAAAATAAAAAATAAAAAAATCAAGGCTATTTTCTTCATTTTGGGCGTAGAAGAAGAATATTGTAAAAATTGAAAGATTGTGAAGATATTGCAAATTATTAGTAATTAGAGGGAGTAAATGTAGTTTTCCTGACAATCCAAACACATTGATACATCAAAATCACATGGTATATATATATATATATTATTTAAATTCTTTGATGGTAAAATATAATATATTAATGGACGTGGGTATATCTAGTAGCTTATGGTTTTGCTCCTCATTGTGTTAAGGAATTATATGGGTTGGGAGTACGAAGAATTAGTGTTTTCAGCGCACCACCACTTGGATGTGTGCCAGCAGTGCGAACTTTGGTTGGGGGCTTAAGAAAAGGATGCGTCTATGAGCCAAACGAAGCAGCAAAATCATTCAATGCTAAATTGTCTGCAGAGCTGGGTAACCGTAACAACACTGTGCCTCACTCAAGGGTGGTCTATATTGATGTCTACAACCCTTTACTCCACCTTATAGAAAATCCCAAAAAATATGGTAATATATATATATATATATATATATTTCTCCTTTGTATTTTCAAAAGTTTTATTACAATTTACATCAATATTTTTTAAAAAAAGATTTATAATTTTTCAATAATTCATATATTGTAATTCAGGCTTGGAGATTGCAGATAAAGGGTGCTGTGGTACGGGGACCGTGGAAGTAGTTTTGCTATGTAACCAATGGTCATTAATTGGACACCAGTACAGATGACTCTAAGTACGTTTTTTTTTTTGACAGTTATCATCCTACAGAAAAAGCATACAAGATACTTGCCAATCAGCTCCTCGGAAAATATGTACGTCAACAACAGCTTCCTTTGAGATTGTTTTGTTTTCCTCGAATTTGTTACTTTTCCCTTTTTCAAATTGAAAATTATTTGTATCAAATAATTATTTCAGATTATATATTCCATAGAACTTGACAAAAATAAATGAGATAAGGGTTGAGTTGGGATAATTTTTTTTTTGTCATATCCAAACCGTTCCCAAAGCTAATGTGGACCTAGTCCTCCATAATATTTCATGCATAGGAATGGATATAATTACTTTATCCAATAACAATTTTGGAAATTGTGAATATCTCCAAGCGCCAAAGTGATTTTTCCTTTTAGTGAATGTGGATTATTGTATTGATATGTAGATCAAAGTTTGAATTATCGATGGATCATTGGTGTGGGAGTATGGAGATGATTAAGGGATTCTTTTATCAATTGAATTTGTGAAAAAATAAAAAGGTACCTTAACACTTGGAAGAGGAAAATAATTTCCTAAGGGAAGGGGATAGATTGTTTTTTAATTAAACAAGTTATACTCTTCAATTCTAACTTACTAATTTTATATTCGAAATATCGAGTCGGGTAAAAAATGACTTGCCCTACTCGAATTAACATCACATGCAATAATTAAGCAGCCACGATCACGGTCCCACGGCCTGGTGGCCAATTGCTTCTGCCAATATTCTGGATGGAAATTTTGAGCTGTCTTCCGTCTTGATATGAACCAGTCACAGCATTCCGTTCGTGGGTCAAGTCAATCAACATCGATATTCGACGCAATGGGCTAGCTTAATTGCCCAAGTCAATCAAATTTTACGAGCCTGAGTCGCAACAAAGTAAGCAGAAAACAGCAGAACAATTTCAATATTTGCTGGCAGTCGCATGCATGGGCCATGCCCATTGTGTTGCTATATTAGTGGACTGGGTAGATATAGTTGTTTTCATCTTTTGAAATAATACTCTTTTCTTTTTTTTTTTCCTGGCCTTTTTTGATTCCTAATCGTTTCATTGTATGAGTAGAACATTGACCCTCTAACACCTACAATATTGGTATGCAATTTATTATTTTTCCGCAATATATCTTGCGGGTTCTCATATTTTATCGGATAACAAACTTGTTAATTATGCTGCAAAATGACATGGAATTCCTTTAAGGCCAGGGTATTTTGTGACCAATATCTATTCCGAATACACGATCCGAGCCTGCAAGAACCGTATGTATATTGATAATCAAGATTCAAATAATTGATATTGTGATAATAATTACCGAACAAGTCGACCATTTAAGCCGAGTCTCGGCGGGCAATGAATCATAGAACTAATGGTCGGATTAATACTGTTGCTGACCTTTCTAAATTTGTGTCGGCAGGCAATAACGACATAGCCATCGTCTATTCTGTTACCCAGCTAAGAAATTAAATTGCAGTATATATATATGATATAATGCATTTTTGGTTGCCTCAATCCGCTAGCTTCTAGCGTAAAAATGAGTAAACACTTAAAAGAGTGTAAAAATGAGAATTCGTGTCTCGTTTGTTTCTCGTATATTTCTTCAATGCCGTCAAGGCTGTCGTCATTAATTTGGGTCCATTAATTATATCATTCGACATGACAACATCTATGACAATTCGATTAATGTGAAGGTCCCTTTCTTCCCGCTCACCCCAAAAGTAATACCAACATTGACGACAAGATCCTCGCATGCATGGTCCATGGCCATGCACTGGCATTTGGTTTGCTTTATAAAATCTCTCATTCATCCAAAAAAAAAAAAAAAAATTGCATTTTTTTCTACCAGTTGACGACATTGGAGCTAGCTGTACGTACAAATAACCCAATGAAAATGAAAGGGTACCAATTAACGAGGACCAGTACTAGAGAATTCTTCCTACGGGGAATAAGTTTATATATATATATGGAAGAGAGATTACAACAATAGAGCAGTCTAGTTGGTCTTGGTGAGTCTGAGAATGTCTTCCGAGTATTGTTTGAACATCTTATTCTCTCCTCTTGTTTTTTTATTGTTTTGCACCATAAAAGCAGCTGCGATAATAAAGATAGCAGAGACTGAGACAATTCCAGCACTTGTCGCGTTTGGAGATTCAATTCTGGACACCGGAAACAATAACAATCTCGTCTCAATAATCAAGACCAATTTTCCTCCATATGGAAGGGATTTCGTTGGAGGAAAACCAACAGGAAGAGCTTCCGATGGAAAAGTCCCCTCAGACTTGATAGGTAGTAAATATTACACATCCTTCACTTTCTTCCGCTCTCTCATCATCATCATGTACGTGTATGCCATTTAATTTCTAGTTTTAACATACTAATTTTCACTACTCTTCACTCTCCTATGGGATCGATGGATTCTAGGCAGCCAAGTTTGAAGCCTATTGTTTATGTAAATATTTTTATTTCAAGACTTTTTTTTTTATTCTTTAATTTCCAATGATCGTTTGATTGTATGGGTAGAACATGAAGAACCTGATAAAATTATAAAGGAGACCATTCATGTTCTAATTTTCTTTCCTTCTTTCTTTTCACCTTTTTAAGCCGAGGCCTTGGGAATCAAAGAGCTTTTACCTGCATACCTTCACGAAGATACAAAAGTAGAAGATTTCCCTACAGGTGTATGTTTTGCTTCAAGTGGCTCAGGATATGACCCTTTAACAACTACATTATTGGTATGCAATTTATTATTTTTCCACAATATATATATATATATTTGCTGGTTCTCATATTTTATTTAGATGACAAACTTGTTATATATGCAGCCAAAAAAAGAAAAAAAACTATTTTATTAAAACGACACCGCCAGTAAGAACTCAAACAGCTGATCTCGTGGTATAACCAAATGAGTCGACCATTTGAGTTAACCCTTGCCGACGAGGATAGAACTAAGTGCTCTTACATTCTTACTGTTGCTCACTTTTATCAATTTGTTTGTTGGATCCCAGCAAGTTTTGTCACTGTCAGACCAATTAGATCTGTTTAAAGAGTACATAACAAAGCTGAGAGGGACTGCTGGAGAAGATAGAGCAAATTTCATCATATCCAATGGCCTATATATTGTGTCAGCGGGCAATAACGACATAGGCCTCTCCTATTTTCTTACCCAGCTCAGAAAATTGCAGTATGATGTTCCTTCCTACAATGCTTTTTTGGTTGCCTCCGCTTCTAGCTTTCTCAAGGTACTTCTCATTCCCTTTTTTTTTTTTTTTTTTTTTTTAAAGTACCTTATTCTTGGAGGGCTACCTTAACAGAATATTCGTCGATCCTTCGTAGTATAAAAAAAATTGTCGTTTTAGATACCATTTTCTTATATTATTTCTGTTGTATAAAAAAATTGGAAGGAGTTATATGAACTCGGGGCTAGACGGATAGCTGTTTTCAGTACGATTCCGTTGGGATGTGTACCAATTCTAAGGACTGTTTTTGGAGGGATTCAGAGAGTGTGTCCAGAGAATATAAAGGAAGCAGCAGAATTATTCAATGCCAATCTATCAACTGAGCTGCACTCCCTTAGCAACAACCTTCCGGATGCCAATATATTTCTCGTTGATGTCTACAACCCTCTACTCCATCTCAGTCGAGATCCTGCTAAATTTGGTGAGTCGACGTCCTATGGATAAGTTTTTGTAATTTCATCACTATCTATATACTGATTTTTTTACCCATTTAGCTAAATCATCATCTATATATATATATATATATATATATATATATATAAATGTTTTGAAATTTCAGGTTTTGAAGTTGGTGATCGAGGGTGTTGCGGTACGGGGACAGTAGAATTCTGTGAAACATGCAACGAACTGGTTGACCTATTATCGTGTTCTGATGCGTCTAAATATGCTTGGTGGGACTCTGTACATCCCTCAGAAATGGGATACAAGATTCTCGTCTCACAGATCCTCCAGAAAAACATCAACAATTAATCTCTTCTGTGGACGTTCCCCTTGTTGATCAAGTTTCGACCTCTCATAATTAAATAACAACATCAAGGGTGTATTGCAGTTTTATTTAAATAAACTAATTTATTTGCCTAGCTATATATGACAATTATATTATTTAAATGATGGTTGCTGATGAAAATATTAATGACGTTTAAATTTTTAATTAATACAGTTTACTGTTAGTCTATGCAATTACAAACTCGATCTGAATGTTGGATTAATATTTATTGGTTATTATTCTCAATATATATATATATATATTGGTTATTATGTGGATTTGTATAGTTCGTTCATTTTTGTTTGGGGCCCATATTGGGCTAGGACAATTTTTGAACACGTGACGAAGCATATATTCTCACTCTGTATAAATAAAATTAGCCCATTAAATAAGTGTTGCATATAAACAGAATCAGCAACGGAGAGCTGTTCTGTGGATGGTGTGCTGCAATTTTCATTGGGCTGGGCCAACTTAATAAACATGGGCCTCAAAAGAGGCCGAACAGCGGTAGCTGTTAAAATGGAGAAAGCCGAGGCAAAGCCCCTGAAGGACCACAAGAGAAGGACCGCCCTCAAAAGACCTAAAACCCTCGAGCACATGCTACAACCGGTCGGAAGAGGATCCTCTTCAGTCCATTTTGGACTAAAGAATATCCAGTTAATAGTCAAGATCTCTTTAAAGAGATCATGAGACCATAAATAAGACATATGTCTCATTAATAAAAAATTAAGGGGTGGCTAGTCACCCATTGAGAGTGGCTGGACCACTGCAGTTGGAGTTGGGGGTGGCTTGGACCACCCCAGATCCGCCGGCCTGGGGTGGTCGAAGCCACCCCATGGCCCTTCGGGGTGGTCTGGCCACCTCCAAGGGCCAAACGATATATATATAGTTTGGGTTTAGGGGTGGCCGAACCACCCCTAATTGCCATGTGGGTGGTCCAGCCACCCCTGGCCGGCCATTGGGGTGGCTCTCAAGCCACCCCCAGTTAAAATGGGGTGATCCAACCACCCTTATGGCCAAGATGCCTTATTTTTTTAATTTGAATTTTTTTTTTTTTTTTTTTTGTATTTGTATTTGTATTTGTAATAGTACTAAAGGTGTCCTATTTGTGGCTGTAAGATTTCTAAAAAGAAATCCCAGTTGAACTGAATATTTTCCAATCTATTATGGACTGAAGAGGATCCTATTTATAACCGGTCACATGTCAGATAACACGTGATATATATATATATATATATAACCTAGTTTAGTCAAAAACAGAAGTCCTATTTTCATTTTGTAGCTAATTTTTACAAACTAATATAATAAATTGAAAAGGGTCTCACTAATATAGCATGTGAGAAGCATTTTTCATATTTTTTTAATAGCATTAATTAAAAAAAAAAAAAAAAAAGCACATACTTTTAAAACACACGTCACTTTTAAATTGGTTAGGAAGAAATTTGCTTCAACTTACTTTAATAAGCGACAAGTGTCATCGAACATGTTTGGGTTTTTCAAAAATCAATGTCTAGGTTCCTAAGTTAATAGAATGACGAGGAAGGCTTAGGTGCGGTAGTGCAAAACTACCGCACCATGCAGTAGTCCAAAACTGCACCGTTTGGTGCAGTTTTGAGAAGGAAAAATTCAATTCCACCCTTTTCATTTTTTTTTTTTTCTCTTCTATTTTTTTAATACTTTTAGTTTTTAAATATTTTTCTTTTTCTTTTTCTTTTTCTTTAAAAGAACTATTTGTTTATTGCCCAAAACTGCACCAAACGGTGCAGTTTTGGACTACTGCATGGTGCGGTAGTTTTGAACTACCGCACCTAAGCCTTGCCCTAGAATGACAATAAAAAACTGTTAAAAATATTAAAGAAAATATGCAAGAGATGACACTTGGCACTTATTAAAGCATGTTGGATAAAATTTATGTCCAAAAGTAATTACAAAGCATTAAATCCCAGGATATCGAACTTTTGAAGAAAATAAACAAAAATGAAAAGTCACATTAATAGCACTCCTAAAACATTAACTAAACTCATTTTGCCTGGACTTAAAACCAACAAGTCGACCAAAGTTTGTCCATTTAAATAATAGGAACAAATTATATTTAGTTCTTAGGTTTTTATCTTACTTGGATTTAGTCTTTAGGTTTTGAATTTCAAGAATAAGATCTTTAATTTTTTTTTTTTTTTTACATGTCCACATAAGGGAAGGAATAGATTCGAACTAGTGATCTCAATTTAATGAGACATAGTTTACACCTGATTAAGCTATCCATTGAGAACAAGATCCTTAATTTTTATGTACATTTAAAATAGATTCCGTTAGTGTCAAAAGTTGGATGAGTTTTTAATTGGAATTTTGGGAGTTATAATAAGTAGGCAGTGGAATGTGCACAGCCAATCTTGGATTTCGTTTGGGTTTGGAGAAGCCCAATGGTCTCCCACGGTCTTATCAACATTAATTTGAATTGAAAACTTAACTCAAAACCGGCTTTGAATTTAAATTATCTGTGTTTGTGTTAATCTATGGTGTAACTATTTCATTTTTTTTTTTTTTTTAATATGTGCCCACTTCTAAAAAATAAAAATAAAAAATTAACGCTAACATAACTTTTTAAATCACTATTACTTCACTTTTTTTTTTTAAAAAAAAAAATCACTATTACTTCGAGGCTTTTAAAATTATCTAGGAGTACGTGTAACATTTACAAAATATATATATATATTCATGATTTCTCAGATAGGATGCTATAATACAATATCATTTTTATTACTAATAATATGAAAAGGAGAAAAAAAAATAAAGTAGAAAAATCTAATCCTCATCCATTCAAATTTTGGCCTTCCAAATTTTACATAAATTTAAAACTGTCAAGATGAGATATATCCGCCGGGGTAGGTAACCATTGGAATAGGGTCGCTTAGATTTTTTGAATATTTGTAAAATTTAAATTCAATTTAAAATTTGAGTAATATTATTTAGTAGAATATTATATTATTGTTATTTAATTAGAATGACGTAATAATAAAAATTAACACTTAATCTTTGTTTTTTTTTTACAAATATTAATTTAATGATTAATTTTTATGGTCATATATTAAATTATATAGTAATCATATAGCAATTTAAATACTAAAAGTTATATATTACCCCAAGTATCTACCAAAATTGATATGGGTGATACCTTCTACAATACTTATGAATGAAAATAAGTTGTTTATTTGACCACGTCACATTAAAAAAAATAAAAAGTTTTTGAAAGAATTTATTTATTTATTATTATTATTTTTTAACAGTAGAATCGAATTTATTTGGCGGTGACCTGATACAAAACGCATTTACGGATCCAAAGGCCACCGACTCCCTCGGGCCACGGTAAATTTATGTCCTTATTTCTTCCTTTCATTGAATGTTCAGGAAAGGAGAAAAATAATATATATATATATATATATTTTCTTTTATACAATCCGAAATTTAATAGACATATAATATTTTATTCTATAAATAAAGGTAATATTTCAATAAATTTTGTTTCACTCGCTCAAATATTTTTGTCGTCTCTCAGTATAGTGGCAGACTTTATCCGATCCCTCTTTCTTTTGCTTTCTCTCTCTCTCTCTCTGGGCGACTTCTCAAAGTCCAATTCTAGGGTTTGTGTTTTGAATACCTCATCAAAACGATGTCGTCAGGGAGGAAGATAACTCTGAAGAGCTCGGATGGAGAGACCTTCGAGGTGGAGGAGGCGGTGGCTCTGGAGTCACAAACGATAAAGCACATGATCGAGGACGACTGCGCCGACAATGGCATCCCGCTTCCGAACGTGACGAGCAAGATCCTCTCCAAGGTCATCGAGTACTGCAAGAAGCACGTCGAGGCCCCCAAAGCAGCCGCCGCGTCCGAAGAACGCTCCACCTCGTCCGACGACGACCTCAAGGCCTGGGACGCCGAGTTCGTCAAGGTCGACCAGGCCACCCTCTTCGATCTCATCCTGGTCTGTCTTCTTCCTTATAAACTCAAATCCCCCTGTTAGATCTTTTTATTATTGATTTTTTTTTCTTCTTATTAGGGTTTTGGTTTTGTTTTCTTGGCTTCCGTGTCTATGATATGTTTTTGTTTGGTTGTTGAGAAATATTCAGGGGGAATAGTAAATTTTTCTTTTTTAATAATTTTTTTTCTTTCAATTTTCTCGTTTATTTGGTCTCTAACAAAGTGAGATTTTCCCGAAAGTACTTATATTTGCAAAGACTATGTATAGAACTTGCTTTGAATTGGTGAGCGGAGAAATTGATAATGAAATATTCCAGATAATTACCTCTTCATATCTCAATCTTTTAGCATTGTTGGGTTAATAGTTATATTATATGCATTCCCAATATATATATATATATATATATATATATATATATATATATATATATATATATATATAATTTAGTAATTTTTGTTAGATTGGTGGCTGAAGCAAGGCAAGAATGAATTGCCAATGGCTTCATAAAAGTGTTTGAAGTGTATGGTATAAGTGCGCTTGCAAAAGTGAAGCATCAAGTATCAAGGAATTGTCTCGGAATAGTTGCTAGTGTTTAAAGTGTTTGGAAATGGTTGCAATGCACTTGCAAGTGGCAAGTGCTATTATTAAGTAATGGATCGGAACATGGACTTATGGGTCTTTCAAGTTTTAGGGTCATCATCTAGGTGAATTTTTGGCTAAGTGAATATTGCTTTTATCAGGCTTGTTACTTTTTTCCAGTCTTTTATATAAGGAATTCGTTTGGTAGCTCTATCTGTTTTCTGTTGTGAAGTATTGCTTCTGGAAGCGTAGGCTCTGGTTTGTTTTTTTTCTTTTTTTTTTTTCAATTTTGAATGTTCTTTCCTTCTTCTCCATAAGTGGGTGTTTATCTCATTTACTCTATTTCTATTTAGGTTGTGCCCCTCTACACCTCACCTTCTATGTTTTAATAAGATTGAACTACTTTTCCAAATACAATCTGGTTTATGCTTATGAATCAGTTGATGACTAAATTTATCAGATTATGGGATTTCTCTCCTTGTTGAAGGTCCAGTTAGTAGCACAAGTTTTTTGGACCTGCAATTTGTAGATCATCATGGCGGTAGATTTTTTTTTTCTGGGTGTTCATTGAAGGGTGTTTGTTCTTGCATTTAACATGCACTAAACTACTATTGCATTATATGAGTAACTTCAACCATATTCACACACCTTAAATTTCAATCTCACTTTGGAGTATGTCTGATTGGCAGGCTGCAAACTATCTGAACATCAAGAGCTTGCTGGATTTGACTTGCCAGACAGTGGCCGACATGATCAAGGGCAAAACTCCTGAAGAAATCCGCAAGACATTCAACATTAAGAATGACTTCACACCAGAGGAAGAGGAGGAGGTTCGCAGGGAGAATCAATGGGCCTTTGAGTGAAGATCCAAAATAAATCACATCTGTTTTTTTGTGGCTTATGTTTCTCTTTTGTGCTGGCGAAAGGGGATGTTGTTTCTACCTATCTAAGACTTCTTAAGATATTAACTTACTATTCTGGCTGTTACTATTGTAGACAATGGTTGTTTTGCTCAAACCTTGGCCCCACTTCCCTCCCTCCCTCTCCATTTATTTTCCCCATGATGTTCAATGGATCTTTTTTATTCTATGTTAATATGGTATATGCTGTTTTCATTCAGTGCTTTGTCCTTGTGATTCTTTTATCTACAATTTAGTCTTTGTTAGATTAAGGCGATTCACCATTGACTTTGCTAGAGGGGATCCAATTGAGCTTTGGTTGCAGAGGTCGTGAGACAGGGGGTTGTCTCATTATGCTATGTACAGAGAGATTTCTTCAGTGGGTTGTTTATAATAGCTCTATCTAATCAGCCAGATGTAGAATTTTGTAGGTGCTTCATTTATATTGCTATGTATGTGTTCCTTATCTCAATTATAACATACGCAGCAGACTTGTTATTACACGAATCTTGCTGGAATGTATTGTACCTACCCATCGCTGCTTTTACTGCTTAATACAAAAGGACTGCGGACCTTATATTTTCCATTACTCCAAGTGATTGACCCAAATACATCTTCCTTCAATTGGGTTGCGCTGGGGGAAGAAAAGACCACTTGGTAGCTCAGCTTCTCATTGTTCTTCGTAAACTGCAGTTTTTCTGGAATCACCTTGACATTTACTCCACCAGGTGCATCAACACTGACAGTATAGACACTTTCACCGTCTCCGGCAACGTTCGTTACTGTCCTGCTTATGTTCTTGTTGTCTTTTCCAGTGAACTTGGATATTGCAATTGATGGGTAGTTGATGTTGGATATGTAATCAGAGTTGGAGTCTTTGGGGCAGGCAAAGCCATCAGGAACAGTTTTAACAATTCCTACTATTGCAGATGTGCTACGCCCAGAGTAGCATAGGTAGTTCAAGTAGTCAATGGTGCTGGTTTCGTACACCAGTCCTGGTTGTAATGGTTCAGATGTTGTTACTTCCCCTGCACCGTAATCATAAGGTGTGGCTACTGAACCCGAATCCGTTGTTATTGGAGCTTTCAAATTGTTTGTTTGGGTTGCTGGAAATTGATGGTAGAAGTAGATTAGTAGACGCATGCATATGAAGAACAAAGAATTACATTGTGGTGTTAGATTCTGACCTGATGTCATGATGGCTGATCTGATTGCTGAGGGACTCCATGTGGGGTTACGAGCTTTGACACTTGCGGCAATCCCAGAAACATGCGGGCATGCCATGGAAGTTCCTGAGAGCACGTTGAACAATGGGGGTTCTTTTCCTTTTGGGGCTTCTGATGTGTCATTTGCTATCCATGCTGCGAGTATGTCTACTCCTGGTGCCGAAATATCAGGCTGCAAAACAATCATGTTAGGTGGATTTGGATCTCCTGTAATTTGTTGTCTAAATTGTTAGCATTTGATGAGATTCATCTATCCAAGCGAGTGAATTACCCAATACCTTCCTAGATAGGTGGATCTTAGATGAACTTTTTCACATCTAACAATACATGTTAAGCATGTATTGGTTGTAAATATCATTATTGTGAAAGAGCAAGGACTCTTGCCTTGAGAAGGTTTCTTGTGTAATACGAGGGCCCCCTAGACGAGAAATATGCAACGGCAGGCGCTGGCTTATATTTTGTCATCGATACTGTTGCTAAAATTGTTGCAACCGGTTTTCTTCAAAAATTTCCATACTAATCAGCAACTTTTTGCTTCAAACAATCACGAAATTAAACAATTGAAACAAACTAGTTTTGGTTCAAAATGGTTTCATTACCCGGTTGAGTTAAGATAGGAGAAGATTTCAGCAGCATCCTTTGAACTGATCACAGTTGCTGGAAATGCACCATAAGTACTTGCCACTGCATTTAAAGTGTCATCAATCACAGCTATCCCAATTGCTCCAAAAGCCTTCACTACATCTATCTTATCCCTCACTGAGTAGCCAGAACCATCATCATTATTACATATTACAATCTTCCCCTTGATCAGGTCCCCAGCCATTGAATCTGGGTCGCAATTTCTGAACATGATATCAAGCATTTTACATGTAATGGCAAATTGAATAAGAAAAAAAAAAAAAAGGTGTTTAGTTCACATGTTTTAATCTGAATATTAGTTCAAATTGATATTTACATGAGAGAGATACATGAAATTTGTATGTTTCATCCCTCCTTAAAATATCAATTAAATAAAATAAAAAGATTTTTTAACCTGGTATAATAAACTAATGTTTTGAGTTTGAATTTTGACTTTATAATTTATTCCTCATTTTAATTTACCTGTATATTGGCATATGGTTATAATTTATTGGGGAGATTTTGGACACATATATAATGTTAATTTTTCCCGTACCTTGCTTCAACTTCGTTGGCACCACTTTTCTTGGCAGACTTTGCATATATCAACGGATATACAGCAGACTTTTCGAGTGGTGAGAAATTTATGCCTTCACCCTGCACTCCATAAAGAAAAAAAGGCTTAATTTTTTTTTTTTTGTGTGTGTCAAAATAAAGAATTTCATCTTATATACGAAGAAATTGACTTATGTCCGTAAAACAGTTAATTCTAACAGACATTTTTAATAATACACGTGATAATAACTTTGTTCCTAAAATATTTGTCAAACATTATTTTACCTTAATCACTTTGTTTTCGCCCAATACCACATTAGATTGAAAATCCCTGTCAATGGTTGACGCAGCAACGGTCAAAATCCAAGGTGCAACATTCACAGCAGAACCAGAGGTTGGGCCATCATTCCCCGCAGAGCAGACCACGATGATCCCGTGGTCCACCGCGTGAAAAGATCCGATCGCGATCGGATCGCTTTCCAGTCCGATCTCCAGTACTGAAGGTGCACCAAGTGATAGTGATAAAACATCGACACCGTCCTTTATCGCATCATCAAACGCCGCTAGAATAGAGGACCCACGACAACCGTTCCATGTGCATACTCTGTAGACGGCGATCCGTGAACTTGGGGACCCACTTTTGGCGGTCCCAGCCGCTAGTCCGTAGTAGGATGCACTGGCTACTGTGCTCCCTGCTGCAGTTGACGCCACGTGTGTGCCATGCCCAATCGTATCCCGGGGTGTATGCAACTTTGAGAATGTAATATCGGACTGATTGTAGAATCGAGCTCCAATCAACTTTCTGATGCATATTAAACACTTGTTTATTAAATATTTGTTTTTCAAATATAACTTCAATCGTTTACTATAATCTATAAAGTACATAATTTGATTTAGGCTTTGTATAGGCTGTAATAGTATTCATTTGGTTTAGCAATTTAAAAAAAAAAAATACTAATGATTTCAAAGTGTATAATGAAAAATGTGACTTCCAAACATATAATTAAGCGTTCGGTAAATTCATGTAACTTCTTGTAATATACTAAGTGACAAGTAGTTGGACCGCCGGAGCATTACCTATTACAATTGGAGGTGCTGAAATCATTAGCTTCCATGCACTCTCCTTTCCACCGTGATGGAATTGGACCCATATCCTTGTCGCTAAAACTCTCCGACTCCGGCCAAATTCCTATATTTCATTGACGAAAAATTATAACCAATTAGACTATTTGAGAACAAAATAAGTAATAAATGACATACAATTCTGCAAAATAGTTGTTCTTGTCAGCAGTCTCGAGAGCAAAAATGAGAGATTAACTATTCGATAGATTCTCTTATATTTGTTATTCGAAATGCTAACAATTTTAACAACAAAATTGATCTACCGGTGTCCAAGATGCCAATTATTGTGTCTGATCCAGGAGATGAGGGCTCGGAGTCAGATTTCGGCTGGGAATCAATCTCTACAGCAGTTTGATACTTCAAGAAATCCCAAGAACGGGTGGTGTGGAGCTCTAACAGAGTATCTGGAAAAACAGATACAACCCCTGGTTTCTGAGCAATTGAACGGGCATCCTCCTCTGACATCGTTGCTGCAAACCCTGAGAAACCATGCTTATACGTGTGCACCAATGTATTTTCTTTCCTGCCATATATCATCAAATATGTTAAGCATTGAAGCAACGATATGTAATTTCAGATTGTGTATAAATTACCGTTTCAACACCGAGTTCATGAGCTGAACATGGTCATCCCTCAAGGAACCATTTCTCGAATCCGCTGCTCCCATGTAAACAATATAAACGCCATTGTTGTTCCCCGCCGTATGAGCTGCCCTGCTTTCTTGAAGAATGAAGAGAGCGCAGAGAAAGAATAAAACTGTATTGCCTTTCATGCCGAATGTGGGTTTCCTTGAACTTTGGTTTTGTTGAATGAGAGAGCTCATTGCCAGAAACATGGTGGTTTTACTTTATATAGCAGAGTAGATTGTGATGGTGGGTTTTTGCAAATGCGCATGGTCTGCAGACATGTCAAGATCTTATAGCGTCCATCCAAAGTGCGCCATTTCAGAAATGGGAATGCCGGTGGGGGTGGTGAGGATGATGAAGTAGGTGCTGATGAAGGATGAAGATATTTCATCTGGGTAATAAAATTTGTAATCTTAATCTATTCTCTTACACCATTCAAATTTGAAAAGTTTCTCTTTCTAGCTAGGAGGAATATTTCAGTGCGTTTTTTTCACACACACACACATATATATATATATATATATATATATATATATATATATATATATTTTTCATTTTTGATCATGATGGAAGATAGAATGGGAGATTTTGTGAAAATACTACCAAACACAAGGTGAATAATAGCCCATTTTGTTAAAGCGTGTGCACGATAGTTGGCATATTTAAAAACTTTCGAAGCATGTCAGCTTTGAAAAAAACCATTTATATGTGTATGTATAAGCTAAGTAACGTTCTGATGAACCCTTTACAATGATTTGTTGAGGTGTAATTTGGGGGGTCCCTTTTAGAAGCTTAGAGTTTCTGCCGGTTGATTTTGGAACTGAAATGAGTGTTCTCATGTGCTGCCTTGGATCAATGGCCAAATGATAACACTTTTTCATTCTCTTTTTTGTTTTCCCTTTTTAATTTTTTTTTAAAATAATATAGCAAAACTAAGAACATAAAACACTTACTCAATAGTTCGGGTTGAAGAAAGTGTTCTGATTTGACATAAAACTAGAAATTGTTTTTTTTTTTGTGGTTTTAAGTAAAAATGACAATTTTTTACACGATTTACAAATCTGACACAAACTTAATACAAAATTAAAGAGTTAAGGTTCACTTATATAGTTTTATATTCATATCTCGATACGACACAAACCTAATACCGGAACACAAATTGTCGCCCATAAATTTAAGAATGTTTTTTTTTTTTTTAGGTATCAATTAATATTTTTGTTTTAAGAAGAAACAAATAATAATCAGGAAAAAAAAAAAGAAAAAAGAATTGTTAGAAAAGAAGCAATATAGTGGGATCTGACAGATATCCAGCACGCCCATTAACTTATTAGAGTATATGTGAATTGATGATAATGGCCAATGGGTATCAAATAAGGCAACAACGTTGGTAGATTTGAGTAGTGGTGGTGGAGGATTTGTTGAAGGAATCCTAGCATCCACGTAATCGGTATTCGGAAAATTCTCAAAATCATGACTTTTTATCTTATCAAAACCATCATGGTGTTGGTGCGCCACTAGTCTGGATCCACAGACGTACACCCTTTCGTGCGCGTGTTCCTTTTTTTTTATTATTTTTTTATTTTTATCATCTCTTTTGCATGATGTCAATTAAGCAGGGAAAACAAAACATGTGAAATTTATCTTTCAAATTTTTAGGGAAAACTGCATTTTGTCCTATGAATTACAATGTTTTGGTACTTTTTCTATGAACAGTCAACTGTACTATTTTGCACTCATGAACTACTATTTTGTGTCCAAAACTCCATTTCGTCAGTCAAAACCGTTAACTCAGGAGTAATATTAAGGACCATCTTTTTATCTTATTAAAACTGATGTGGTTTTTAAATTTACCATTAAATTTTAGATGAATCATACTTGAATTTTGATTCAATAGTGATTTTGAAAGCCATATTAACTTTAGGAAGATAAAAATATGGTCTATAGCATTACTCTTAACTTATACAGTTAAAGTGACAAGGCGTTGTAATTCATAGAGGCAAAGTGACAATGCGTTGTAGTTCATATAGCAAAGTGACGGGTTAATCGTTTGAGTTAACGGCTTTGATTGACTGCATAGGATTTTGGGCACAAAATGATAGTTTATGGGGGCAAAGTAGTATAATTAGCAGTTCATGAAGAGAAAGTATCAATGCGTTATAGTTCATGGGGACAAAAAAAATACTTTCCCCAAACTTTTAGGAAATTGCTGAGAGGTGTACCAAACTAATTCTTGAACCATGGATGTCATAATATATCAATCATCAACCATTCAACAATCAAGATGCGTTTTGTTAGATTAATGAAGATTTTATTCAAAAATGGTTTTGTTTGTTAAAATCTCAAAACAAAAATATTAATAAATAACTTAAATACAAAACACTCATACAAAAACTAATTTTACGTTTATGTTACAAATAATTACTTTTTCAAGTTAAAAAAAAAATACCCCCAAAAAATACATTAATAAACAAATTCATAATTTTTTTTGGCATAAATGACTTAGTGTAAAATTATCTATTTAGTCCTTTGGTATCAAAAGTATCTTAAAGATCTATCGAATAAGCACAATAGTTCGTGTCCTTAGCCATTTGACAAAGCCAATTGTCGATTACACACATGTCTGATGCCTTAGCAAATGACTCAACAAGTTGCAAAATTCCAATTTTACCACCAAATTAAAAAAAAATAAAAAAATAAAAAAAATAAAGGGGCCGTAAAGGTCAACCTCCTCTCACCATACGAGAGGTGATTAACCACTCTTCAATGGTCACCCCTCAATCCTCATCTAGTGAAGGATGCCCTTCTTTTTCTTTTTCTTTTTTAATTTATATTTTAAGTTTATTTCTTGTGCTTAAAAATTTGAGGACAAAATTATAACTTTTCAAAAGGACGAGTCATTAGCTATGTCATGTGTCAATCAATGATTGGGTGTGATGCAAATCTACAACAATTTCTATAAAATGGCCAACGGTAGAGACCATTTTGAAGAGGTATCTTAAACTAAGAATTTTTAAGATACTTTTATACTCCATGAATCAATTTGGTACATCAATAAACCCTAGAGACCAAAAAAATAATTTTCCCATAACTTTAGATTATAATTAGAATGGGCAAAATCACCACATTTTATTGAACGGTCTTCAAAATTAAATTTCAAAATTTTATTCATTCTCATAATTTTGAAATCATCAATTTTTATTTTTTTAATTATTTTGATATTATTTATGGGTACGCCCATTTGTTGATGAATTAGTATATTCTCCAATTCAAATAAATTTTTCATTTGAACTGGAGAGGATATTTTTCCTCTGTAGACTAAGTCCAACCTATCACCAATGCACATGCCGTGCTTCGGTTCACGAGAAATAGCACAAATAGGCCCAATCCGAAACCAAAGTATAGATTATTTTAGAAGACCCGAACCTGACTGATAAGCTCTGGAGTCAGGAACAAATTGAGAATCATTCACTTGGGTGAAATTTTTCTCTTTATTTAGATTTTCAATAATTTGTTATTTGTTAGTAATTTTAGACAATCAAAGCGAGAGACTCTTTATGAGATTCACATGTCTAAGAAGGTAAGTGGAATACTTAAAATCTACTCAAACAAGTGAGTCTCATAAAAATTATCGCCCATGTTTACTATCAAAATTGTGAGCTTTGTCATGAAATTATATAGCCAAAAATATAGTTAATAGAATTTTCTCCAATTTAGTTTGTAAAGAGCAACGATACACGCACTTTCACTCCTATAACACTACGAGTATAAAAAAATAAGTGTAAAAAAGTGAGAATATATATAATATTAATTAATTAATTAATTAGAGCCCATTAATTTGAGTTGCTAGCAGGCCTGGCATGACATTTGGTTGTGGGCCTTGTGGCGAAATAAGTTATTCACACGACAGCAACTTTCAAAATTTGCATGTCATTCCACGATTTTTATTTTTTTTATTTTAAATAAAAAAAAAAGGCAAGTCATTTTACTTTCGGTGCAAAATAAATGTGAAACGCTTTCGTTGCAGGGAATCGAACCCGGGTCTCCTGGGTGAAAGCCAGGTATCCTAACCGCTGGCCGACAACGGATTGGATCCGCCTAAAGCTCTAAGGAAGTCAGCTTCAAATTCTTTTGACATGTTCACATTGTAATTTTGTGATGCACCTAAGTTATTGTAAAACTAATTTAGGTAAATACTGATAAATGAATGGACTTATATGCTGGTTTTGAATGCCCTACATCTAGTAGTGGTTAGTGGTGTTTAGTGGTGTTAAACTCGTGATATTATTAGTATTTTAATTCAATATTGCTATATTTCACAAGTCATATTAATTGCTAATCGCTTCCAAAAGTAGTTAGTGGTGTTTTCAAAACGATTTTATATATATATATGGAAAATGTTAAGGTCACAACATAAATCCAACTTATGACTAACTTCTCTCTTACGTGTCATTTAAAAAAAAAAAAAAAAAAAATTTATAGAAAGGATTTTGGAATTCTGAAAATTTGAGAAAAAAGACAATTTGTTTTGTTTAAAATTCAAATTTTTTTTACACGTAAGAGAGAAGTTGGCCATGAGTTGGGTTTGTGTTGTGTCCGTATCAAACCCCTCTCTCTCTCTCTCTCTCTCTCTCTATATATATATATATATATATATATATATATACACAATAAAAATTTATTGTTTGTATGTTATATTTACTATATAATTTAAGTTTTTAAAAAGATGAGTTGGGCATAAAGCCAAGAACACTAGGCGAGCTCTGCTAGCTAGGAAAAATGGCGAGCCGAGCCAAGTACAAATTTTTTTATTTTTCCTTTAAAAAACGGTTAACCGCTAACTATTTAAATAACCGTTAACTGCCGATTAACCGTATAGGCGATTAGCGGAGGCGGTTTAGTAAAATTTACTAACCGCCTAGGCTGTTACGGTTAATGATTTTAGTTAATAATCGCTAACCGTAACCGCATTTTCACCATACTGCTAACCCATAGTATAGTATGATTTTTTTCAAGTCTTTAAACCCGTTTTTCAAACACACTTCCAAACAAAATAATTTCGTAGGTTTTTTTTTTTTTAAAAAAAAGAACAAAAGAAAAAGAAAAAACGTGTCTACCCTACAAAGTTGTGATATTTAGTATGAGTATTAGGTTCTAGGTATTAAGGAATAATCTCACATGTTGGTGGTCTTATTGATAAGACTTTGGCATGGTTATAAAGAATAGGCAAACCTCTCTTATAAAATCGATTTTATGAGATGAGTTAGACCCACAAAATGTTTCATGGTATTAGAACTTACCACATAATGAATGAGGTCAACACTACTAACTCCATGACAAGGACCAAGAAAAATACTGGTTTGTACGTGAAGAAAAGTGTTGAGGAATATCTCACATCGCGTGTGGACAAGACCTTAGGCATATTTATAAAAAGTGAGCAACCTTCTCCTATAAAACTAATTTTATCATGCGATGAATTATACCCACAAATTTCTTCACTAGCACTCCCTGCAACAGTTTATTACATTCCATGTCGATCTCTTCCACAAAAAGAATGTTTAGATAAGGCATAGGGGCCATAGAGGAAAGAGTTGGGTTTCCCGTTGAGCCACTAACAGAAATATTGAAAAATATTAGTAATGACAGACAAAGAAGTGTCAAGTCGCATTATTAATCTAAGGTTCACCCAATTGTTAATAATATCTATGACTATTGACTAATGATAATCTTTTGTTTATTGTAGCAGGCTAGCAACAACCATGAAAGGAGTCAAGGACGGTGTTCTTGCCTCATCACTAACGTTAATCAATTGATGCCTCCTTTTTAATGAAATACTATGATTGATTACACTAATTATTAATGTCGTATCTTTTAATCAAAGGATTCGATGTTATCTTTAAGCGCACTTTATCTAATTATCTTCATGTCGTGTCAGAATTGCATGATAATCTTTGCTAATGCTTTTTATGGTAATTTTACGGACGGAATCAAGATTTTTTTTATTATCAAGCAGTCCAAATATAAATGCGGGTTGGATGACAAACATAACCTAATGACTTTTTACTTTAAAAATAAATAATAATTTAATATAATTATTATCTTAACCTTATTGAGAAAAATGGCGATGGAATTCAACAAGCATTTAATTGCTTTGTATTTACTTTTCCACGCCTTGACTTTTCCGACAAATGTAATTGGCTTTTTTTTTGAGCCCAAAAGGCAAAACAACACCGACAGTCCACAGATGGAGCATCGGAAATTGATTTGAATTGGGCGCTTCGGCTATGCTTGATCGCGTGGGGCTACTTCTTCACGTGAGTGGACCCCAGCCCAATACTAAACTCAATATTCTGGGGCCCATTCTTCCCTTCATTGTCATGGGCCCACGTACTCAAATCAAATACCCAGAACCCGAAGATGAAACCGTGGCCGGCGGTTGAGTGAGACCAAAGATCCGTATTTTGTATATCGGATAGAAAAACTCTTTTTTCATTTTCAAAGTTTCTTATTTGGGCAAATATATAATTGGCCCACGTGTTTTTGGTGTGCATTAAATCTGTCCTTGTGTTTTAAACTGGAAGTGAAAAATACATTTTACCCTCTCAAACTATTAACTCATTTACACTTTTAACCCCAATATTTAAAATATCTGACATTGACACTTGACCCATGAAGTACACTTTACCTTATAAAGTATTTTGAGTTGACATTTAATTTACTCCCGAAATAATTTAGTTTTTGGGAGTAAAGTGTCAATTCAAAATAATTGAGGGACTAAAGTGTATTTCATGGGTCAAGTGTCAATGTAAGATACTTTGAGGGGTATAGTGTCACTTTTTAAATATTAGAGTTAAAAGTGCAAATGTGTAGACAATTCATTGTGAATAATTCACGGAATAAAGTGTATTTTCTCCCGACCGTAATAAAATTGAGAATTTAATTCCTCACCTAACCCATTGCCGGTGCTGGTAAGTTCTTGATTCTTGAACAACCGCTTCTGCCACTGCATTTAATTCGACCAGAGTGGTTTTCATCGGACAGAAAGAAGAATGAAACAAAATAATGTAAATATTGAATGTATTTTGTGGGTCTTTTATAGGAGATGTGTTAAAAGAGCAGGGTCTACAAATCTCTCTCTTAAACATGCCCTCCTGTTTTGTTCTGGGTATATTCTCTGGTTTGATACTCTACTCTACCTAACAGAAACCAGCACCTATATTTGTCAATTGTCGACATTCTTCTCACTTCCAATACTTTTTGCATTTATCTCTTACAATAAGTCCCAACTTATGTATTATTTTCATTTTTTTGTTGGGTAATCCTTCTTTTATTTGTCAGATTTTGATGTGGTAAAAATTCAAATCCTTTGTATTTGGTGTTGTGTTCAATTATATATATTAATGTACTCTTGGTAAAAACTCCATAATCGCTTTATCTCCTAACATTTGGTGCTTTCGTTTTTTGGGCGATTGTCAAATATAGTTTCTGTCAATAACTCTGGCCTTTTGTTGTTGTGTTTTGAAATTTGATCAAAATATGTATATTAACAAACAACCAAAATACAATGTTATATGTACCAATTATAGTATTTGCCAACTTCTGGGGGGAATGCCTACTTCGATTACTTGAGCCGAGCCAAGTACTCGCACTCGGCTTGTCTAATAGGCGAGCTCGAGCCTGCATAATGTTCTTCCCTTGGCAAGCCGAGCTCGAGCCCAGTTTTTGGGCTAGTTACAAGCTCGAACTCGAGCTTGAGTAAACCTTAAACAAGTCGAGCTTTGAGCAAGCAATACTCACTCAAGTTCAGCTCGTTACCAAGCCTAGTGAATCATACCAAATAATTTTATACTTTAGTTGCTCAGTCACATCTAATGTGACATCGTGACCGATATTGGTTCAACTTATAAAAACCCATATAGGAATTAGAAAAAGAACCCAAAAAATACCCTCCAAGAATTCCCACAAAAGACCAAAGAAATTGTTCACCCAAATAGTGAGAGCTGAGAGGGAATTAGATTCAGATTTTCAATAATCTACCGTTTGAATCGTTAACGATCTAAATAATAAATATAATAAAAATTATATAAAACTCATCAACCCAAACATAAACATACGTAGGGATTGCTCGAGACCTAGTTCATAACAATTTTGTTACATATATGATATATTGTTGGGAAAAACTAGGTTTGACATCCCAAATTTGTCCAGAGCAACTAGCTAGGCCCCACAGTGCCCTCCATCTTTGGAGCCTGTTCGGGTACGCCAATTATAGGGAGACAAAAAACGGTGAGAGATAAGGTTATAAAAGGATTGTTTATATTATTAGCCAAGCATGTCCCATCGTTATACCGCACTTCTTTTTATAGGCAAGCAAAAATAGCAAATCATCTTCCCCCGGCCACCTTGTCCTGATTGGGCAAGAAAAAGATACATATGGACAAAAGACAAGGATTCAAGGTAACGGGACATAAAAAGCAATGAAGAAATGCCCACCACCGGTCGGTCCTGTAGCTTGGGAATCAAACATGCCTTTTCCTTCTCTACTTTTTTCCACCCCACTTGATGCAAGTGTTTTCTCAGATAAACATTAGAACCCAGTTGACGCCTATTCCAACCATTCTCTCTCTTCCTTTTCAAGAGAAATTTGGCAAAGCTTGGTTATGGAGAAGAAAAGTAAGACACAAAAGATAATACTAGAATATAAGGGAGCTTGCCGCTGTCTTACTTGTCAGAATGGAGCTGTTAAGGTTCTATGGATACGGCGTTTTCTTGGGAGCTGAGTAGCGGCCACCAAGCAGACCTGCAAGCACAGATTCACCAATTATCGGCCTATTGAATTCGCTCGATTGATTTGGGTGTATAATAAGAAAAATGCTGCATGCAACCCAAATGCTCACTCTAATGTGAGTGTGAAAATTATCAAAATAAATACTGAATTTTGGATCCATTAATAAGCAAAACTAATTCATAGCTTTATTTGACCTCCTCTTGCTGCCTTCTGAGCCTAGCATTCTCTTCCTGTAAATGGGCAAGTTCAACTTCCAACTCAGTCCTGTAAGCCTGCAAAAGATTCAAAACGGTATGAAACAACAACATCCTAGCAATTAACACATCAGCCACTAAAGTCAACGCAAAGAAATAGAAAGAGGAAAAAAGAGAGAGAGATTCCTGTTTCCTTGCTCTAGAACGAGCGGCTGACTCTCTATTCTTGATCATGCGCTTATGTCTCCGATCGCTGGAATCATCACCATATTCTTGAACCCTTTTCTTGCAATAAGAAGGGAATAATGAAGAGGAACCCAAAGCGCCGACGGGAGAGTTGGAGGAAGAAACAAAATAATTAGGTGTAGTGAAGACACTGGCATGACTTGGCAGTTGTGGGTTTTGCTTAATAGGAGTACGGCTTTCAAGGTATGCAAAATTAGTCGCAGAATTCAAGCTCAGCCTCGTGGCCGGAGGCGCCGCCGGAGAACCTAAGAAAGTGGACGTCTCTACGGACGTTGGTAGGACTTTGTTGGAAGATCGAGGCAAGAAGTCTTGGAATATCATACCACAAAAACCAGAAGGGTCGTCGTTGGTGGCGGCGATGGAGGAGGAGAGGGTGTTGTTGGAATTGTCACGAAGAGAGGCTAGGCTGATGTCTTTCCACACTTCTTCCATGAATTGTCTGGCTGACGGCGGGGTTTGGATGACCTGTGAAGAAGGTGAAATGGGTGAAGAAGCTGACGAGCATGTGGAGGGTGAGCAGGAGTTCCCGTTGCCGCCATTGTTGTTGATTGCCCCGGGTGGTGTCCGCATGGTTGAGAGAGAGAGAGAGATTGAGTGAGAGAGATGGGAGCCTTCAACCTTGGATGATAAGGAGAGGTATGTGGGTTTGACTCCTAACTTTATGGTCTATGCATAAATGTTCTGATGCCTAATTAAGTAATTCTATATATGCTCTTTGAGATTGTGCTAAGAGTTTAAAAAGTATTTGCACTACTTAAATAAATAATTGTTTGTCAATCAAAAAGTTCGTTTGTTTGATACAATTTTTTTCTGACTTTTTAATTTTAATTTTATTTTAATCATGATGAAAGCACTATAAAATGCTTATTTTATTTTATTTTATTTTTTTTAAAAGTTCATTTTGATTTTAAAAGCTGTATTTTTCAAGCAATTTCAAACATTTAGCATCTCCAACCGTATAGCTAAAAGGAAGATATTATCTATATTTAGCTATTTTTGTCCTTTTTTTTTTGCTCGAACAAAATAGCTTCATATTAACTATTTTACATTAACTGCTATTCACTGTAGCACACTAGATTGAATAAAATATTATTTTCACTCTTCTCTCTCCCTTTCTCTCTCTCCCTCTTCCTCAACTCTTGGCCGGTAAACATGCATCTTCTTCTAATTTCTCTTCATCATTCTCGAAATCAAAGAGAAGGCAGAACTGTGTTCGTGAACCGGCTTGTCAAAGAGAACAATCATCTTTCTCTTCGTCATCATAATTCACAGTGCTCGCATTATTTTGGTGGAAAAATTTGACTGAAAACTCCCATCTCTCTTCCCTACGAAATTTTGTCTTCTATGTTTTGCTTACTGTTTCTGTACTACGTTTACCTTTTAGGATTTGTTGTTAGGGTACTCACCCCTTTTGTTGTCATTTAGTCCTATAACAGTATAACTTACTTTACCTTATTTAAAAAAGTTAAACATCTTAAAGCTTAACTCGGCTCGTTAGGCTCATTTATGCTAGTTTATATATTTAAAAATATTATAAGTGTATGTTATATTATAATAAATTAGTTAGGCTCTCTTCCCCGGTAATCGTGGTGGAGAACAGTGAGCAATGAGGAGAGAGGCGAGAGAAAGAAGAAGCAGTGTTTAAGAGAAGATTTTTTTAGAGAATAGAATATAATATGTAAATATAATTATTCATTCTATAAATCACATTTTTATTCTCATAATTCTCCAACAATGCAACGTGGTAGTTCCAATCTTGTTTAATTTTTTATTTTTTAAAACAAGAATTTATTCAAGGATTAGTTGGAACTCTTACGCTAGCATTGTAAAATAGTTATAAGATAAAAATATAATTTGTAGCATTACTTCAAAACATTTATTGATTTTAAATAATACGAAAGAAAAGCATTTTAAAATAATTTTTATTTTATATTACAGATGGTATGATTTTTAATAGAAATGTTAGTTAAATTTTTAATATGATGAGAATATCTAATTTAAAAAATAACGAAAGATTTTTTTCTTAAAGTTTTCGAAGTAAACATTTTATTTTTATACATACTCTAAGCAGGAATAGTAGAATATTTAAATTTAATGAAGAGATTATGTGAATGTATCCTAAATAAGTTTAACTAAAATTAAACCTTTTCCTAATAACATTTTAATTTGGGTTTAATGAAAACACAGTACATTATCCAGCCAATTTTAGAATGAAAATCCAAATATATATATATGAAATAATGTTTTCTGATTTGGGTACATTAGGAAAAGAGTGAAAGCTGTAGTTTGATTCTCTTACCTAACGTGCACAGAGATGGAGAGTGAAAGAGAAAAGACAGATATGAAAGAGATTGATGAAGCTGCTCTAATTGGTTAGGTGGATTGAACCCACAATTCAGGGAAACAAAGGTAACGGTTGAGACACCACACACTAGCTGTCTCTCCCATACCTCTACTTAGATCTATCATCTACCTACCTCAACCAAACCCTCTTGCTTTCTGATAGACTTCTCTTTTTCTTTTTTCTTTTTTTAAAAAAACAATATCCACGTAAGATTAAGAGAACATCCGAAAAAATTGTAGCATTCCTCAATAGTAAATCTAAAAGAATCTTTACGAAACTTATTTGTTTTCAATAAATTTGGAAATATTTGTTCACTTATTGGGACAGATGAATCTCATAACAATTCTTTTACATTTTTTTTTGTTGGTTGTCTAAATTATTAATAATACATTAAAAAAAAAAAGTTACTGAAATTCTTGATACGTTCAAATTAGTCTACTTTGCTTAAGGCAAAACAAAATGGTCTATTTCAACTTTGAATCGCCTCGACAGTGAAACAACAATTTTGACTTTCTATAAATGCCGAGCAAGGCCTTGTAAAATTACAACTATATATGGACCATTAGAGCTAATGAGAGCCTCTATTAGCCATTTCTATTGTGGCATTAGCATATAAATGTGACCCTTTTTTTTTTTTTTTTTTTTTTGGTGTGTGCAAATACATTATATTAGAAATGAGAAGGGTTACAATGGAGTAAAAATATAAGAGGGGTGGGCTACCTAACAATAAATCTAAACCAACAAAACAATACCAAAATTGGAAACAAAACAGAAAATGAGGAGCCCATACATTCTTCTAAAGTTGACTTCTATAACAACTTATTTAAGAAGGATTGGATCTCCTACAATCCCCCTCTTCTGTTGTAGAGAATTTTCTATAATTATGAGAGGTCTTAATGGAGCTTATCTATTTGAAATCACATTTTTATCTCACGATTATCTCATAATATTGAAGTAATAGTCCAAACCAACATTTGGATCAATCTTTGTTTAAGAAAAAAAATATATAAGGGTTAATTGGAGCTATCACATCAACATTATACGATAGTTTAAATAGAAATGTAATTTATTTAACAACTATCATTTATTGGCATCCTATCTTTATTTCAACCTCTATTCTTCAAATTTACTGGCGTTACGTATTATTAATAAAAAAGTGAATTCTTTTTAGCAAAAATTGAGAGTAAATTTACTGAACCGGATGTTAATGCTCTAAGGGATGGAAAACTTGGGCATTGTCAAGTGGAAAATATAGAAAAGAGGTAAACTTCATTACCACCTGCAAAGGGTATTGAATACCGGAGAAGAAAAACTTAATAGGCTTTGACAAATAACACAGCCATATAAATTATGCCTCAACACAAGTAAACCACTGAATATACTAAACAAACACAAATATTGCAGCATGAAACAAGGAATCCAAGACCAATGTCAATCACAACAACTTAAACAAAAAGTAGATCCAACCTTCCATGACAAATTTTAAGCCTAAATATTATCATCCAACAAAACCTTTGCAAAATTCCTAAAAGAAAAAAGAGGTACATCAAAGATGTAACCAAATGTAATTATGTATTTGCTAATAAATAATAAATTAAAAAAATATATGAAGAAAAAAAAAAAAAAAAAAAAAAAGTTAACAAGTCTGGGGAAGTACAAATAGGAGAGAAATTCAAGCGAAGTCTGACTGCACTTTCTCCTGACAACCAAGCACTGATTTTCTGCAATTCAAATTCCCCCTTCTCTGTTCCCCCTAGACAAAGGAATTTGACATGGACACAGAAGATGCTGATGGTGAAACATCCCAAGTTTTGCTCTCCTAAATGTTTTACCCACCCACGCCACCAGAAAGCACCAGAAACCCAAAAGACAAACATCACACCGAAACCAAGCTATACAACCCAATACCCTCTGCCTGAACCAATCATCTAAGTACTCTTTGTCTCACTTTCTTTTCATTCTTTATCTTTAAGCCAATAATTTATAGATAATTCTTATTTTGTATTCCTCTACTAGCCTCATCAAAGAACTGCCAAAACCAGTCTATATGACTGAGTAAACAAAACAAAAGATCCCATACCTTCAACATAAGCCTCACTTCTCAGTCCTCCAGAAACTCTCAAAAATAGAAGTGCACTATCCTGACTGCTTGAATTTTTTTTTTAATTTTTTTTTTTTTTTTTTTTTGGGGCGGGGAACATATTAATCAGTTCTGGCTTGAGCAGGTGTTTTCAGTAACCTCCCCATTCGAGAGTTGTGAATGGCCAATTGACTCAGTTAAAAATCTTCCTTGAACAGCCTCAGAGTTGGGGTCTGCCTTACCAGTCACACCACTTTGATTCGTGTCGTCACCTGATTTACTAGAAGAAACCGAGCCTGAATCAGAGGGAAGCAGAGCAGACACTGGTATCCATTTCTTCCACTCATTACGCCTCCTCACCTTGTCATCCTGCAGCAATTTCAAAAGAGATTCAGAGCAGCCATACAAAATGATCTTGTTCGGCAGCTTGTAGCTTGCCTTTCCACAGTGGTACAATGCACTACATATTTTAGTGTTTAACTGAATGCAAAAACATGATCCCAACACTATGTTGCAGAACATATAAATCCAATATAAGAGGTGGCAAAAGATGCCAAGGAAGACAGTTTAAAATTAATAAAGGAATGTACCTGTACTTCCACAATAGTCGATGATCTCAAGGAATCCAATATCAACTGGATGTTGGTTGTCAAATTCTTAACCTGCAAAGAGCCATAAAGCAAAATTGAGAGATGCAAGGAAAATTGGTACTGGGGAAAGAAATGGAATGTCAAAGATGGGAATAAAGTTGGATTCAAACGTGAAATGGGAAGCATATTCCTTATAATAAACCTAGAGAAACTTTCAGAGAGTAACCACCAATTCAAATGGTTGGGGGGCCTTTAACTATTTTCAATCCTGTGTTAAATTCACACAATTTGAACGAGAGGCCTGCATGAAATGTAAAAGTAAAGTTGAAAAATAAAACTGAGAAATGTTACACTCTTGGGTCCCCCATATGGCAGGGATCTTGGAAGGGATTTTAATATGGCCCCGACTCCTTACTCTCATCATTTAGTTTTAAAATATAACTCTATCTGTAGTCAGATATAGTTTCAAATCTCAATCCACATGTAGAGGATTTCATGTTAGGCCACATGAAAACATTGTCAAATAGTGCAGGAGCCACCATTAACTAACCTCCCCAACAAGTTTGCACAATACAGTTTCAAAAAGATGCAGGTGCAAATCTTCAGCTTAAATCGATAACACCATTACTAACAGCTGATAGAAGCTGATGGCGCTCGGAAACTACACTAAAAGGATTCAACTAGAGAGTTTACCCAAAATCATCACAAAGGAGTTGACAACCTGACTGATCTTGCGATCAGATATAAGCCTACAAAGCACAGGCATCATAATTTGTATCGAAACAAACTACAAGAAAAATACTGATATGGCACAAAAAAAAGAAAAAAAGAAAAAAGAAAACAGAATTTTGACATGCTTCCCTCATATGTGGAACCTATAATGCATCTGAAGTGAAAACACAAACTGCTCCGGACATACAAGGAAAAACAGTTTGCAAGGCACAAAGGTTCCACCCTGTATTTACAGGCATGAAAATTATCAGGCAAAACCCAACTTATGGAAATGGCATTTTCTTGATGATCTTAGATGGGAATAAGAGCACCCAATTCAACATATGCCCCAAAAATGTCGCGTACCAAAAATTACAACAATTTATAATCTTTGGATCCTGAAGTTTAAGCTTTTTACAAAGCACAATATATATTAACAAAGAGGATGTGTAGAACAAGGAATTCTCTAGAGCAGAAAAGAAGAGTGATTCAGAAGCAGCAAACTTAAAAATAAAAATAAAAAAGTCATGGTTTAGTGTTCACACTATTATTGAAATTTTATAAGGGTTTTAATGTTTCTCCAAATTATATTATTTGCAATATTTTGGATGGCTAATTAAGGGCTAGGACTTAATTTTAATAGGGTTTCAATGGTATATATCTGTTTTGAACTCTGAAATTTTGTTCAGCAGAAAGTTCTTTTCATCCTTTTCCCTAGCTGTCTAACCCAGGAGACCAGGCCTTTGGCTGTGATTTTTATCTCTATTGCTTTCTCCTTCATTTCTTAATACCTCTGATTCAAACTAGATATTTTTTGTAAGTTTTTCATTCATGAAAGAGAATGGGGAGGATGGGTTTAAGCCACAACAGCAACATGAAAAAGTGCTTCTCTTTCTACTGTTAGCCCGCTACACTAACATCCTATGCCTAAATACTCACAATCATCCAAGCACGAGCGTCTAAAGAAAAGAGTGAGGAACTGGTTGGCTCATTGGCAGGGGAAAGTTAAGTTTCTAACCTTCAAACACGAAGTTTCACAAACACAGACACTCACACCTCTACGTCACCATGTGCCACAGGAAATGACTTGAAAGAAGCACCTAGACAATATGACTTGAACATCTGGATCTAAAGCCAACTCTTAATAATTAAGCACATACCTTTTCACCCCCACCTTAATAATAATTAGAAGATATAATGTACCTCCGAAACATCTAAAACAACGTCTATAATGTATTTAGATTTTGTTAAAATAAATCTTCACCTACATCCTCAACACCAATGCCAAATTCTTTCCTTCCCTCTTATGCAAAGGTCCCAACAGCAAAGTAGGTAGGAACTAGTGGCACTGCCAAAGTATAGGCAGCTGGTGGTTTCATCATTAGTTCCGGATGTGGAGGAGGAGAATTCTCATGCCAGAAATCACAAAATAGAAAAATATTGGCAGGGCGTTGGAAATTGAAAAGGAAAGTAATTGCTAACCATTATAAAAAAAAAAAAAAAAAAAAAAAAAAAAATACATAGCATTCTTATTAGGAGAAAGGTTTAAAGGTAAAGAGAGGCTTTACACCTCATGAATGCTCTGTGGTACATAACAAAATCAAACTTTGCACGTGGACATCATAATTTAATGCCAACGAATAACTAAATCCAATGACTTTATCTACTCATCTTACTCTCCATCTTGCAGATCAAAAGCAGCATCTACATGAGGTTATAACCAGATTTGAAAAACATCTTAATTAATCTCATTAAGGGTGAATTGTTGAGCCAAGAAAAGTATTTGGACATCTAATACCAACAAAACCCTTTTCATTTTTTATTAGTTTAAAAGAACTCACATCTTTAGTTATACATACTGTAATTAGTATTAATTTTTTCCCAAGTCACAATTTACCTCTACAAAGCTTCCTTAAATTTTCTCAATTTCATTAATTTCTAAATATTTAACTTGTGAACTCTTATAGATCATAATCACATATAGCTAAAATGCAGCCAAATAGCTCAAAAATACCTGAGAAAGATTGGTTTCCAATATTAAGCATAATTTTTGCTACAAGCAGGTTTCAGCAAAAGAATAGCAGACCAGTCCCCATCACATATGATAGTTTTAGAGGAATCTGTTTACATGTATTTTGTGGTGAACCTTGGGGCTAAAACAATAACTTTAGTGTTTGATAGGGTTAAAAGGTGAAGAGGGCAAACAGATTGCAGGAATTTTTGTGACAGCAACAAGATTTGATATTTTTGAGTTTTTTATGAGTTTATTTGGCAGGTTACAATATGGAAAATAGTAGGGTTTATGGATTCAAATATCTACCAAAAGGGTTAAGGATATAAGATCAAATTATCTCCAGAAAAAGAATCTTCAAAATGATGACCAGTGCTTTGAATATTAACGTGAACAGTGACTTGAACAGCGACCGAGAGAAAGAGAACAAGAAAGCACTCTAGGTGCCTGAGCCTTCCATAATCCAAAGCTAACCAAAAGAGAGCCTAATTCTAAGGGTTCTTGATGTTTTACTAAATATATAAAGTGCTCCATTGTTCTACAAAAATAACTACTATATGCAACCAATAACGAGAGGCAGAATAGGTCTCCTAGGGTGAACTAGTAGAGTTTAGTTCCTGTGTTTTGTGTTACTAAAAACCATAAGCCATTAAACTATACTTGACTAAACTTCCTCACACCAGTTCAAATAAGGAAACAAGTGAGGACTAATGCATTAGCTTCAAGGGCGCCTTTTAAGTTCCAAGATGATAATCTAGAAACAGTTGTCTAACACAATTCAAGGATAAGGTAATATCAAAGCTTACCTTGATTACAGTTCTATTTAATAGCTGACATCGTCAAGTACCACCAAATTTGATACTTAACCAGAAAGATCAATAGTAGGTGTCCCAAAAATAACCAATTCATATTAACAAAAGAGGGAAAAGAGAAAAATAAAATAAATAAAATAAATAAATAAAATAAAAAATAACCTCTATAGTAAAAAAGAAACGTTAATTGCTTAACCATAAGAAAACTTACTCGAGGAAAGCTTGCTATTAAAGTGATTGGAACCCAGCCCTGATCATCCATGTTTGACCTTAGATAGTCATCTTTTACCAAATTAGCATCGCTGTGATGAATAAGTCAAGGGTAATAGTAGTTAATTTCGAAAATACCATAGATCAGATGTAAAACTGTATTCATATAGTAAAATCATCCATGAAGAAAGACTGATAATGTCAAAGTACCTGAAATAGTAATCTATCTGGTTGGATATCAGAGTAGGCAGAGGAGGTTCTGCAACAGGAATAAACAATGCAGGAGGTGGTGGGTGAGGAATGAATGGCCTAAAGGGCTCCATCGGCACTGGAGGTATATAGTAAAACTCTGAAAAAGAATAGAGACATCAGTTCCATATTTGCATAATAAAAACATATATTATCAAAAGAAAATAATCTCATAACATCAATACACTCCCCAAGCAAAAGAAAACAACTCACCGGGATAACCCATGTGGTTCACGAAGGGTCTCACAGGCGGAGGGGTAACAAAGCCACCTGTGTTAGGTGGTGGAGGCCTCACAAAGCCCCTCAGAGGACCTCTTGGATGCAAGTGAACATCTCTGGCATTCCCATAATTTCCACGATCTTGATCACGCCTGCCCCCATGATTGTTATGGTAGGCACCATCTCCACGTTGGTGGGGCCCAAAGTTGCCCCTACGGGAGGAATTCCGATGATCACTCACAGAATGTGATTGAGACACAAACCCACCAGCTGGTCTGGTTTCCCAATTATTGCCTCTATAAGGAAACTCTCGATGAGAAGGATCAGGCACTGCCTGTACCAGATTAGGATAGCGATTCGGAGGTAGCTGGAAAACAGGAAACGGCGGTGGCGGTGGTGGAGGCGGTGGTGGAGGATGATTGAAGCCACTTTGTGCAGGCCCACCCCTGTTGTTGCCACCACCGCCACGCTTCATAGATCTTGGTCGAGCAGGCATTGTATGGTTTGTAGTAGAACTAGGGTTTGCATTAGTAGTAGCTTGTTTCTGGGGTGAATGTGGAGCAACAGGTCCCTATTAAATAACATGAGGTGAATCACTGAGATTATGAGTAATCACTATATAATTTCAACCTTCAAAACTATAATCATTTTATAGGAAGAATAACAAGTTTCAAAGAATATGTAGAAAAAAAAAGAGTAAATTCTAATTCTGAATCAGATGTATTTGCCATTGCCTGATTCCTGACAAAACCTAAAACGCCCCCAACAGCTATTTGGCTCTATAAGGTATGTTTTTCATTATGGGAAACCCTCAAACAGAAAAGAAAAAAAAATATATATCACAGTAAACATAATATTCAAGATTCAGTTGTCATGGAATTAGAGAGAAAACTATTGAAATCCAACCTGAGAACTGGAGACTATTGCATCGGCGACAGTCTTCGAAGCCGAATCAGCTGACGATTTAGGCGAAGCCTTAGTGGACTCCGATAATGCGGGCCAAGAGACCGCACCCATCACGGGTCCGACCTCGACGACGCCGTTCGAGGGTTTGTTCCAAGCCAGCTTCTTCGGCCGAACCGCATTGCCACTGTTGGCATCGGAACCCTCACCGGACGAGGCGTTCTCCGGCGGTGGCGACGGAGAAGCCGTCTTCGGAGGAGGAGGGCAATCGGCATCGGCAAACGTCGTGGATGACGAATACTGATCAACGGCCGAGTTTGTTTCGGGTTCACCTCGAACAACTCGGGCCCATGGTAGATTTCGCCGGAACTGGGGACTCTCTCCTCCACCGCCGCTGCCGTGAAGCGTGGGACTGGAAGGAGAATCGGCAGTTGTAGCCATTCCAAAATTTGGACTAGGAGTTGAGAAAGAGATTGATTCAATATTATATATAAAACAAAAATCGTTAACGAAAGTAATTAACGGATTAATTAACCAAAATTAGAATCGAGCGAAGAGGGAGGGGATTAGGGTATCTACGAATGCAAACTATAACTAGACACAGGATCTCTCTCTCTCGCCGATCTCTCTCTCTGCAAGGTTTTTGCTAAATCTAATTTTCGCAAAACCCAACTTCTATTTATTTTTAGACCCACGCCCTTTATACATTGATTTCAAGCACATCTGTTACTTCCTTATGCAAATTACAAAACTATCCTCTTCTAAATCAATTAGGAGTAGAACTGTACAAGTGTAGAACCTCTTTGGCGGCTTTTTGTTTTTGGTTTTTTACTTGATTTATCTTACTTCTTGATTTCAGGGGTATATAAGTCCAAGTTGACTTAGGGTTTTAGCACCTATCTTTGTAAGCAAATTCATCACAGATTCATAATAAATGTCCAAAGATATTATATGAAGTATGTTTCTTAAAATCCTTGTTTTGTGTCTCATTATCACAAAACATCCCTAAAAATTCAAAAGTAACCTTAGTGTTTATGTCACATCAAAACCCTTTTTAAATTAAAAACTCAAAATACTTCTTAATTAAATAGCCTTTTCTCACCACATTTTACTTGCTTTATTTTTGCTTAAATACTAATTCGATTAACAAATAAAGCATAATACCAACCAAAAAAATAAATAAAAATGATATGCTTATAAAAATCAGTCTCAATTGTATTGCAGTTGTATAATATTCTATTAAATAGCATGTGCATATATATGAGTGGTAGGTATGAATTACATGGTTGAGTAGTATTTTTTGTTTCATCCACAGAACTCAGAAGATTAAAGTTTTAATATAATATTAAATTGATATCATTTCAAAACTCATGAGATTGAAAGGTTATATTAAATAATACAACAAAATGCAAACCCATAAAGTCATTGGCAGGCGAGTCATTATCAAGGGAAAATAGTGGGAAGGGAATCATGGGACACAGGGCTTATACTTCCCAACGCCCATTCAAATGGTAATAATTTTCTACTTGGAAATTTGCACATGGGTTATTGAGAATCATAATTCTCACGTAAACTATTTATGGTAAATTTTAAAGCTCATACTTCCACGAAAATTAGAAAATGTTACTATAGTTTTTATTACATTTTTTTTTTTTTTATAAATTTACGTGATAATTTATATTTTATCAAACTAAGGGTCCGTTTGAGTCTTTGAGAGCGCGATTTCAATAAGTGCAATTTTAAAAATTGTATTTTTAAAATCACTACTTTTTAAAATCACATAAGCCTATGGTAAAACATGTTAATAAGTACTTTTGTTTTTATCAATTGAGTGTTTGGATAACATTAGCATATAATTACGGTTTCATGGCCAAATAAGTAAATATTGCGCCAAATATTGTTTTAAGCGAAATCGTGATTTTGGTTTAAATTTGCACTTTTTCAAATAAGCACCTCCTAGTCCGCTTATAAAAATCGCGAATTTTTTCACAATTTTAAAATTTGCGTTTTTAAAATCGCAATCTCAAACACTCTAAAATTGTGATTTAATTTAAAAACACAGATTATTTTTTAAAAAACGCACTCCAAAACAGACGCTAAATGTTACGTGATAATTTATATTTTAGTAGCTAACGATTAATGTATAGTAAGTAATTTACAAATTATCACGTGACAATACAAATTTTAATAGCTATGTAGTAGATATCACGAAAATTACTATATTAATTTGTAAGAAACTTATAGTAAAAACTATAATACCTTAATCGCATTCATAAAAATTAGTTAGAAATAAAATGCAATTCATAATTGTTGACGCTACCAAAGTGATGGAAAAAATAATCTCTCCCTCTGCCCTCTGCGTCACATTGATTCAAGTTCATCATAGCCAGTAGCCCCGTAGTGAAGATATACAGAGAGAATAGGCTGAGCAGGAGCACGAGCCCGAAGCCCATGGCAGTAACTCCAATGAGTCCATATAGGTCCATAAAAGCCTGGCCCAAAAAGATCATCAGTAAATTGCTTGACAAAATGAACATTTTTATGGTTTAGATTATATTTTACAATATATAATGATATATATATATATAAGGCTATACATTGAAATTTTTTAAATAATATGATAACACAAGTAACATATACATGGTTCTATGCAGTAAAATTTAATGTAAATTATAAAATAATTATTTCTCTATTTAAAGTAGTCATATTCTGCTAGTTCAATGCAAAACAAAACTAGATATTAGTCCATAAACATTTAGTCGATTTTAATTTAGTTTTGAGTTTTCAATTCGACAATCAAATTTTTAGATATTGTTCAAAGTTTCAAATAAATCCGTATTGCAACAGAATTCATATCTAAACAGAAGTCTTGAACCAGAGTAATTATAGGAGGCTTGCCCTACTTGTGTCCTACTCCAATAATGATTTTAATAGCCACATCATTTTTAGTAAGCCATTTATAATTATTCAAGACCACTAGATTTAGGAGCCCTCCAGACAAAGGAGACTGGGATCAAGTTGGCAAAGAGAAGTAAACTTTGTGTCCGATTTTATAGATAAATAATACAATTTTACATTAAATTCTAGATAATAATGAATTATTTGTGGTTGCGTTTTTAACAATTTTGAAAACACACTATTTTAAAGATAAACCGACCTAGAGTCTTAATTGTAGTTGAACTTTGTGTGTTTTGTTATTAAACTAGAATTCGATCGTTTCCTTAGTCAATTCAAATCCTATATATATTTTAAGTTCTATATATTACGTACGCCCTTTATTATTTTTTGTTTTCTTGTCAAAATTAATTATTTTTTGTTTGCCACATGTCTCACATTTAACATGTAATACGCATGATATCAACGCCATGTCCACAAACTTAATTAATTGCCACATCAATCGAGTAACAACGTCTCCAGGCCAAACAAAACCCAAAACCAAACTTGCGTACAGAATTTAAACCCAAAAAACACTCGCATGCTAATTAATCATGGGTAGTCTAATTTCTAGCATTACTATATTTCATGCATTTTCTAAAGTGAATGATTTTTTTTTTTTTTTTAATAACTTTTGGAAGAAAACAAATACTTTTCACTTCATAATGATCCGACATCTTCAACGAGAAACTGACAAACCTTTGTATTTAATTGGTGCAGTCGGTCGGCTTGAAAGAGACCGTCATTTTTTCCATATCATATCCGATCAAGAAATTCGATTGAGCATAGTTTCCATATAACCCAAATCCATCACCAATATTGTTGTTAGAAGGATACACTTCAAAGCAGGTAATCCCATTTTCAGCTTCAAAGGTGTGTATGGGCATTAGCAACACATCTGCACCCTCAAAATGGACAGTCAAAATTGGTACGTTGAGATTATTTGCATTTATATAGCAAAGCCTGGGAAGATATACAGCAATGGAATCCGACAGAATCTGCTGCTTCACTTCTGCCACTAAGCGGTCGTGAAAATCTTGTGGCAGATACATTTCCGGAGTTCCTGAATCGAGAAACACGTTTCCCACAGAAACCGTACCAGAAATGTTGTAGGGCAAATATTTTTCTCCAACAAATTCCTCTTAGTGTGACAAAATACAAAGGGCTGTCGTTTTTGGATATCAAAGGTGTTGAAACTGAAACCACACCATCACCCAAAACTTCACTGCCATTGCCAAAACTCATCTTGCTTGGAATGCTCGGACCAGTTCCAACTGGCGAAAAGCAATGGGAGAAACTTTTACTGCCAAAGGTGGAAGCTATTTGAGAAACAAAGGATAAAATCCCTCCTCCTAACCCAATGATTCCCGTCTCGTGGCTATTGAAAGTCCCCGCGTATCATTGTGACAGCACCCAAAAACAATGTCTACGGAAACTTTTTCCCCTGAGGTGGAAGTCATGGCGAAAGTTTCTCTGGCCAAAACACCTCGGGCTAAGGAATGGTCTGCATACATGAAAACATATATACTTGCAAAGATTTTCAGGAGAACATGTTTTGCTGGTTAGAAGATGACATTGTTCGGATTGACAAGAAATGTCGGTGTATCTTGACGACTTTGACGGATCGAATAGGGGATAAATCTGTTTGTAGCAGCCATCACAAGGTACACATTGTGTCCAAATAAGGTCACTCCCTGTATCGGCAATGGCATAGATGTCCATCGGTGGTGTTCCCATGGAGAGCTTCAGGAGATGCTGACTCAGGTATATATCTTCTTACTTCCGATTGGGCGGCATTTGGATGGACTTCTTTCATTCGACGAGGAGAAAATGCATCCAAGTGATCTGGGAATGGAGATTTGGGAGAGTCTCGTCGGATTAACTCAACGGTAAACCCACCATTGCTAGCCGCTGTAGCCAAAAGCCCTATAAGATACTTGGAGAGGATATAGACGCAATGAGAAGATTTGAAAACGGTATATCTCTATGTAATCACAAAGTCAATCAAGCTTATTTATATATAATGAAAAATGCTTCTTATTTTTTTACGACTCATGCATGGATCTTACGAATTCATTGATTTTTTTTTTTTTAAAAAAAAAAAATTATGAGATATGGACCAAAGATGTACATATTGCATATCTTATTTATAATTGAATAGGATGCTTATTAGAATAGAAAATAAAATCAGAGAACATAAATTACCATCTGGTTTGTTTATATTAGAATCAGATTCTGATGTAGACAAATAAGGAAACATTTAGGATGGATATGAGGCTTTTGTTTCCTTTTATACCCGATTCTCATAGGTCGACAAACCTTCAAGATTGTCATGTTTTATCAGTAGATTGTCATATGAATTCATTGAATTTTTTATTTTATTTTTTACAAGCTATGATTGATTTAAAGGTTAATTTTTAATGTCACGTCATTTCAATTATGTATCAGTCAACTAGTAATCTACCAAATAACATTACTAATATTTGTATATTCAAAATTACGCACCTTTTGGTAGACTTTCACTTGAAAAAATCTATATTCAATGCTCATCCCTGTATATATATCTTTATTGCTAAATGGTACCGGGTCGAAATAAATGAATTGAATATACAAATATATAGGAATATAATCGTAACCACTTGCTCTAAAGATAGAAGAGCTGAAGAAGAGTGCTATGCATACTTTCAAGTGTTCAGTACTCCTTAATCAGCTGGCAATGAAAATTATTGTTGGATTAAATAACAAATGAAAGTACATGTTTCATTATGTTACACATACTCCCAAGTGTTCATTTCTTGAGGTGATGACGATAATTTCATTGGATTAAATAAGAAATAAAAGTAAATCTTTCATCCAATGATTATTTTTACTACCATATTAAACAAGAAGGACTTAAGAGTATGTTTAGCATTTTTGAAGATAGAAACCTTCAAAAAAATTTGTACATAAAAATTTATATCTCCAAAATTTTTATAAATTTTGAACGCATTAAATGCCCCAAGGTGTAAAAAAATGAATAATATTGTAAATATTGTTCTTTAATTTTAATGTTAAGACAATATTATTATTTATTTTACGCTAAATAAATATTTTCAATGCCATTTGAAATGAAAACATCCTATTCTAAAGAATCCACTCGCGCTATACCTTGTCATAAACTCTAGGGCTTAACAGTTATTCGCGTGGTTTGCACTTCTTTCTTGTGCGCCTTTAAGTCTATTTTATGCGAAATAAGTATGGGCCTACTAATTAGAAAAAGAAATAAAATAAATGGTATGGGTCTACTACGTTCGCGTTACTACAGCAAATTATAAGCAAATCACTAAGCGTGAGAATGCTGCCCATACAATGGGTCTACGTAACCAAATATCACCCTTTTTTTTTTTTGAGACATGATATATATTGCCACGTCGGCCCCAAAAAATTACTGTTAGTCTATCACATGGGTGTCTAACTACCCTTAATTTGGAGATGATGGACCGCCCCAAGGTCCCCAACTAAACTTTTGGGGAGTGATCACACCATCCTAGCTTGATGTCCACTCTGATGGTCACAACCATGTACCCTGCATGGTAGTTGGAGGTAAGTCGAGCATTATTCTTCTACATTTGGTACTTTCATAAGTAAAAATTGCGTTTTACACATTTTAATTGATATTCTATTTAATATTTTTATGTTGCCAGCAAATTCTTTGGTTTATTTAAATGACTTTAGTAACTTGATGATCAAGATATTCGGTATGTAAATCCCAAGAGGTTGGCTTAGTGGCGCCTATTGATATCCATAAGTCCTTGAGCAACCGTAGAGGTTTGCAGTTCGAAACTCATTGAATGCAAATTGCTTCTTGGGGCCACACCCTTTTGATAAATAACCAATGAAATATCATGTTCTCGTGTAGGAAATTTTTTGGAGATGTAGTGCACGGGAACCGAGATTTACTTTGGAGGGGTAAATTCAAAGGGTCCTACCTTGTGGAAGTTCCCTCATTAAAAAAAAGAAAAAAAAAAAAAAAGAAAAAAAGAAAGGGTATTCGGTATGTAATATTTTTCAATTTAATGGAGATTAGTATGTAAGTGTAATTTCATAAAACCTCAAGGGAGGTGTAATTTTTCTCTTTTAAAGAACAGATTACCTTTAGGAATAGTATAAATATATGTATATCATAATCAGTAGACTTTGAAAGTGGCCGCACTGCCGGCCACTATATTCTACGTCCCTATCATCGTACCAATGATGAAGATAAAGGCAAACCAAATTTTGGGAATTAATAATATTAATGAAGAGATAATTGTTGAGAAGATAATATGCCGATTAGAATTAGGATTATCTTTTGCTTCTTTCATTTAGCAATCTTTGCTTGCCACATCTCTACTTTGTATGGATAAATATTAGCTTATTGAATAGATACGTACAGTCACAATAATTTCCTTAGTAATATTATCTTAAGAGGAAATATGAAAGATTCTGGATGGAAAATATTTTCAACTTATAGCCTGTATAAAATATCAACCACAACGAATAATGACTGGCAACAGTCGATGGCGACTAAAAATGGCCAACAACTTATGGCGAACACCAGCTATGGCGGCTGGTGGTCGATTTCTACAAGCTTCGGCCTACAGTGTAGGATTCTAGCGAGGCCCGGTAGCAGTTTTCATTAGCCTAGCAAACTCCGACGATGGATTCCAGCGATCTCCAACAATAACAAAGAATGAATTATGAGAAAGTCCATGCAAGAAAGAGAAATCCAAACTTCCTAAATTAACAAAAAAAAAAAAATTAACATCCTCCAATCATAAGCTCACATGAGTGAACAAATTGTTAAAAAGTTGTAAACCGGTCATAGGTTTAATTTATATAATAATAATAATAATAATAATAAAGAAATGATAAATTTCATCATTTAATTTATATAATAATAATAATTAAAAAAAAAAACAGAATGTGGTTAATTGGTCCATCAGCAGAATCGTCTCACTCACTGTAGTACCTGTACGAGGACAGAGTTGTAAACTTGCAAGCACTAAAATTGAACAATATTTTTTCAATTCCCAAGACATTGTTGAATATTTTTACCTGCTCGATTAATTTCAGGATTAGACAGATGCCTTAACAAAATGGTGGGTTAACCATCACTATCGTTTGATTTTTGCAAGTAAATTTCTTGTAAAATAAAAGTAACAAAGATGCTTTCGTCTTCTGTTGAAAATTGAAACAGAGGGTATGCGAGAGTGACACTTGAGCTTGCCAATAATCTCTAGCATAGAACCAGCGGGACTAGAAAAGATTCCCTGCCAGCATCATATAATTTGTTCCATTATTCTATAGCATATGCTCTCTCTCTCTCTCTCTCTCTCTCTCTCTATTACGATTTACGTACGCACACATAAATTCACACTGATCTTTCATCAACTTCTCACAGCCCTCAGCAGCAAGCGAAGAACAAAGAGAAGAGAACAACATTAAAAACATGTCCAAGGAAGTGACTGAAGAAGGAGAAGCTTCTCAGCCGGCGAGAGTCTACGTGGACCCACCGCCTGCACCGCTTTTTGACGTGGAAGAGCTTACTGTCTGGTCCTTTTACAGAGCAGTTATCGCCGAGTTCATTGCGACCCTTCTCTTTCTCTACATAACCGTTGCCACCGTTATCGGTTACAATAAGCAAACTGATCATCCATGCGAGACAGTTGGGCTTCTGGGAGTCGCTTGGGCCTTTGGGGGCATGATTTTCATCCTCGTTTATAGCACTGCAGGAATATCAGGTTATAATTTTATTCTTCTTCTCTATTTATAATTTTATTTTCTTTTATATATTATGATCATAATATTATTATGGAAAAAAGTACAGGTGGGCATATTAATCCAGCGGTGACGTTCGGATTATTCCTGGTACGAAGGGTATCGTTGATAAGGGCGATTAGTTACATGGTGGCTCAGTGCTTGGGAGCAATATGTGGAGTAGGGTTGGTGAAGGGCATCATGAAGGACTTCTACGATGATTTTGGAGGTGGTACTGCTAACACCGTGGCTCCTACCTACTCCAAGGGCACCGCTTTAGGAGCTGAGATTATTGGGACTTTCGTGCTCGTCTATACAGTCTTCTCTGCCACGGATCCTAAGCGAAACGCACGTGACTCCCACGTCCCAGTAAGTACTTTGAATTTTATAAGTAAAAAATTGTCAGTTTTAGTAAAAATTAACATAGTTGTGTGTAAAATTGATAGGTTTTGGCTCCCTTGCCAATTGGGTTTGCGGTATTTTTGGTGCACTTGGCCACCATCCCAATCACAGGCACAGGAATAAACCCAGCTCGGAGTTTTGGGGCAGCTGTAATCTACAACAGCGACAAAGTTTGGGATGATCAGGTCAGTTTTTAGCTGCATCAATTAATTCATGAGACTTTTGATTTGTTGTTGACTGAGGTGGTGGTGGTGATGGATGGTGATAAACAGTGGATTTTCTGGGTGGGACCTTTTGTGGGAGCGCTCGCTGCAACACTATTTCATCAGCATATTCTGAGAGCCACGGCCATCAAAGCTTTGGGATCGTTCACCACCAACCCCACCAACTAGCTAGGCCAATATTTCTCCTCACTTCTCAGTTGCTTCCTCTCGTCCGTACATATCTATGTCATGTGTACAGGGTGTTTGTGATTTTTTCTTTCTTTCTTTCTCGTGTGTATAGTCTAGACTATAGTCATCCACGTACATATTATATATTGTTTGATTGCTGGTTTCGATGTTGGTTGTGGGGCGACTATCTCTCGTGCGGTGTCCTGTTCTCAGATATTGGTGTGCGTGTAATATATATAGATATAATTCTCTGTATATTATATGGTGTCACATCAGAGGCATTATCCGATGAATCTGTATTCTTTGTCAATCTCTGACTTATGTTGCCCTTTCAATTTATGCCCCTTATTGCCCCCCACCATATATAGGATGTGTTATATAAATAGGCAAATATGCTCCTTTCGATTAATTATAAATAGCAAATTAGCAATAGTAATACGGCTATGGATATAATGCATGGTAGACATCTAGAACAAGTCAAATTTTTTTTTTCCTGCTTTTATGTTGAGTTTATTTATTTTTCTTAATAAATCATTGCTACAAAAGATCTTTTTAAGTGAGCGTGTCACAATTAATTTACTCTTTCTTTTTTTTTTAAGGGCGAACAAACAAATCAAATTATATATATATATATATATATATATATATATATTCTACATTCTTTCTTTTTTTAGCCATCGAGTAAATAGCTAGCGCTACGAATAAATGAATCAGATAAAATTTATTAAAACTAAAAGGATACAAGAGGAAGGTGTGGGGACCCTTACAAATTAATACCACAATAAAATCAATACAAAACTCCATATAAACAATTTTTCTTAAAAAAAGGGTGAAATAATTGACTCGATCCAATGTCTTCTCAACCTGAAAGTCAAGAAAAGAGTTGTCAAATTGGCGGGTTTAAAAACAACCAAAGAAATGAGATGCTTGGAGAGCCACCTGCTGCGGTAGGGCTGTAATGTTTGTTTGGTGAGACTTGAGAGACGTGGTTGGCTCTTGAGTATCGAGCATTTCTTCTCTCAACGGCTAGTTAAGCAATACCCAAAAGATTCAGAGTCTAAATAATTCACGTACTCACGAAAACCATAAAGAAAGAGAGAGCAGATTGGAGTCATTTTATTCGATCTCTCGAGTGGATTGTACAGCACTCAGCACAGTGCTTAAATTCATCATATAGGGCGTTAATAACGCACACGCAATTATCTTGTGGAGTAACGTTACTCCTCAAGAAGAGATTGGTCTGCCCACTAATGGGCGCCGGCCTTTAATGCTTTCATAGCTGCTAGTGGAATGTAGGCTGGAATATTCTATCATTTTTTCTTCTTCTGAGCAATTACAAGCAAAAGGGGAAGGGTTTAACCTATCTCCTTTCCTTCTTCTCAGCACGGGGTTGAGCCTTGTCTTGGCTCTTTGCCAACGGCCCAACACCTTCTCTTCTTCATTAAGGGTTGGTTTGAATTTGCTATTTAATGTCATTTTTAACCTTTAAAAATAACAATTTAGTTTTTAAAATTGTGCATTTAAAAAAAGAAAAAAAAAAAACCACCATATTACATGGGATTTAAAAATGCAAATCTTTTAGGTATTCAAATCACATTTTTTTGTTGATGTTAAATGCACTCTAACGGTAAGTAGAGGACCTTAATTACCCGTTGCTACTTATAAATTGCTACCTGCCTAATGAATAAGAATCGCTATGAAAAAAAACAGGGTCGATTGGCGAGAGATTTCCGCGATTCTTATGATCTTTAGATTTTAAAAATAAATTCTTATCAAATAAAAATATAAAAATGCTTAATTGGCATGAAAGTTTTTTGTGATATACAAAAATAATAAATATTAGGTGCTTGTACTTAACTTTTGTCTAATTTGTTGGCAGAAACGTAACGGTCAAATGACACATCATTATTCATTATCAATCAGTTTAATTATGACACATATTGGCTAAAAAAAAATCTAAATATATAAGTATATAAATATATGAAAATTATAAATATTTATAATATTAAAAAGGATTAAATACTATTCCACGTGATTTGTACCAAAATCAAATAATCATTTGGGTTTTCAAAAATATCGCAAATGGTACATGTGGTAAGCCAATAAACCCGTTTGATACCTCTATCAAGATTCCGTTAAGTTTTTTAACGGAACGCCACATCACCCTTACATGTGGACGCCACATGGCGTGGTACCTAAGTTTTTGGGTGCCATGTAATTTTTTGCAATCCAAAAAAAAAAACTAAAAACTAAAAAAATAAAGAAAAAAGAACAAAAAATATATGCTTGGGTGGCTGAAGCACCCCTAGGGCCTAAGGGTTTGGCCCAACAAGGTGGCGAGCCACCCCCTTGGCCTTGGGGGCGGTTTGGCCACCCCCAAACGCCTGGCCTGGCCTAGGGGTGGCCGAACCACCCCATAGAAGGTGGCCGGGGGGTGGTTCGACCACCCTAGCATATTTTCTTCTTTTTTTATTTTTTTAGTTTTTAGTATTTTTTGGAATTTTTTTTTTTATAAAAAAATAAACTATTACATGGCACCCAAAAACCTATGTATCACGCCACGTGGGACCCATGTGTAAGGATGATGTGACGGTTAACGGAATCTTGATAGAGATACCAAATGAGTTTATTGACTTACCACAAGTACCATCGTGACTATTTGATTTTGATGCAAACCACATGGGTTGAATTGTATTTAACCCTATTAAAAATAAACTTTTTTTAAAAAAATTAATAAAAACTAGAACGGGAAATGGTTGCCCAAGCTTAATTCCTGAAATACTGTCAAGGAAATAGGCAGGGGCGGAACCACCTTAGCCCTTGGGAGCTAGGGCCTAATTAAGGTGGTCTCCAATTTTTTTTTTTTAATTTTGTTAATTTTTATTTTGTCCATCAAACTAAAAGTTCTAGTACGGCTGTGGAATAGGGGCAGTGGGATAGATGGAAAATTAGTAATTTGATCTTCCAACTTGGTCGCCTTGCTGTCATATAATTGCTATTATTTAGAGAAGATGGCGGCTACGATATGATCATATGAGATAGTATGTAAGCTTAACCCAGTTACCAAATTACGTGCAGGTGATACTAGTTTTCCTACCATTGACGTCTTTGTTTCTCTGGTTGAAGGAGGAGGCACTGTTACGAGTTTCAAGGTCGTACGTCTGTCCCGGAAAACAAGACTCCTATAAACGCGGCGGATATATGCTCTTCGGCCGGAGACTGGTGAATATTAATGGAGGACGGTGTTCGAAGAAAGCGAAACATTTAGCAAGTCTGCAAACCTCACAACTTCAGAAATTCCAAACTTTCTTTTTTTTTAAAAAAAAAAAAAAAATTATATATTTAATATTTTTATAAATGTTTTTTTTTTTTTTTTGGGAGAGATATTCATACTTCTTTAAACTACCATCTCATTGCCAATGTTTCTCCCAAATTCTCCCATAAATTACCAAAATATGTTGAAATCTCTTATAAGATTAGCAAGAAAACAAAAATATCATAATTTTTTTTTTTTTTTTTTGACTTACAATCGTTTATCTTACAACAAAAATAAAAAAGATTAATCATATTATCTATTAATTGAGAGCAGTATATTATCAAAAATTGAAATAAAAATTTGATTAGTAAATTTTTACATCTAAAATAGTTAGAAGAATGATTTTTTAAATTAATTTTTAGATATTTAATATAAAAAATTATTATATGAATATTTTAAAATTAAACTTTTTGCCTTGGGCCTCAACTTTTATTAAGCCCCCCCTCTTCTCTCTCTCCTCTCTGTGTATATTTTGCACACATAAATTCATCTTCCACTCACACTCTCTTAGCAAGTTCTAAGTGTCTTCAGCAGTGATTAGAGTAATGTCAGACATTAAAAAAAAATTAACACCTTTCATCCTTATAGTGACACGTGTCAACAAGTTCTAAAAAAATTGTAGATCAATTTCAGGTCTATATAATTATTGTAGGAACAATACATTGAAAAAAAAAAAAAGATATGAAAGTTATATTTAGAGAATAACACTCAAACAGAGAATGTGGTTGTTCGATCAGCATAATCTCAATCACCGTACGTAGTGCCTGTTTATATATATAAGGACACATACAGACTACACAGTTTTAAGCACTAAAATTGAACATTATTTCTTGAAGATTTTTAGCTGCTTCAACGATTAAACAGATGCATGAACAAAACAGTGGGTTGAGTGTTCACATTGGGCTAATAAAAAAGAATGAAATAGTAAAAATAGATATTTGCAATGTTATGTGCATGTAAATACTTAAAACTTGCTCGGCCTAAAGTAAAAACTAGCATCATTATCTTTTGATTATAATTAGAGTAAATTTTTATCAAATAAAAATACAAAAGATGATGCTGTCTCATTTGAAAAATGAGACAAAGGGTACGAGTGACACTTCGGCTTGCCAATAATCTCTAGCCAGAACCGGGACTAGAAAAGATGCCCTGCCAACATCACATTTTTTCCATAATTACGCACACATTAATTCAATCTTCCACTAATTAACACTCTGATCTCATCAACTTCTCATTCTATTTATATGTCTTCATCAGCGAAGAACAACAGTATATAATATATTAAGAGCCGCTAATCTACTGCATGCTCTAAACTTGACAATTTTTAATAATATTTTATAAAAACATGTCCAAGGAAGTGACTGAAGAAGGAGTTCAAGCCTCTCAGCCGGCGAGAGCCACGAGAGACTACGTGGACCCACCACCGGCACCACTTTTTGACATAAAAGAGATTATTGTCTGGTCCTTCTACAGAGCAGTTATTGCCGAGTTCATTGCCACCCTTCTCTTTCTCTACATAACCGTTTCCACCGTTATCGGTTACAAGAAGCAAACCGATCCATGCGAGACAGTTGGGCTTCTTGGCGTCGCCTGGGCCTTTGGGGGCATGATTTTCATCCTCGTTAATAACACTGCAGGAATATCAGGTTAAAGTTTCCCCTCTTAAATTATTCTTCTATATATATATATATATATATATATATATATATATTTTAAATTATTCTTCTTGATATACGTACGTACAGGTGGGCATATTAATCCAGCCGTGACGTTCGGATTACTCCTGGCACGAAAGGTTTCGTTGATAAGAGCGATTTGTTACTTGGTGGCTCAGTGCTTGGGAGCAATATGTGGAGTATGGGTGGTGAAGGCCATCATGAAGGATTTCTACGTTGTTCATGGAGGAGGTGCTAACACCGTGGCTCCTACCTACTCCAAGGGAACAGCTTTAGGAGCTGAGATTATTGGGACTTTTGTGCTTGTCTACACAGTCTTCTCTGCCACCGACCCTAAGCGAAACGCACGCGATTCCCACATCCCAGTAATTAATTAAGTAGTAGCTTTAGTTTCCAAGAGTTCTTGGAATTTCATGACGACAACCTTGTACTAAATAACTAACTTAAAATTATTTGTGTGTTAAAATGGTAGGTTTTGGCTCCCTTGTCAATTGGGTTTGCGGTGTTTTTGGTGCACTTGGCTACCATCCCCATCACAGGCACAGGAATAAACCCAGCTAGGAGTTTTGGGCCGGCTGTAATCTACAACAGCGGCAAAGTTTGGGGTGATCAGGTCAGTTTTAATTAATTAGCTGCCTGCGTTAATTAATTGATCACTTTTGATTTGTTGTTGACGGAGGTGGTGGTGGTGATGGTGCATGAATCATGATAAACAGTGGATTTTCTGGTTGGGACCTTTTATGGGAGCGCTTGCTGCGGCGCTATATCATCAGCATGTTCTGAGAGCCATGACCATCAAAGCTTTGGGATCCTCTACCGCGAACCCCACCAACTAGCCCCGGCCAAGATTTCTCCTCACTTCTCCGTTTGTTCCTCTCGTACATATCTATGTTTACAGAGATGCATGTGTGTGTGTGTGTTTTTTTTTTTTCTTTTTTTTTTGCTTTTGTCGTGACCGTGGGAATAGTCATCCTCGTACTAATGTATAAATAAATAAAAAATTGTAATCATCCTCGTACTGCCGCACACACTAATGATGATTGATGGTTACTGTCTTGGTTGTGGGACTCGTGCTGTACGTGTCCTGTCCTCAAATATTGGATTTGAGCATCTAATCTAATATATATATGAAAATTTTCACTTACGGTCATTGATCTTTTATTATTTTTATAATCATAACTTTTAAACTTTTTTAAAAAATATATATTAATTTAGTGTATAATTTTTTTTTTTTTTCAATTTCAACTATCAATTAGGATTTTACGTTAAATCTTGTCCAAAATTTTTAAATATTCATGTTTTATTTAAAAAAAAAAAAGAAAAAGAGAAAAAGATCGAGGGTATGTATTTTTGCAATGACATAAATTTTCTTCAAACCATTCTGAAGAAAATATCCTACAACCCATTTAAAATAATACTTTTTAAATGTTTATATATGGACACTTAGCACTATTTTAAATGGATTTGAGGATATTTCATCCTGACTGGTTTGGAGAAAATTTCTGTTATTTTTGCAAATTTTGTTAAATCTTGACCGATACAGAAATCCTTACAATTTTTTTCCTAAAAAAATAGTAGTATTTTGAAAATTTTGACACCCATCCATTAGGATTTAATGAAAAATCCTAACGAATGGTTGAAAAAAAAAAAAAAAAATTGAAAGATATATAACTAAATTGACTTTTTAAAATTTAAGGGTATGAATACAAAAGTGATAAAAAATCATGGGTGATATGTGAAGTTTTCCCTAATATATCTATATGATACCAAATTTAATTTGCACATCTGGATCGGATTGCGCGTAACCTTACAAACACAAGAAGAAAACTATCATAGTGATGCCGACCAAAGGCCAACTGGAGAGCTTCCAACAATGAAATTAATAATTTTGTTTCAAGGAGATAATTTTTCCTAGAGAGAAGAACCTGAGTTATGAGGAGAATTGAGTCTTTTATTTGAGACTCTCTAATGACTCTTATGAGTTTTTACGAGGGTGAGCCTTTAGGCTTTGAGCTCTAGACTTATTTTCTAGAAAAATGTTACACATCTTAAATTTGTTTTTCAAAAGTTGGTTCCCAGAAGATGTGTCACCATCTCATGAGTTTGTGATATATTTCTCAAAATAATAAATTTCATAAGATGGTGACATATCATTTGAGAACCAACTTTTAAAAGGCAAATTTAAAATGTGTAGCACTCTTTGATCTATTTACTATTCATATTAGTAGCCCCCAACCCATTCTCACGGCCGACTAGTCCATCTAGTCGGGCGTTGGAAATGTTGTCTTTCTTCACAAGTGAGAGTGCCTCCGGCCTTAGAACACCGATGGTACGTGGAGGGCTTTCCCAACAACTAAAAGTCTAAAAAACATCAATGGTATTTAAATAGTTCCGGTTTATGGAAAGGATTATGATTCCCTTCTTAACCCAATAGTAGGCGCTGATTTGATAGAAATTACATGCATGTCATGGGATTAATATATTAGTTTTTACCCGAAAGTTCTAACTAAATGGTTATTTGGTTAGTGGGTTAATCATTCAAATAATGAATCCAAAGACCAATATGAAATTTATTTTATTTTATTTTTTTGAATGGTGTGATGGAGATTCTCTAGTCCATTTCTCACAACCTAGCCAGCGATCAATGACTACCACCAGATTCTCTGACAACATTCTATCCAGCATACATGTTTCCTCTACTCGATCTTTTTTTTCTGGATAGTGGAAAAAATCCACCTTAATTAGCTGCGGTTTTGTTTTTTGTTTTTGTTTTTTTTTTTAAGCAAATGGGAAAAAGGAACAATGGAGGATCTTTCTTACTTTTAATTCGAATAGAAGAAAAAATGAGAGATCTTATGGGAATGCTTCCAAACACATGATGAAAAGCAGCCTATTTAGTTAAAGCATATGCCCAATAATTAATACATCGTGACACTTTCAAATCATTCCAATTTTAATTTTTGAAAATAGGATAATTCTAAGTTAATATCTGAAACAATACTAGCAAAATTTCAAAAAGCAAAAACAAGAGGGGAGTTTATATCCAGCAAGACCAGGAGAGCATCTCCTTCAAGATCAAAGGAGCCAAAACCTGTAGACACTGCTAGCGTAGAAGCTATCCAGATTGCTAGCCTAGAAAAATAAAATAAAAAAATGAGATCCTTTCACTAAAGATTTTATTAAAAAATGATGTGTTTCTTATATGTACATCTTACAATTTAAAAGCCCATTTCTGTCCGACTTATAAATGGGCCAATATAGAGCCGACTCGTCCAACTTGCTGCCCTGAGCCCACATGTGACTGTGGCACTGAGAAGTAAAATAGGAGACAAAACATGAACATTATGAAAGGGCCGTAGGTGGGTTCACCCTAGCAAAAATGCTTACACGGCCCGGGCCCGTGGCTATTGCTTCGACGTCGTTGGAGAGGAAGGCATCTCTTGTATTATTGTTGACCTGGCAAACAAGGCTTCCTACGTTGAACTATAGGGTTCTCAATTTCTCTTATCATTTATCGTTGTATTTTTTGTCCAGTTGGTGCAACCGTGCAAACTTGCAACTTGCAAGCATCACTAAAGTATAACCAATTGGACTTGGTTTTCATGATTGAAGGAGCAGTAAGGTAGCTCAATCAACTAAAGATCATGTCTCATAAAGCGAAAATTATTAGTTCGAATCTCACTTTCTTGTTTTCCTCCGTTTTTGCAGATATGTAAAAAATAAAAAAAGTGCTTCTTTTCTTTTTCTTTTCTAAACTCTCTCTCATGGTAAGAATGCTAAATTAATTATATTAATGCTAACATTTCTTTTGACTCAAAGAGTGATAAGGATAGATTTTTTTTTTTAAAAAAAATGATAAATGTGATTTGTTTACCATAATTTAAGGAATTTGTTTATATTTGAAATTATTCAAATTAGTGTAAATCTCTATACATATAACTTTGTACACATCAAAATAATTAAGAAAAGGTGTATTCTCTCTATAGCTAAGACTTTCACATGTCAATGTAGGCATTTGGCCAAACCACATAATTTCTTTTCCTCTCTTTCTCTACTTCCAACTCTTTAATTACTTTATTATGAACTTCTGGAAAGGGTTTGTTTGAAATATTCAATTAGGTTTTCAGAAGAAAAAAAAAACTGCAAAATATAAAAAATTACAAGGTTCTTGTATTTGATTCTTGTTATTTGTCCACAAAAAAATTCCATTAATTACTTTCATTTGTTTGCAAATATTTGTCCACACCACCCTTCTGATTTGGCTCCCACATCTGATCTCTGTCTCTCTAATTGCTCCCTAGGCTCTCGTCTTAATCTCCATAGTTGGTACTATTTCCCTTATTCGTCGGACATCGTAGTGGTGTTCTGTTCCAACAGCTTCAATCCATTTACTTTCGGTACTATTTCCCTTACTTTTGTTCTCAAGTTTACTTCTTGTTGCAAGTAGATTCGTCTTTAGATTGCCCTTATAGACCGCGGCTTATAGCGACCCTTTTCTTGGCCGGTGAACCAAGAATTCTCTGAACTTAGCCATTCTTTTGCACTAAATTGATTGTATTTGAGCCTTTGTTGGGGGCTATCCCACCCATATTTTGTTTTTTGTTTTCCTTGATGTACTTTTCCCTCTCCTGCTTCACTGTTTTTGCTTAGAAAAAAAATAATAAAAAATTGTTCCCAGCCCTTTGAAAAGTGCACTCCAAGAACCTCGCCAATTATAGAAAAAAACACTATCAGCCACGAATGGAATACCCTCCGACGACGTGGCTAAACCCTAGCCTCAGGCTAATTAAATTGTACGTGTCGGCCTTCAAGAGATGAAGGAGTGAAAGCAAGGGTATCTTAATTAAGATTTCCATAGCTAACTTGGCCCCGAAAGCAATCGTGTTATACTGTTATATGCTAAACCAAGAAAGCCATACAAAATATCCCCTACTAGTTTTACGATATTTTTGGAATTTGCCATGCATTCACCTCACAATCCACAATCCCAATAATAAATATCTCTAGGATTTTAATATCTTCTAGATCTTTGTTGACTGATCGAGGTGGAAACTCATCCTTATCTTTTTTCTGTTGCTTTTGCACTTGGAACGACTTATTTAGTGTACGTCGACAAGCTGACGATAACAAGTCTTTTGCATTTTCTTGACAAATGATGCCATATTTGCAGAACTCGAATGCTTATGTTAATGTAACATAATCTTTTGAAAGATTTTTCTTTTATTTTAATGTAACATAGAATTAAAAATAATGTTGATGTTAATCTCACACATCTAGCTGGTTTTGGTACGTCAGTCAATGAAAATTGTAAAATTCTGTGCTGAGTGACAGGTATTGCCTGTTATGTGATTCAAATTTGCTTCTGTGCACGTCAGCATTCCCCGGTCTGATGTGGTGAATGCTTATTGGGTTTTTTCAGCAAAACGTGTACAGTTGTCAAACATTATCTGACCTGTATTACCAACAATCACTTTCTTCTTTTTCTTAATTTAAAAATGACGGCAAAATCCGCAACATTGAAGCATAGGGATGGGATTGGCCGATTGGGTGCAATTATTGTAACGTACAGCTTCATCTGAGAGCGCATGACTCTTGAGTCCCGGCCACCTTAGGAAGGAATACTTGAGTAGTCTGTGCTCATGGCACAGTGTAATAGATAACCTCCTTATATTTTTTACACGATTTCTAAATTTAGTACCAAATTAATAATTTAAGATTGAGGGGTCTGATGCATTTAATTAAATATATTAGGTTCAAGTTAAGTTATATAGTCTTATAATCATGTCTCGACACTATCTAATTAAACCCGACAAATGACATTTAGATCGAGTAGCCAATTTTTTACACCACTCACGAACCCAATACGAAATTAGCGAGTTAAAGTTAATGTGTCTGACATGTTTAATTAAATGAGCTATATAGTTTTATATGTATATCTCAACACGACACACGAAGACGAATTGACACTTCTAATTTATAATTACACCAAATTGATCAATCTGAACACAAAATTGTGCAATCAATATCTTATCTTGTTTAAGCAAATGTTGGCACAAAGTGAAAGTAAACTAGTGCTCGAACTCCTAACTAAGCAAAGTGGGTTCCAGGCGCTCTACCATTTAAGTCTTCATCCTCAAAATTTGGTTGTTTGATATGTAAAACACATACTTAAAATATATATATATGAAATGATGTGTCACTATCTCTTTTTCATCCCTAGAGATTATGGAATGATGACAAATCACTTAGAAACCAAATTTTAGAAATTCATTTTTTTGGGAAACCCTAGCATTTTTGATCTTATCAGCCTGGTTTGAAAGCATTTTACACGTAGAGAAGACACCGTGTGACGGAGACTAACGTGCAACAAAAGCCATTACCAATTAGGGCGGTGCTGTGATTGCCAACTTCTTCTCTTCTTAGCTTCACCCCACGCCATATATATACGCTAGCTCCCTATATATGTACATAAACCCAAAGATACGTAACCCGCACGTACCTTCCAACTCGTATTCCAAGATAGGATCCAACTCGATCGCACTTTTTGATCTTCAAGTTTCTTTCGACATGTCTCTTGTGAGGAAGATTGGTTGGTTCAAGTTGAAATCTTGCTTCACAAGTGCTGCAGGTTAGTTCTGATCACATCTCCCTTTCTTTAATTTGCCTTAATTTTTTTAAAAAAAATGTTATTTCAAATCTTTCTATCGAATTCCTTCATGGATTTCAACGATTTTGAAGTTATGTGTAAATATATGACAATATATAACTGGAAAAGTGATTGCAGGCTTAATTTAATTTGTTTTATGGTCTGATCAGGCAGATCACGGAAGGAAAGTGGCAGTAGCTTGTCAAGCAAGTCAAGCAAGTCGAGCGTGAATGAAGAATACGTGGAAGCTTTCAGAACACAGTCTTACATGGAAATGTGGGAAAAAGTTCATGGCAAGCTGGGAGGAAGACGCTCTTCATCATCTTATCTTCCTGATCTCTATGAGCATCTCTCCGAGTATGTACTTGAACCACGGCAAGAAACCCTGGAGGACATGATAGAAGGCATGAATCTTCATTCCCTTCTAATCGACTTTTTCCAAGCCAGCTTAGAAGCGTCTAAAATGTGTGAAACAATCCTTCAAAGCATCCACCAAACACGCGCTAATTTTCAGAGAATCAAAAGGGTTATCAAGCTAAGCCGCGGAAGCGTTGCAGATTTCAGTGATGACCAATGCAGGGCTATTTTCAGAGAGCTCTCTGCATATGCAGTGTTGAAAAACCCATTATCAAACATCTGCCCTGCAAAGTTTCGTGACATCCATGATAACTACATGGTGTTGTTCCGTAACCTAACATCAAAACATAGAAAGATTAAAAAGAAGGCAAGATCTCAGAGAATTTGGAAGAGGGTTGGGGGGGTTAGTCTTGTTCTTTCAAATAGTGCTCTTCTGATTCTGCTGCTAATCTTAGCATTCCATAGCGCGGTGGGGATTCTAGCAGCGCCAGCACTAATTGCTTGCTCCTTAGGCGGCGTATCTGCGAAGAAGATGAAGGTGGTGAGGTACTGTGGAGGAGGGCATAAGACAAGATTGCTTGAAAAACATGGGGAGCAGATTGATGTTGCCGCCAGAGGGGTTTATATTCTAATCAATGATTTTGATACGATGAGCCGGATGATTAGGAGGCTGCATGACGAGGTAGAGCACCACCAAGCTGCAGCTGCTGTGTGTGTTAAGAATAGAAAACGTGAAATACTGAAGGAGGTTGTGAGGGAACTTCATGCCCATGAGTCAAGCTTTCTGGAACAAGTAGAAGAGCTTGAAGAACATATCTACTTGTGCTTTCTCACAATCAACAGATCCAGGAGGCTTGTTTTTCAAGAGATAATTGGTAGCACACAAGACAGATCTTCATTTTATGATGTGGATCCATAAGAGTACTGAAATCTGAGATGAAATTCTTCACAATCTTGTGGAATAGATTTCGTCAATCAGCAACGAAGATTATTTAATTTAGACTGATATGTCAACAATATATATATTTAAGCCTTTCTTTTGTTTTGTTTGTAATTTTTTTTTTTTGTAAGCCATTCTTTTGTAATTTATGATGTCAAAAGATGACTTTACACAACATGTCGGGATATAAAATTCAATTAGTAGTTTTCTATTGTTGGGATCCATATTTGCCTACCGAGCAAGCAATTTCATAATCCCAGTTAAATTTACCATGGTTATAGAAAGAGATTGATAGAACAATTTTGCTACTTCAATTGCTAACAATTCAGACAACAAATATAAGAGGGCTTTTATAAACTTATCTGTTTGAAAAAGTTTTGGCCATCCCGCCCACATGGTGGGGATTTGGATCCAATGAAAAAGACATATTTCTTTAATCTGTAAGCCCTAAAAAATCAGAAGATTATTGCTAATTATTGACATCATATTCACATTAGAACCAACAAAACAAAATCTTGACCATAAAATATAAAAGAGCCAAGACAATAAGACAAATATTACTGATCCTCAGCTAGACCAAAGACCTCGGCAAAAGGAGTTCAGAGTAGAATGATATAATTATTTCGTGACAAAATAATTAAAAAGAATACAGAGGAACAAGAGGAAAATTAAAGCTTCCCCAATTATGATTTAAATGTCAGCAGCATTAATATCATCAGGCTCGTCACCATGGGCCATCAAATGCAATGATGAGGGGGAACGCCAAACCAAGCACTTCCATGGGGTGCAACACTTCTCTCAGACTCGGTTCCTTTTCCCCCGTCAAGGCTCATTATTGTAACAGCACATTCCAATGATCTAACATTCTCTCAGTTTCCTGTACTCTTCAAGGCCCAGAAAAGATCCCTTGATTTTGAGCCAATCTGCTGGTTTTGGCATGATAATGGCAATGTATCCTTCTCTATCAGCCTGCGGGTAAAAAAAAAAAAAACAGAAAGGCAAATGCACTTGAATTATCAACTAGCAATATATGCTTTCGTACATGCAGTGACAAGAACTAAAAATAAAGGCAATTGATGCCATGTTGACAGAGGATGTCCTCAAATGAGGGAAGTCAAAGTGGAAAGAGAGATATGAAGCTCCGAAAACATGAGGCTCTCCTTCATAGTATTTATTGCTCATAATAAAACAAAAAATCATCATCACCACTGCCTGTTGTTGAACAGTGCAACAATCACCAATCATACATGGCCACCACTTTTCATCCAACTGGTAAACTTTTTATTCCTTACATGTCAAAATCAACTGATTTCCAATATATACACTAAGACATTTTGAATCCTTTGTCTTGTAGTCTCCTAGATAATTATACACAGCTGAACCTAACAGTACATTCTACTTTGTTGGATTAGCATATGGTTAGATTACCTTCATAGAATACCAACCTCATGTTTTTTGAAGCATCAATGATAAAGTTCATGTGCACGCAAACTGCTATTAACTTAGATATCAACTCTAAGAGGTAACTCAATCAATTGAGAATCACATATCATGAAGCGAGGGTCACTAATTCAAATCTCCTATTCCCACTACCCTTGGAGCCAATTACTTAACACAAAAAAAAACTTGGATATCTAGAATATAATAGAATATAAAAGACCCTTTTCTCCAGCCTTAACTTTTAATTTTCACTATGCTCCCACCTTCCTTTTAATATTCTACTGAATTTTACATTCTTAAATTCCATATATACGGAATCAATACTTCGGCTGCACCTTCTCCGCATGATTTTCTTAGTTATTAGAGGGAAAATGCAGAACTGAATAGTCTTTGTATTATGGGAAGCAAACGCCTAGCTAGTACTGGATACATCTTTTTTTTCCCCATCCAATATTAATAGGATCTATCTCATCAGGTTATGTGTGATTTGTACTTAAATTAAAGCCGCTACCATATATTCCAACGTGACACGAACAAAAAGATCAAAAAGTTATGGAATCTAATAGTTATAGATATGAAATACCAATTATACAAACAGCTAAATGGCGTATCACACATCTGGCTACTGTTTCTTGTAGTTACAATGTAAAGCAGGAATCAGACAATAGCATAATGCTTCAATTTTTTTTAAAAAAATTGTAAATCATTCTGTGAGAAAGCCAATGTAATATGAAAAATGATTACAAAACTAGAGGAGGACTTGGAGTACCCAAACAATTAAAAACATAGAGATATTATACTAATTACACTATATGAACAATTGAGTTATAGTGATCTTTAAAAAAATTGTAAATATTCTGTGAGAAAGCCAATGTAATATGAAAAATGATTACAAAACTAGAGGAGGACTTGGAGTACCCCAACAATTAAAAACATAGAGATATTATACTAATTACACTATATGAACAATTGAGTTATAGTGATCTTTGCGTAGTATAATATGATAACTCATATAAAAGGGTATTAACTATTCTCACCAATGAATTAAGCAATCCTGGCTGCTCGATTAACCTGTCGTTGACTTCCAATAAAGAGCCTTTCACACAACATCTGTCAAGCCACAACACCTTTTAATTCACATGCAAAGAACTAAGAAGCAAATGCAAATGAAACACCAAAAAGGAAAAGGGAGTTAAAGAAGAAGATTTCAACCTCACAATATAAGAAGCATCATTAGTGCAAACTTTACACAAAGCTGTGTTGGGCTCGAAGTGTTGCGCATTCTGCATGAGAACATCTCCAACTTCAATAGCGGACATGAATTAATAGCTTGCAAAGAAGAAAAAGAAAGTGCACCTGGAAAAAGTATTTCATACATATTTGAAGCCACAGATCAAAGAGCACAACAGTTTCAACCTCGAAAAGTATAATTGAAGAAGTCTATCACAAATGACTTAATCAGATGCATTTGATGGTACTGAAAAGTGATACACAAAAGGGGCCACCATACCAGACTCACCAATCCACCAGATATTGACAATATCAGATTGACCCATTTGGTAACTAAGGAAGATCCCAGGTAAATAGAGTAAACTCAGCAAAATTGCAGATTGCTACTAAGTAGCTATGCTTCCTAATTTCTATCCACTTAATATTTAAACAGAAGCAGGAATAGGATGGCGGATTGGTGTCAAATTGCTCATAAAGATGGGTTGGGTATGCTCTGAACTCACAAGTAACCAGATGCCAGCTCAAGTTATAGTGGTAGCACTAGATACTACAAGCTATCTTATAGCCTCTTCTTGAATAGCTAGACAATGAAAGCACATCTGGATTTCAAGAATTAATGTCTGTCATAACATAAAACAGTGGTGACTTGGTGTGCTGCACCAAAAACAATACACAATACAGCATGTCGTGCTACATCAAAAGGTGCCCTAATTTATAACTTCTTTTACTTCTGCACAAACATGGGAAACTCAAACATAACTTTGTCTTCTTGATATTGAAATTTTGCACAGCAGAACTTTTCTAGTATCTGCCACACAGAGTATTCTGAAATTTCAATAATATTTTGAAATTAACTACCACTCATTGGAAAGCACACAATTAATTGGTTTATGAATTTGATGCTTCGAAAGAGAGAACAAAAAAAATTGAAACTTCCCTTTCCTATTGTTAAAGCCTTAAAAATCCAACCCAGAATTCAAATGATAATCACAGCTAAAACAGTAATGTAATTTTTTCAAATTCATTATACATACGTCTACACACACATGACACATCAATACCTTCTTGCGCTTCCCGGTGACCTTAATGACACTGCGATCAGACTTCCCAACGTTGAAATCGACGGCCGTGATACCACCTTGATCCTTAAATGCTACGTGCGCCGGAGCCAACCCAATTACACAGAGTCTGTTTTTTTTTTTTTTTTTTTTTTTTTTTTTTCAATTAACAAAACCAACCATCAACACAATGAAATTTCTCTAATTTAACAACTAAACACACAAAAGAAGATCTGGGAAGTCCAGAATGTACCCATTCGCGTGTCGGTAAACGTACTGGTCGTGTCCTGGCTTCATTAAGTCTGCAAACTCGAACAAAATAATGTCATGTAATTGAATTTTACCTGAATACAATTCAACCCGTTATTTTATTTTTTTAATTCTTGTTTTGCAATAGTTTGTGAGAGGAGAGAATAACCTGGGGCGAAATAGGAGACGAAGTTGGATTCAACGGCAGTGGGAGGAGTGAGAGGAAGATTGCGGACATCAGGCACCAGAAGCCCACGTAACTCCTCGTCTTCTTTTTGTTGTTGTTGATGATGTTCGGTTGGAGTGTTTTGCAACAAGGTGTCTGGCTTTTCTGTTTGGTCGAAGCTATGCTCCGTCATCGAAATCTAACTGGGATTATAGAACTTTGAACAGAATCGACTAGACAGCGCTGCTGACCGCTGTGCTGTCGAGCTTAGTTAGGTAAGGCAAAATCTATGGAACCTCTCGGGCCGACACATCACCGACCCGAATGTTTCTCCGACGCTGCGCCTACGATTAACTGGGTTTGGGCCGGGTAAGCTGGGTTTTTGTTATTGGGCTCTTAGTTGGGCTTGCATTTAGCAACCTCGTTCTGCCTTTCAAATGGCAATGCAGGCCCAGCTTCACTGACTTGGAATAAGATATTGAAATGGAGGCCTATTTCATATATTCATAGAAGATTTTATATATTTAATAGCGTATAGGTTTTCGCGTTATTTAATTTTTTTTAAATAAAGTGACAACATGTATTCGGTGTAAAATAGAGAGACTTCTGTTTAAGCTACAACGAGATGAAATTCTCTCTTTCTACGATGAATATGAGATTCTTTTTCCAATTGCAATGACTTTGTTATTTTCCATTCAATTATATGATGCATAGACAGAGTAATACCAGTTGGTTTGATATCGATTGAAGTTGACACAAACACAATAATACTCTATCCCTATCATTTTTGGAGTCTATGGATCGAGAAGTCCTTTTTTATTGGACTCTCTTGTTTAAAACTTGCTCCATCATCTTAGTAAGGGAGACATGCAACATGGGCAGACAAAAATTTGCACTTAATCAAACAAATTAAACAAATGAATATCAAATACATGTTCATTAATTAATCATGCATGCTTATACATGGATAATTTTAGTCCTATACCACCGTTCACTTCAACGGTCTCAAAAACAACACAACCTTTCGAGTAGGCACATAATACACATTACATATATTCCACCGGATCACTCAAAAAAAAAAAAAAAAAAAAATGGACGAGACGATTTTAAACAGTGAAATCTAATATGGACCATGAAATGGAAATGATTCTGATCAATCATCGAACTGCTTTGCAGTCGAGCCTAATCTCTTGCCCACCGGTGATGCTACTCATCTTGATAATGGACTTCACAAAAGCGTTTTCAAATTTTTTCCGGGAGCTGGCAAACTTATAGACCAATGCTTTTGTTGTTGGGTTAGTGAGGAGAGCTTGGTCCGAAGAAAATATGCTCTTCCCTTGCAGAAGCAGCTTGAAGTATGCGTTGTCAAATGTTGTCGTGGTAGAGTCCAGAGTGGTGCCCGCACTTTTCACCTTGTTGTGCGCCGGACATACGCTTCGTAGGCTGTTTGCAAAGGATGGCTGTAGCGACGGGTCCACGTCGAGTGTGGGGCTGAAGCTGTGGATTCTGTTCTGAAAAGATGAGCAATGAGTGAAGCCAAGAGTGTGGCCCCCTGTAATTATATGCAACAATAAGATTAGATGGATGGTCATATGTTAATAAATAAACAAATAAATGCTATAATTATTTAGGAAAACTTCACAAAGGATTTTTGAGCTACCACACGTTTTGAAGAAACTTTTTCAAATTTGAAAAAACTCTCAATTTCATCTATTGAGCTTTCAATTTGATGCACCTATTCTCTTAATTTTTTATGTTAAACCCTAACAGAAACTATTAAAAAGACCAAATTATCTTTCAATTTTTATTTTTATTTTTGAAAGAAAAAATGTCAGGACTATAAATTTGAAAAAAAAAAAAAAAAATGAATGGTAAATTTGAAATTTTATAAAAATGTCAGAAGGTATAAATGTCATTTTATCACTTTTAACGTCTAACAAGTGATGAATGGAGTAGATTTCATCAAATTAAAAGTTCGATAGGTGAAATTGTGAAGTTTTAAAATTTGGACTCTTTTTAAATCATGTGTTACTTTATGGGTACTTTATGAAGTTTTTCCAATTATTTGCAAACTCATGTGGCAGTTAGATAAATTATTATGATAAATTATTACTTATTTTGAAGTATTTTGATGAGATAGTTTTCCATATATACCAGAGAGAGCTACAAGATCTTCCAAGGAGAGGCCTCTCTGGGAGAAGCTTTGCTGTAGTTGAGAGATGTTAAAGGTGGGAGCTGGCAATTGTCTGGTCTCAGTTGCCTTTGAGATTCTTCCATCTTTTCTCCCTTTTGGCACTTCCCAAGTGGGACCTCCAGACTAAAAAGCCAAAAATTCCACTTTTGTTAGCTTAATTAATAATCCCAATTATATATATATAACTACTGGATAACCCACCTCGCCCAAATATAATAATATCTCCTCAAAAGTTGACAATTATTGTTGTTAATTATAAGATCGATGATTATTTTTAGTGTTTATCAAAGGAGATTGTTACGTGAATGCGTAACAGATCTAGTAACTCGGATAGAAACAGGGAAGGAAGCAGGATCCTGCTTCTTATTATTCCCTATATTTGCTAATTAAAACAACTAGCGGTAAGAAATTAGAGATTCATGAGTTTCATAACAAACACAAGGTTTGAGGATTAAAATTTACATACTTTTATTGATTGATCGTGCATTTAAATAGAAAGCTAACAAGACATAAAGTAGGAGTTGAACTCCTAATTACCTACTAGGATACGTGATCCTCTACCAAAGGGAGATAACTCCTTATCTAATAAATGATAGCTCTTATTTGCTAGAAGATAAACACCTCTAACAATCAGAGTTTCATTCTTATTTAACTACTTGACATAAAATAAATAAAAAGCAATTAAACATAGATTCCTACTCTACTACTGCACGTCATATTCATAACAGAGATCGACTAGCTAGCTAGCTACTAACCAGAGCAACGGAATCACGAGCAGCTAAAGCCAGGATATCAGCACAAGAGACCACCCCCGGGCACAAAGCTTCAACTGCTTTCTTTGCGTTGTCAATCACATAAAATGCATGCAATGAAATATTAGGAGGCCCGTCTTTTTCCGCTTGGTTCTTTCCCTTTGATTCCAGCAGCACAGAAGCATCACAACCCTTAAACACCACAAAAAAGTTAATTAATTAGCTAGTTGTACAGATTATGAACAAGTAATTAATGATATTATAACTTTCATAATTCGATCAAAATGATTATTACTCTTATGAAGCAATCATGAAAGTGCATCCGAAGCAGAGCGGCTGGAACTGTTTTGTCATTTGACACGGCTGTCTTGACAGCACTTGTAACAGTGGACTCGAGATGTGGGCATGTTTTGTCGTAGTAGTTTGAGCTCAGTGAGCTCACAGAAGAAGAAATGGAGAGGATGAAAAGGGCAAGTACTACTGAAACTATCGCTGCCATTGTTGAAATGGAGATCAATATATAAGGTTAATTGTTTCCCTGTGAAAAACTCAGAGATGGGGGTAGGTGATTTATAGCGGAGGGGGAATGAGCAAAAGGGAACACTAGCTTGGAGTTGTTATGGAGAATATGGTTGTTAGCGAATTTGGTGATCAAAAACATTATTGGTGGAGTAGTGTGATTGAAGCAAGCTCGGAAAAGGACAAGCCATATCACATCCATGTTGTTATCTGAAAAGTGAGTTTTTAAGTGTTTTGATCTTCAAAAGAACATGCCAATCATCCAAAGAAAAAGATCAGAAGTTATAATGAAACAATGATTATATAAAAAATCAGCCTCGTTTGGCTGATTAATAGGGTCAACTTTAGCTACAAGTATCAAAATTGTGCTTAAGACCTCAATTCAAAAAGCATTTTTAAGCACGTACAATGTGTCAAATCGTCGTTTTTAAGCTCAAAATCCACTGTTTTTTTTCTTCGAATTACTATTTTAATTTTTTTAATTTTTTTTTTGTCAATTTAAGAAATATTTATTTTCTCGTTTTAGCAGGGTTTTATTACTAGATTTCGCCAGTTTTTTTTTGTAGAATCCTTAATTTGATTCACAGTTTGATTTTATGTAATAATTAAAGTTTCATTAGCACATTTTCCCTATAGGTGGCAACTGTTGTCTCTCTACCCTATTCATTATTTTCTCTCTTCCTAAAGTATCTTACAACTTCAATCCTCAATTTCAGCTTACTAATCTACTCTTTCAGAATAAATCTAGTTTAGTTCAGAGTCACTTTTCAAAGGAATAAATTGTAGTGAAAATGTGACAAATGGGATATGTCTGAATTACACATATTATGATAGGACATCTCCGTCCATTAACCTTGAGAAATAGGACCCAAATTGCACCACAGTAGGAATACAAAACAAACAATGGAGATGAGACACAGCTGTGGTCCTGTGGAATTGCCCGACCTACTTTTTTCTTGCTTTAGGCCTGATTAGAAATGAAGCAAAGGAAAGTGGCCTTTCTTTAGACCCTACTGACCTTAATTTAAGGCCATGTTTGGTGGTTAGGGGTTGAACGAATAAAGGCATCCTTTTTGCGTAATCCAATTAGTTCATATGGTCAACATGCTCTCCCCACTTGAACCGCTCTCCCAGTGTCATTGTCAATAGCTAATCAATAAACAATGGGATAATTAATCCATATAATTACATGCAGCTGCATGCATTCTCTAATTAGTAATAGCTTTATCAATATAATTAATTTAATTAATATTTTAATACACCATTTATTCTAAAAATTCAAGCTAATGCGAATACGAACCACTCTTTGTTTATTTTTTTTCATGAAAAAAAAAAAACAAAAGGCATTTCAATTATTATATTGTTTTGATTGTAACAAAAATTGCAATGTACGATTGAAAGATTCCTTTAATTGCGATTCCTCTAAATGGGAAAATATATAGCATGTGATATGAATTATACGAGACATGATTTGTGAGTCTGGCCAACTAACGTGTCGACGGTGTCGTGACTCCTGTTGCGTGCAATTTTCTGCGTATTAAATAAAAACGTTTCACAGACTTGCAAATAGAAAACAAATAAAACAGCCGGGTCCACCGGAAGGCCGGTGGACGTTGCTCGGGTATTTGGGGTTCGTGGATTAACGTTTGCAGCTCACAAGCGGATAAGAAATGACTAATTTGATTTTTCTTTTTCTAGGAGGAACAGGGAATAAATACATCTAATTTTTCTTCTTTTTTTTTTTTAATAAAAAAAAAATGGGAACAACTTTACAAAAACCATAGTACAAAATCTATGATCTTTTGGAATGGGCTGAATGAATGGTCTAGCCCATTAGATTCTTGGTCTACCGACCAAAAAATTAAGGGAGTACTGCTTAAAATGACGTTTTGTAGGAGTAGTATAAAGGTGAATCTGTCTAAAACAACACCTATTGCAGCCGTAAGCAAACTTGAGAATAATAGCAAGGAAGGGAGCAATGATAGTGGCTGGACTAGAGCCGTCAAAGAGGAGCACCATCACGATGTCTGGAGAGAGAAGTACTCAGTGAAGTAGGCTTTGTGGACACTGCAAATTAATATGGGGTTCTCCATAAGTAAAAGGAGAGAAAGAAAGGGAAAATTGTGAATGTATCACATGAGCCAAAAAGGGGTTGCGGCGTGTGCAACACGAGCGTTAAGAACTATATATATATATAAACATAACTAGAAACTATAAAGAGAATACCATAGCAATACTAAGCAATTTGCAATGTCCCAAAAATTAATAGAGTTTGAACTTAGGACATCAGTTATGATATCATGCTTCTAAAAATTACTACTAATCTCAAAAATTTAAGCTAAAAAAAAAAAAAATGTCCCATAAATTTAATCTTTTAATTAATATTTGTACGCAATCAAAACACTTTCAACTATTGTATAATGGAATATGACCATGTTGAATTATTGCAAACAGGTATGTAGGAAACTTCAATTCCGAATGTATAACAATTACAATAGAATTCATATTACAATCAAGTAAATTGTAAATTTAGATATTTCTACAATGCTGAAGCTGCATTTTCACTGCGCTTCTTATTGGTGTGCCATAATAAATATTGCAACATTCACACACATAGGGGCAAGCCCTAATGCCTTGTTGGTTCAAAAATGCATAAAGCTAACAAAAAACAGCCTTGGGTTCATGGGTTTGCCACCCACCTCAACCACCAGCCAGAACTGTACGTGGACCCAAAAAAAGGGTGGCGGGCTGCTTCCGGAAAATAGTAAGCACGCCTCTGCCGATTGGTTCCAAACCCTGGACCCTAAACCCTGACAAAGCTGTTTTGTTTTGAGCTTAGAATTGTACTGCGCTGGAGAAGGTTTGGCCAAAAGCCCAATTTGATGGCACAATGTCTTGGAACAATTTGGTTTCTCCATCAGTGGTGGTGACCCTGAAGGACAGAGATTGGGCATTGAGATAGGCATTGGATTGCCAATTAGCACCCCAGTTTCTTGACATTGCCAACCATCCAGTTTTTGAGCCTTTGATGTATACAGATTGAATAGATCCAGCCCCTGCCACATTGCTAATCATAACAAGCTCAAAATAATCTCTTCCATTTACGGTGAATCTAACCCCACCATGCTTCTTGCATGGAACCCTGCACCCATCAGAATCAAATTAAAGAGCATATAAGATTATCACTTTCTGCATTAAGTGTGTGATAGAAGAAAGAAATTAAAATAAGAGAACAAAAAAACAAAGTCAAAAACCTTTGGAACAACACGGGCACTATCCCTCCACTGTAAATGCCAATCTTTTCCCAGGCAGGCTGAGCCATATCGAAATGCTGGAGAGGTGGGTTGCACCACCCTCCATTGTTGCTTGGAAGATCATAGTTAGGAGGGCAGTAGTTTGTTGCAGTGATTGTCACAGATACTCCCTTCTTGCACCATCGAGGGTCAGTTTGATAATCACATACAATCTTGTAGCACTGCCCACATGAGGCTCCATCGTTGAACAATGCAGTGCTTAAAGCCGCAGTCCTAGTCCCATACCCTGTAGAATACAAGTTTCCGTACCCACAAGCTCCTCCTGCACCCACACAAATTGTTCATTCAGACTCAGCCTTCAAAAATTATGAAAAGAACTGGCTCGGGTGATAAGTCATGATCACTTTGTTCGACCCCCTTAGGCCACATTCGGGCAAAAGCTTGAGCTTTACCCGAGCCGTGTGGAAGGGATACTTTGCACGGTGTGGACAAAGCCCTGGATTTATTGAAAAAAAAAAAAAAAAAAAAAAAGTAGATAGATTTGAGTTTCATACCCATAGTTCCTGAGGCATCGCTGCCGCCATAGAAGGTAGCATGTCCTTTAGTGTACCCAGAAGGTGCAAATGCATTGGCATGGATAGAAAAATGGCACAAGCCAAGCAAGATTGCCAATACAGAAGCGATTTTCGCCATTTCTTGCTAGCCCAATGAAGATCGAGAGAAGATGGAGAGGGTGGCCGGGGGGAATGTATCTATATTTTTTTTGTCATTTCCAAGCACAAGCATAGCGTCTATAAATAAGGGACCAGATTCACAGAAGCAACAACTTGACATGTGATCTCTGAAAGTATAGAGAACTTGGATGTTTTATTTAATTGAATTCTCTGTGGGAACCTGAAGATTTCTGAGTCCTCATTCAATTATTCCCACGTTCTCTTAGCTCTTTTCTTCCACACCCACATGCTTTCCCCCAACAGAAGGGCCGTGAATAAATCAAATTCCACACTTCCTGTGATTCTTTTTTTTTTGGATTTTTTTTTGATCTGTTGGTTAGTTGCTTCTTGAAGGTAAGATGACATATTCAATGATTTTGTGTTATGGTGTATTTTGCGTAGATCATGTCATTCAACTTCACATGGTACTACCTTAACCCATTTGATACATGGCATTATTCTTCATGTGCCAGTCACATGACCCATTTTGGCATTAGACTTATGGAAAAATGCTTACAGGATTACAGTTTTACTATAATTTAGATGGAATAGATTTTTCTTCATAAGAAGAATCATTTCATAGTTAAGATTTTAATTCAAAGGTCTAATAGTGTACATGAATATATTGTTACATCATTTAAAATTTTAAATGGCGTTTCATAATGTACATTTGTTATTTCCTTGTTCATAATTAGTGAAATAATCAAAAGTACACGGTTGATAAGTCAGCCAAGAACTAATTAAATTAACAAATTAATTTTTTTGCTTAATTATTTCAATTTGTAAAGAAACCGCAGTTCTCCTAGCAACACTGTAAGTTATGATATGTTAATAGATTTATTTCTACAAAACATTTTGAGAAAACAACGTAAAAAACTACCTTCTTGAAGTGGATCTAGAATAAGAATTAATCACAGAATGTCAAATGTTCATGGTCGTAATGAAGTAATTTTCTTAGTAAAAGAGATACACGTGGAGTCATTTTAGGAACGCCTTTTCTTGAGTTTATTTATTCCTTCAGAGTTCAACAAGTTGGAATAACTACGAAAATGTTAGATAATTACCAAATCAAAAAGATATAAATTTAATAATAAGGAATATTCGATTTCAAAAGGATTAAACATGATAACCATAAAAATTAAAAAAAATTAAAAATAAAAAATAAAAAATCAATTTTTTAAAGCAAGAAAGTCATTCTAAAAAGGGCAAAACTGAAAATTAATCCAAAAGTCAACAAAAAGCATTTAAATCAAATATAGAGATTGACTCAATCTCTCTATTTGCAAAAAAAAAAAAAAAATAGGGGAAAATTTAGTATCAAAACAAATTTTTATATCCTCACAGTTTGTTCCTTTAGATCTTTCTATCAACAACACAATCTCTATATGATATATCCGCCTTAATTGACAAATTTAATTGTACTTGATGTGGTAAGTGTCACGCCAATTTTTTAAGTTTGTGTAACGTGATAACTGCTACATGGATTACTACAATTTATAATGAGTTGTAATAAAAACTGTAATACCCGAAATATTTTTCTTCAAAACCTCTTTTTCAAAAAGTTGGATCTACTATTGAATCGAAGTTGGCATGTGACATAGCATCACCGTCAACCAAAACCATGAACATATTCCGCGGCAAGAGTTGATGGTTTCAAATAATTCAAAAGGCAAACACAACTGGCCATGATTAGCCAATCGTTACAATCTAGAGAAAGAGAAGTATTAAAAAAAAAAAAAAAAAGGAGTTGGCAATCATTAGAAGCCTCGAATTTCTTGAGACCTGCTCGCTCATTCACACTTCAAAGGTGGATTATATATATATATATAAAAAAAAATCAGAAGCAGAGGCATAGATATAAAGAAGGAAAGATAGCTTCAAAAGAAAGATTCAAAAATTTTAAGCATAATGAAATAAGTCATACATCGTGCACATGACAAGGCCATATTCGATCACATGCTACCTAGCAAATGATAGCTTCATAACAAATAGGGCTCTTTCCACAACAACAAAAAAACCCCACAGTTAAAAATCATCATCATCTTCTTCAGCAATATGCTTGGCAAGTTCTTGTTCCTGTTGCTGCCTCTCTCTCCTCTTTTCAGCACTTCCCTCCTCCTTGTGTGTGTTGGGCGGAAACTGCAAGGCCCTAACTGCTTCATTGTGCATGTTAAGACAGAAAGCAATCCGGGAGTTGAAAGCAATTTGAGGCTCATTTGTGGAGTAAATATCACCAGTTTCCTTTGATACCATCCACCCATTTGTGTGATCCAAGGTGGCATCAACTGCCCCATCAGAAATAGCCTTGGCTAGGAGGCTCTCAGCATCCGCGACAGGGTTTTGAGATTTCAACCTCAATTTTTCAGCAACATCAGCAAGTGAGATGCGGAAGTAAGAGATGCTGATGTTACGCAAACCGGTCCTGATGACATTATGCCGCAACCGAACAATCAAATTTTGTGTTCCGTCTGCGCTGAAAGTGGCAGCAAACTTCTCAGCAACATTCCTAAACAGCTCAAGGTCACCAATCCGAACAGCCTGAAAGTTCCAGCACAAGGTTAAACCCTCCAAAATCGCAGATGGAGTACATCAGAACCAAACACTGACTAGACTAACTAGGGTATAGCTGTCAACCTAAAAGGTCAAGCAATATATATGAAGATTTGCAGTATTAATCAAGAATTATGGTTTAGCAAGTAGTAAATCAATATTAAATTCATGATTCTACATAATGCATTGACATGTTGCAATTAATTACTTCCAGTTTGACATTTTGGACTCACATTTGTAAGCTCAAAGTATGGCTTCAAAGCCTTCTCCATTCCTTTCTGCATAAAGACTGTCCTTTCAGGTACTTCTCCCAGCAGTAGACGGACTAACACAGCCCACTTGTTACATTGAATTCGAAAACCTTTAGCCGCAACTGGGGCTTTCCGAGCAGCCTGCAGGAGAGACTCTTTTGCGTCGGTATACTCCAACTGAATTGTTCGAATCTTCCCAAGGTAGAAGAGATATCGACAAAACTGCAGAGGAAATCTTTTTTTGATAAGTAAAAACATACAACTGCAGAGGAAATCTTTGACATCAGATGCTTATATTACAGAGGTATTCATGCTCACTTTTGGTCAGAGAGTACCAAAACTAGAGCTCTACACAATTGATCAAACAAGTAGAATGCATCAGACCAAAAGAAAGAAAGAAAGAAAGAAAAAGGAATTATTTTTTTAGTGAAATATAAGAGAAGAAACTTCAGAGAAGAGAGCACTAAAAGAAAAATACAGAGGAGGTTCGAGAGCACAGAAGCTCTACTTCACCCAGAGGCTCTGGGTTCCTTGTGGCACTCTCTCATGGTTGAGCTTCCTTGAACGTCAGTACATTCCACTACTTTATTTATGAGAAAGATACCCCACCTCTAGAAACTTTGGGTATAAGAAAAGAAAACTATAGACCTAAATCTTACAATCATAATAGATTTCAAGGGCAAACTTCCCCACTTAAATGATTAAGAGTGTGTTTGGGTAGGAAACTTTTCGTGGAATTCAGACATGACAAATTTAAACTGTGTCAAAGAAACTTCCTTGTTTTGATGTCATGCAATGTTGTTAAAAGTACCAGGCACACTTAACTGCAAAGGCCTCATGGGGCCTAGGGACGAAGCAAAAAGCACAAGTGTTGCTTGACCTAAGTAAAGTTCGTGTTTTACATGTCAAATCATTTTTGACATGGAAAAAGTGCACCAGAGAGTGATGCAATGGATGGAAAGCTTTTCTTGTTGCCATAATTTGAGAAGCGAGGTGTCTGGCTCTAGAAGATTTTCATTAATGAGTGGGAATTGGATTGCAGGTATTCTATTTATGTTAAAACAAGGTTTGACATTGGATGACCATGGGGTGCAATGGTGGGGTGTAACTAGTCGGTGATGGTTGATGTTTACAAAACTTTTATGGATTCATAGACTATGTAAGTAGATCCAAACACAGACATTTGTAATTGTTGGGATTTCAAATGATGGGATTCTAAATATCATAATTTTGAGATTTAGCATATAAATTTCAATTGCTTCATCCAAACATAACATACAAGATAAAACCAAAATAAAATCACAGCAAGTTTCATGAATACTTCATGGATACAAGATAAAAACAAAAATAAGTATTTGAGTGATATATATATATATATATATATATATATATATATATATATATATATATATTTTAATAAGAAATTGAGTGATAAATTTTAATGTGGACCAAACAACAAAAACTCTGCCAGTTTAGACCTTCAAATCAATGAAGCAGTGACCAGGTTAGACATTCAGATAATGTGAAGCAGAATCTTAACCCATATGAATTAATTCCACTACAATTTTATAGAGAAAATTGCTGCACCTGCTGGTTTGAGTGTGCTTCAAATCGTGGTGCCTTAGACCTTAGCTTCTCTGCCTGATCATATAGGTTGTAGTGGAGGTAATTACGAAGTAACAAGTTCAGAAGTGTTTCCTGCATCATGGCATCGTATCAATATGAGTTCTAAATCTCCAACACAGAACAACCTTCATTTGAGCTGAAAACAAACCTGACCCAGCTCATCACGACGCAATGTAGCAATGCGATGCAAGGCAAGCAGATTGCTGAAAATAACATACATCTAGATTAGATAATAATAAAAAATTAAAAAAATATATATATAAAAACTCAGTCTCATTCAGCTACTAATCCTCTATTTTGTCCTGCATGATATAACATATATACACACACACATACATAAATTCCTATGTACATTTGCGTTGATGGAGAACTCACCCCCGAATTTCAGCAAGATCACCCGCGAGCTCATAGCTATATGAGTAATAAAAGTACAGTCTAGATGCTATAACATCAACAGTTCTTCTGTTCACATTTTTAAGCCGAACAATGCTTGCTGATGAACAAGCTTTAGCCTGAAAGAGAAACAGAAAGCATGTTCACAACACAACTACCTGAACTGGTTCAGCCCCCTATAATGCATAAAAAAGAGAAATAAACAAAGTTGAACCCCATCAACCAACCTCATTGTACTTTTTCTGATCAATCAGAAAAAGTAGTACGAGCAAGTAGCAGTAAATCTCAAGTTCTGGCAGTAAATGTTTTACTGGAGCTTGATTAGCAGATGTAGCAGTGTCAACTTCCATATGCTCATCTTCCTACAAATTGTTACAGCAAACGTTACCAAGAGACCATGAACCACCACAAAGAAACTAAGTATGTTTAACGATGTAGGCATTAGAAATTAATCACAAAAGTAACAGTTAAGTACAACTATCACTATCAAATCTCCAAATAAATAAAACAGAAGCTTAACAAAGTTCATCATTAAACTGAGTAAGAAGGAGTTGAAGCAAGAAGAGCAACTGTCCCATTGAACAGAGGTTCTCATCATCCATATACAATATTAACTGTACACACGTTCCAACAATCAAATACATATGTAAGGTGTTCCACAACATGTATTGGACTCACTACATTTATTACCGGCTGCCTATCACACAAAAGCCATTCATTTGTCAACTTCCATACCACCATTTCAACCTATCTTGAGCATTTCCAGGCCAACCTTGAGAGCACGCTATCTTTGAATGAACATTCCTTGTCTTCATATGCTAATTATCTTTGAAAGGGGAAGTGTGAAGAAAGCGTGCTATGCACGTCAAAAGGTGTTATAAATACATTGCTATAGTTTGGGAGAACACCTCGTCATTGCATCATGGACACTAACTTCTCTTTCAACATCGTATGGTAATGAAAGAGATAGGATGTTCATTACCAGAAATAGATAAGTCAGAGTATGATAACCAGAATACATAAAGCCCTTACCAATCCTTAACATCTCCTCCTGAACCACCCTACTCTTCCTTCTGGCAAAACTGTATAACTTATATTTTATCAGTCTCATAACTAAGCCCTCATCGTATCAATCCGTAGAAAAAAGAAAACTCCACGAGAGACCATCATTAACATTCCATATAAAAAAATGCCTATTGCATCAAAAAAGGATCACTCGTAAGTGATGGAACCAAGGTTATACTACATACATTAATTTTTCTTAAAAAAACAAAAAAAAAAAAGCGTTGTATCCCAAAACTCAAGTACAGAGCACATGCAGGCCATTAGTGGTAAAAGCATGATAACAACATAAAAACAACAGGTAGCAGCCGGTTCCTTATCTCTTTTAAAATAAATTATTGCCATTTCCAGAGATTATTCTGGAACCTTTTGGTAAAGCTTATAGGCAATGCCACAAATTAATAGGTAATCATGGAAACAAATGGCACTTCTGCTGTCCAAAAGACTAAATGTTCCTTAACTTTTATCATGTATGCAAAGAGCTGCTAAAAAATTTCAGATCCAGCTAGGATTTTCTTTCATCAAGGGGTTAATGTGGGTCTCTTTTTCTTTTAAACACAACATAACCATCCTCACCTTTTTCTGGCATTCTCAAAGTTCACGAAACTTTAATATGACCTAGCATGATAAATCACAAATTTCTTCCAACTACAACAAAAAATATCTTGGCTATACATTAAAGTCTTACACCAAGGCATCTCTAATTCTAAAACCTTCTCGTAAACCTTCAGGCAGCTGTTGAATCACTAACCATGCTCCTTGCCCAAGAATATTATCTATTAATAACAAGTTCCACATAAATTGTTTCATTGTGACCGGTGAATCAATTAGGCTAGTCCCTCATAGGTGGAGTCAGAAGTCTATGAATTAGTCACAATCCGCAAACAGGAAAGGATCACTCTGATAGGAAGTTATACACAAAACTGATATTTCAGTTCGATTATATCATTGGACATCCCACAATCTCTCATGTTTGTCCGACTCCCTACTTAACATTTTCGTAGTTTGGTTACCGAATCAAATTAACCAAACCCATCAAGAATTTATATGAAAATATCTATAGGAGCCAAAACAGCCAAAAAGTTCACGAATGTACCTTTGGAAGATACACAGACAACTGGGCATGCGCTTGGGAACCAGGAACAAGCGCGAAATCGAGAAAAGCCGAGAGAACCGGCGCTGTCAATTTGCGCCTCAGCGACTTTGTAAGGCGAAGAGCCCGAGCGACTCGGCGAACCTCCTTTGTGTACGAGCCGGTCTCAATAAGCGACGCTATCTCCTTCAAATCTGTAAACCCCAAAAACCCACAAAAAATAAAAAACTATGATTGAAAAGCAAAAGAGAAGCCCAATAATTTCAATTTGAAGTGGAATCACAGTGAAGCAGAGGATCGAAATAAATCCAACATACGCTGCAAAGTGGGTGGGACGGCCGAGGAAACCAACTGGGAAGGAGTTGGTGGGGGTGGGTGGTCTTTCATCTCCACATCTTGAGTCATCTTGAAGAGAATCTGCCAAAACCGTATGGAAAACACAGAGTTAAAATGCAACCGCTTACAAATCTGGAGAAAGGCCGGCCGCTTGAGGGAAGGAGGAGCTCTGGGGCTTGGTACCTCCTACCTTGGTTGGGGATGCTTTCTTAGCTCCTCTTGATGTGCTTTCAGTCGTATTTCAATCTTTTCTTTCTATTCAAGTTAAGAGGGTTTTTTTTTTTTTTTTTGGTAAGGTATTCAATTAGTTTAAGAGGTTAAAAGCATGAAAAGCAAAAATAAGGATAATTATAATGATAACGACAAAATGACTATAACGTGCACTGGCCGCCGCCTTCCTCTTTTTCTTCGTTTTGGAACAGGCGTAATTTGGGATTTGGGGATTTTCAGCTTACGAGTATTAAGAAATGAGTATTAACTATTAAAATGATGTGAAAAATATTCATAGAAGAATATCAAAATAATTAATTAAAAAAAATATTACTGGTACTAATGGTTAACTTTCACATCATTTTGGACCTTTTGGTATCTATCCCTTGATAAAAAAATTTATTTTCTAGCAATTTGTTATCTAAATTATATTTTAGGTAGTACATTAATACAACCTATATAAGATTGAAAAATACTATTTAGTAAAATAATATGCAAGTACAAATAGGATAACGTGTCAATAAAAATCAATTCTTAATATTTTTTGTAAGGTCACATCATGGTAGTTTTATAACGGTCTACTAAAATGGAGGAGCTATATTTTTATGTAAAATGGCTCCTCATAACTCACTTTTATCTAGTTTAGTTAAGTCATTTTTAAATGTCTTTACATCCGATTAGCTATATTTCTATCTATTTTTATTAAAATATTATTAAAAATAAGAAAAGTTTTGGGAATAAGAGAACATGTTAGAGGAAAAATGGAAAAAGCTTTGGGAAAAAGAGAACATGCAGAGAAAAAGTGGAAAAATATTTGGAAAAAAGAGAAAATAGGTGATAGAAACAATGAAAAATAAAATAGCTCCCTTGAAAAGTGCTGTTATATTTAGCTTTTTTTTTAGCTCTTCTAATCAAATATCTATTTTATATTTTCTTTTGGCTAATCCAATGTAGGGGGTTTTTTAAACATTTAAAGAACTATTTTAGATAAAAGTAACATTTAATTCTTCCATTGGGAATGCTCTAAATAACATTTATCTACACAAATAAATTTTGCACTATCCAGCCACCTGCTCTGATAAATAGGTCTCATGTAAGCTAATAATTTGTTGTCCAAATTGTTAGAGATCCTAACTCATAAGTTTGTTTTTTTTTTTTTTTTTTTTTCATTTTGTTGTCTCTTCGTCGTTTCTTTTTTTCTTTTTTCTTTTTTGGAGGGTTATGAAGGAGAGGGGAAGGAAAAGAAAAGCCCTTGCAGATATAAAGAAGGAAAATGCACTTTTTTTTTTTAATCTATTCAACTTGAGAGAAAAGGAAAATGAGATACAAGAATATTACGAAAAAATGTACTATAACTTTTACTGCAACTACCCTACACTCACAAATATTGCACAATACGAGTTTAATTACTCACGAGTATCGCACAATACGAGTTCGTTAAACTCTTTCTTTACTATGAGGCTTCACTCTGACCTTGAATAAAAGAAGATTACAATTGCACAAGGTTCACCAATTCAATCCAACGAAAATGCCACAACAATAATATACAAAATCATCAAAAGTCCACGGTAAGAATGGCTACGTTATAAAAAAACAATACCCTTTCACATCCTTAAAATCCCTCAACGTAGAAAACAAGTGGAAATATGAGATTAGGTGTAATTCAACGAATTTATTTGCTAGCTTAATGATCGTTGTCAACTTGCATAACCACTACTCGAGCATTTAAGACAAATTTCATCACCCTTGGTTCTCTTACTTCGCCATCCATTTTCTCTCCTACTCCATTATTGGATCGCGATCCTCTCTAACAAAAATAAATAAATTCAATCTTATTTTATTGTTAAATTTTCAAATCTGTAAAATCTAATTTGACCATGAAATAGGGCATGCAGAGCCTCTCCATTTTCATAGGCTTTGCCTTTCCATTTACGCAAGCAGACACAGCTCATCAACATGACTAAGACCTGCTTTTTTTTTTTCCTTTTTTTTTTTAGTAAGTGATTAAGACCAATTAAATTGGTTGCAGAAGCATTTACTTATCCTAGAATTTCCTACTGCAGCCTCCAGAGCATACAAACACAGGAAAGGCATGGATTTAACACCAAAAACTCTCCAAACAAAAATAAAAGAATGCACTACTCGGTCAAAATGGAAAAATTACAACCTTTCAAGCATCTCACCTAAGTCTACGATAAAAAGGGTGTTGCCTCATATGGTAGCAAGCCCAAACTATCAGTCTACAGCACTAACATATAAATGCGTCCTACAATTAATACTAGTCCGGGGCCCAAAAAAAAAGGAACTAACAAAGGATAATGAAACACAAATTGGAAAAGGCATCCATCACTTGAATTATTGCCATTGTGCTCACGGAAGCCTGCTCAATGCCTCATGCAGCTGCCTGGATCGGCCCATTAGATCTAAAGCCACGGCCCCTTCCACGATTTCCCCTCCCACGGCCACGACCTACACACAGCAATTCCATCACATTAAACAGACTGAACCAAGTACATGGACAAATAGACATAATTTTCCCATTCTATCAGATGGTCTGGGCACATGGTCCATTGGATGTAATCCAAATTCTTAACAGTTGTCAATGAAATGATAATCCCATTAAACAAAGTAAACCAAATGCTCACTATAAAAAATTTTACACAATAGCCTATGCCTTCACAAATCATGATTCGAACAATATCAATTTAGTTTTAATGTTCAATAACCGACTAAAAGAAATTCTACAGTTAGTTATATTATCACAGCTTATACCATCTGAACAGATTCCAAGAATCCAAACAATTTTATACTCAAGGTTTGACCAGTAGCTTTTGGAAGCTCTTGGAGAGAGAGGAGAGAGAAAGGAGTTTCAATTTTTACTTTGTCAACTTAATAGCTTTTGGAAGCTCTTGGGTATCAGTTTAAAGTTTGAAGCATGAAGTTTTGAACGTCATTTTTTCATCATTACGTAGTAGAAACCTTCCTCTTAAAACCCATCAAATATTTGTCAGCTTATGTGGCAACTAATCAACCCCAACACATTTTTGAAATGTTTATGGGTTGTAAGTTTCTCACAAGTCATAGTCGAATTCAGGGTAATTGATAGGGTTCAGATCCATGGTTGTCCCAATAAATAACCAATTGCAATAAGAAAAGGAAACTGACTAAACCAAATCCCTATGTTTTTAAAAAGGGCAATGAGAGAATAAACCTACAGGCACCTGTCTCAAGTTATACCCAGAGTATTAAACAAAAAAGTAAAGTAAATACCTCGGCCTTGAACAGGTGGTTCACGATTGTATCCTCCATCTTGTTGTGCATCAACCTGAGGTCCATTGTACCATCCTCTTCCACGGCCTCCATCTTGTTGTGCATCAACAGGAGGTCCATTGTACCATCCTCTTCCACGGCCACGGAAACTACGTCCTCTCCCACGACCCCTACCCCTAGCATTGCCCCGACTGCGGTCCCAACCTCCATCCTCATAATCAGCCCCCATGAAACCATTGCCTGAAATAAAATGTTACATTCACATCAGGAAAAACTATCATCGTTCAAAGAGATCTCAAAAGAGACTCACCTCTAGCCCTTCCCCTTCCTCTGCCACCACGGCCCCACCCTCGACCTCTAGGCGAACCCTCTGAAACATAAAAGCCAATTAAAAATTCACATACAATAATTTTATAAAATAAAAAGGATAATCATGATGTGGAACTACCTCCTTCGTAATCAAAGTCTGTGGATGCCTTCACCTGCTCCGCAGGTATTGGAGGTTGGTACCTAAAGTCACCAGCAATTCAGAAGTGACTAAGTGAAGATAAATCTCGGAAATTCATTAAAGATAGTTCAATTTTAAAAATTTCCTAGGAAGTAGGAAAAGTGCCTGCTAGAGAGTGTTCCAGGAAAAAGGTCAACTTCCTTCTTTAACAACATTTCTTTCCAGCTTATCCCATTAATCCCAAAAATGTAAATGAAAGCAGTCCAAAAAAAGGGCAGTGCTAGGGAGCTGAGAATTTCCCGAAAATTCTCTCCCCCTGACGTGGAAAGCACTTCAGAAGAAAAGAAAAAAACAATCATTCTCTCTCCATGTCTGCCACCCACATTTTCCACGTCAGGCAGGAGAGAATTTTCGGGAAAATTCTCGGGCTCCCTAGCACTCCCCCCAGAAAAATAGTACTCCCACAGGCAGTCAAACCACTCCAACTAATGACATTCACCAATATCAATTTACTACGTCCTCCCATGGTCCCACCCTGCACCCTAAGAACACAGTGAAGGGTGTAGTCTTGGGTTTAAGACACAGTAAGCGTGTGTATAACTTACCAATCAAAGAATATAACAAAATAAAACTAGCATACAGAGTTTAAAGCAAGGCAGCTGTCTTTAACAATAAACTACCATAGAATGTGGACATTTCTTGAATTAATCGGTCACATCTATCATATGTAATTCTTTAAAAAAAAAAAATCAAATTTCACGACCAGTTATAGTTAACTGTGAAGAAAACTGATCCAATCTGAAACCTCTGGGGAAGTCACTGCATGGTAGCTAATCTAGCCATTTGCAACCCCAATTGTGCATCTTATTACTTATAACTAACCCAAGCGGAAGTGCACTGTGTCTGGAAACTCGGGACCTAGATTTAGTTTTAAAACATGGTATAATGATCCAGATAATTCTTCTTCTTTGAATAAAGTATTATCTAGATGGTCTCTTCCTTCTTGCCTGTTACATCTCTTGGAACGCGTATAATTTCTAGAAGTACATCCATATACCTTCATAGAGATGTATATCACACAACAAAATGACATGTTACTTTGCATCAAATAGCAACAAACAAGTAAAAACTCACCCAACAGATGATGTATTCAGTTCATTCTTTGAGAGGGTTATTGTTATCATTGACACATGCCTTGTGGTTTCCAATCTGTGACAAAAATTGAAGAATAAAGTCATTTTCACACTTATAATCATAAATTACCTATGAATATGAATTTACTGCCTATCTCTAATTTTCAATTCAACATTTCTTTCTTAAGATAAGGTTCAAGCTCCTCTTACGGAAGAAGGCCTTCCTCTAGGGGCTCCCATGTGTCAGTAATGTCTGTGGATCCAATTGAAGTGTTCTGATGAAGACCAACAATTCTTCTCTGCATAAAAACAAAAGAACCAATTGAAGCATATTTTCATCGCAATAAAAAAAACAATATGCCCAATTCTCAGTGCACTAATACACAATGGGTGAATGGAACCTTGATTAACTCCACGATCGTCACAGTCTTGTTGATAGCTCTTCCCATCGCCTTGAATACAATTTCATTCGAACCTTTTTCCTCCTATAAATTTTATAAAATGACAAAGAACAGGAATATAAGATGTGATTAAGACCCAAAAAAAAAAAAAAACAAAAAAGGAAAAGGGGAAAAAAAAACATTTACACTACCAACATCCAACATAAATTCATTAAGATAAATGCCTAAGCCAAAGCAAGCCCTAACATTGTGACCACACCAAGCACTTGAAATGGTTACACAACCACTAAGCAAGCGTTGTATTAACACCTACAAATACATCATAGCATCACATATTCCGAAAACATTCACCATAACATCACCTACTCTCCAATCCCCATATGGTATTAGCAAGTTAAAAAAAAAAAAATACAAGATTAAACTCCAAAATTTTAGGCAATTTTCGACAACCAGTGCACTTCCTCAAGGCCTCATATCATTTTTTCACCTGCGTTATAGAAATTCATGACCCGTTCACTATCACAAACACAAACACATCATTGAAACCCAAACCAAACAATTCCCAAGCTTTCCATAGCCAAACAGGTGAAAAATTAAAACAATAAAAATTGAAAAATAGTCCTAAAGCCCGTAAACATTCACAATCTACACAGCTCTCATAAGAGCATCACACTAATCATAGGTTTCTGCAGAAACCGAACAAAAAAATTCACAAATAATTCAACAACACAGCCATGCAAAGAGAAAATGAAACAGAGAGAGAGAAATACTTGAAGCAGGCTCATGGCATAGGTGATATAGTTGCGCATCCTTCCCTGGCTCGTAATCCGTATCTCATTCGCATCAATCGGCGTGTCCGCTCTCGGCTTCTCCACTCTCTGGTACCGATCCATCTTCTCCGCCAAAACAATTTTCATAACCGAAAAACAAAAACAAAAACCACAAAGCCACATCAGAGACATGCATCAGAGAAGACAACTTTTAGAATGAAAACAACAGAAGCCATAAAATATCACAGAAAGCGAGAAAAAAAAAAAAAAAAAAAAGAGATTTCGGAGACAAAATAAACGAAAGCAGGCTAGGGTTTTCGACAGGGGGAGTCTCGGGTTTGGTTCGGTATAGGTCTTACCGTGGTTCGTAAGGATAAGTTTGCTCCACAGAGAAAGAGCCCTCTTCTACGGCTTCGTTTTTTCTTTTAAGCCCTAATTTGCACTTCGAGACTTTCGCTCTTTATATACTGTCTTCCAAAACTACCCTAAACCAAATCCCTATCCGGTTCAATCAGCTTTTTTTCTTTTTCTTTTTCGTTTTCTTTGTTGGGGCAACCAATTTTCTTTTTGTTAAGGTTCTGTTTCACTTATTTTTGGGTCGTTCGACAGGAAGCCCAGAACAACCCAGGGCTTCTAATGGGTCTGGGCCCAAGTACTGACGCTAGGGGGCAATGCCAAAGTTCAACCCAGGGGCCCGGGCTACTTTTGATATGGGACAAAAATAAAGGAAAACAAAAAAAAAAAAAATTCAAATTTAGTATGAAGTTTTGGCGCGATTTCAATTTAATTCTTATGTTTTTAACTTTAATAATTAGGCCTTAAGCTTTACCTCAGATTTTACCTCTCGATTATCAACGCTCCATTGAGTTTTAGAAAGCCATAAAATTAGTTATTGAGCTTTTTAATTTATAAGATTAGTGGTTCTGTTCGCTTGTTGTCATTAAATTTGACAACACGTTTGCTACATGTATAAATAAAAGCTAAACTTGTAAAACATTTCTAAGTGTACGAACATCTTTCTCATATGTGCATATCCACTAAAAAAAAAATGACAATGAAAAGTAGTAAGGTTATCCGACAACCCACTCCCATCCCGCAAAATATAAAGTTAATGCGTGATGCGTTGAAAATGAACCACGTGTAATCAATTTAGTGGTCTGACGTAAAACACCACTAATTAATTGGACAATAGGTTAATGAAATGACCTAAATTGAGGTAAGACCTAAAAATCTAGTTATTGAAATTAAAAAACATAAACTAAGCCACATTTTTTCAACATAAAGAAGATTTCTTTATTTTTTAGTGTTTAGCGTAGTATAAAATATTAGTCAACTTGAAAATAATTTTTTTGTTGACCAAATAAAATAACATTTATGAGGCATAAAATGGTTTACGCTTTTTTATCTACATGAACCACTTTCCTCATCTCTCTCATATCCCTGAGCAAACAATTGCACTAGATTTCAATCACTCCTAAAGGCATTCTATTCTCACACACTCTTTATTTGCAACTCATCTTCGTTGCGGCTCTCTTACTCGTAACTTCTCAAATTACATGAAAAACATAAAAAACACATCTGGTGATTTTCCAGAAAAGTCAAACACCGAAAATATTGTTCAAACCATTTTTAGGAGCAAAAATTGGCCACTTTTTTCTAGGAAAAAAAATAAAATTGTTTTCAACTGAAAACACTTTCCGACTGAAACTATTTTACGCCGAAAGAAACAAAGCTTAAATTTAAATCGCATGAAAAACTTAGAGACTAAATCTGATTTTCCCAAACACAATAAATAAATAAAAAATTTTAAAAAAAAAAACAAAAACACATATCTAACAGAGAGAGGTTAAACTCCACATTCCTTTGACCTCTCCCTACAGAAGATAAAGCATAGGATGCAGGGCTGTTTAACGTTCAAGGATTTCCATTCTTACATTTGTTATAGGACCTTGTGTCTCGGAGCATCACTCTCATTGAATGAAGTTGTAATTGACATCAGGTACCAAAGAATTATTGCACGAAAACATCCATAGAGAGACAAAGCAGAGTGCTATAGCCTACTGGCAAGGTGCTGACTCTTTATTCTATCCACACACTCAAGCGAAACGACAACTGCCAAAGACAAATCCTTCATAAGAAGAAATGCAGGGAGTCCAAGCTCTTGCCGCCGTGGACGCCAATTAGTGGGTCAATAATCTTTTTCCATCCATTGAAGTCTATGGTGGATCCACCATCAGGCAACAAAAATCCATTAACAAAGAAAAAGGGTGTCCCATACACCCCTCTGGAAGCACCAAACTGCATGACAAAGACATTCCACATGAATATGAATGGTTATTACAAAAAATGGAAAACAAATTGTTATTACAGCATTCAGCCATTTCTATATTATTGCAGAAATATAAGATATTACTCATATTTAAACATGAAACCCATAGGCTTACCTTGAAAGAAACCCTTGTTTTGAGATCAGTTTTTGTGTCATTGAATTCAGATTTTATAGTACCATAATAGGAGTTCCCAACTACTTCTGTTGCAAACTTGGCGATCTTGTCAACGATAAAAGCCCTAGAGAAGTTGCGAGTTTGGGCATTGTAAAATTGTTTCTGTTTCATGGTAGCCAAAAACAGGTTTAGTCTGCATAAAAATGACTGTAACTAACAAGACAAAATTGAATCTGTCTAACTATTATCAGCAGACAAATTGTTATTTACCAAAGTAGCAAGAGACACACCAAATCACAATATGTAACATCCAGAGTTTCAAAAGAAATTTGACCTATAAAAACTGACTTCCACACTTTTCTTTCTTGTGGAACAGCAATCTGATTTCCAAATAGAGGAGTGAGGCCAGTGGCGTGTCAATGATTAGTCCACGCAAGAGGTAGGTGTCTTGCCATCAATCCAACAAACAGGGGTGAGATAGATTTAGGCCAACCAACCTCAGGGCCATCACAAGGATCTTACAAAGTAGGAGGAAAAGCTACAGAAACAAAAGAGGAACATAGAATCATAGAATCTAATTGCTCCAGATGGTTCAGAGAAAATCAAATGCTGACAGAGTTGCACAGTGGAGAGATCAAAGACTTATCAGAAGGGGGAGGGAGGGGGAAAGAGATCAAAGCACCAACCTAGAAGGTATGTAGGAATGTGAAAGTGCAATACCAACACATCTACTAGCAGTTTCCCACTAATTGCTAGAATTCAAGTCACGTTATAGGTTGTGCTTAAAATAGCAACCAAAAGAGCTTGAACATCAGTTATAGATCATGTCATTGTGAAATCTACTGTAAAATTTACATGCGTGACTGAAAAAACAAACAAATACTGAGGGAGAGGAATGGTGGGGTACAAGTCAATGTCTATATGGTATATCACGTCATGGTAAATTCAAATGTACTTTTGGAACCAGAGAAGGATATGCTATAGATGCTGGAAATCCTAACCTGATAATTGAAGAAGTGCTCCAACAAGGGGAAAGTAGCAGAAGCATTCAACTTATTTACTATATGCAAAGCACGAGATGCAACAAATGCATTGTCATGGTAACTGCAATTTTCAGAAGAAAAAAAAAAAAAAAAAAAGATCAACGATCACTTCAATAAACAAAAAAGTTAATTGTATTTGTGAAAGGACAGCTATGCTCATAATTATCAAGATTAAAGAAGTTATTTACATCTATAATCAGACATAGCCATTTCTTGGTTGCATATGCAAACAGCAACACACAATACATAATAAGAAAAATAAGAACCTCAAAGTTCTTTTTATTGCATGAATGATCCCAAACTTTGCCAATATATAATGTGTTAGAGGATTTGATCCTTATCTTTATCTAATTCTGCTTCAGAAAAACCTAAGCTTCTATAAAAGGGCCTAAAGTTTTTGTTGGTCCATGAGCATGAGATAAACAACTTCAATGACTAAACTGCTCTCCAAATATTCAATATTTCCACAATTAGGCAAGCTTTTTTAATTAATTCATAGTTTATTTCCTTTGGTTCTTCAACTGAGACCTAGAACTTTTCATTTACCTGAATCAATCTCTCAATACTCAACTTACTTGAGAATAAAATTGGTGCAAGAGGAATGCAAAGAAAAATGAGGATTATACGTATCATGTTCAAATCTTACCAATTAAGAAATAAAAAGAAGTTAGTGAGAACAATTAAAAGTTGAGCCCGCTCATTTATCCATTTCAACCAATGATCCAATCATTTCTTTATGCTATTTACAGATTTGGGAAACTTAAGTTGTTTGCGTAATGTTGAGGAGCAAGAGGCGAACCTATAATATCTAATTTCAAACCAGGCAAACTATAGTTGATAATAAAGAAAGAGATATCCAGAGTGAAACTTGGGTTTAAGTTTAAGTGGCACTAACAACAATCCAAATCATGCTGGTCCGACCCTGGACCAACTATCAATCCTCAAATATCTGTTTGAACAATACCTCAATACTGAGAAAAAAATAAAACAATAATATTGGCTATGCTGACCAATTTGCACCAGGAATCCACAACCATTCTTCCCTAACTTTTTAGATAACCAGGTGAAGAATAACTATTCTTTCCAGTTGTCATATGCTCCTACTTTATCAGCCACTTTTCTTTTTCTTTTTTGTGCTTGTAATCTACTAGAAATCAACAAGGTAATCCAACTGCCATCCATAAAAGAGAAAAGGTTTTCCTTTATTTCTGCAGAAAAGGTAATTTAACACTTTTCTTAACCAAGAGCAGGAACTCTCTGCCTTTACTTCTGTACCTGAACTAATTCCAATTGAATTCAGGGTGCCTGCCCATTATGATGGGCATTGAATGCACATCATTCCAGAAAAATAAAATAAAACAAAGGTTATGTTGATACAGAATTCCACTACGTCCCCCCAAATCAAAGAAATTTTCATTCCACCTCTGCTTTCTACTAAAATTTTCATGATTTCATGAATGAAACAATATAGTTGTGATATATATTTTAACCAAAAAGTAATTTCCATCAAATTTTTAGTTTCTACAAGAAAAATAAAACAACATCCAGAAATAGTAACTATGAAAAAATAAATTAATAACTTGGAAAAGTTAGTAAATATGAAGGGAAAAAAAATTAAGTAAACACAATAATCAATAAAATATTAATTATATGTAGCCAGACAAAATAAAAGCTTCATAAATGATAGTCGCTCAACTACTGGTCTCAATTGAGCCAATTTTACTCTTCACAGACCAATCATAATATTCCAAACATCATCAACTTGTTTCGTTTTTCAATTTCCTGAGTTTTCTCAGCAACCAAACAAATAACCTAAGAACGAGTTATGAGTAAAAAAAAATATACTGACGGTAACGGAAAGAGGTGAACGACGAGCCAAGCGCGAGAGCCGTAGTAGCTAAGGGCTTGTTTGAGAGGTGGCCAGGAGTCCCTACTGTCTGGGCAGACCGGGTCGTAGAACGCTTCGATAATGATCGTGTCCGAGTTAACTCGGATATTTTCGTAGACGAAGCCGTCGATCTTCGGAGGTGGCAAGGACTGGGCACGAACGTTGACAACAAAGAGTGCGAAGAACAAGAACAAACCCAATGGTAACATCGTGGTCTTGTGCTTCGGTCTCTCCATTCTCGTTCTCATGGTTTGGAATTTGGATATTGAATGGCCGCTCTTCAAACAGGCCCTTTAATAGTTTTATCTATTTATAATTTCAGAATTATTACAATATGAATGCGACCGTTAAGGCGTCTACGTTAACCGAACAAGAAATGACTATGATCCATTCAACATCTAATTGTTTATATATTTTGTGTTATTAGGGTAATTTATGATTTTAAAAAGTAGGGTTTTGAGAATAACGATTTTAAAATGTATTATTTGAAAATTTGATTTTTAAATGTGTAGTTAAATTTTTTGATAAAATCGCAGTTTGTCCTTTAAAATTATAATTTAATTTTTAAAATTATGCGTTGTTAAATCATAATTTTTAAAAAATGCAATTTCAAATCATTTATTTCTTATTTTCTACTATTTAGTTTAAAATCATATTTTTTTACAATTAAAATCACAATGTCAAGGATGAAATTGGATTCTTTCCATGAGTATTAAATTAAGCACATCTTAGCTTACATCTTTTACTAAAGATTACTTGACATTATTATGCAAAGGGCTCTTGAATTAATACTGAGCATGTTTTAGATTGCGTTTGAGAAATAATCTTTTAAGTCAAAAAAATATTTTTTTGGCAAAAGCTTCATTTTTAAGCTTTTGTCAAAAGTGTTTTTTTGATCTTTTTTTTTTTTTTTTTTTTTGACCATTAAAAGCGTTTTTAATTTTTTTTACTAAACATGTACTTTCTTTTTTTTTCAAACAAACTGTTTTTGAGTTTTTTTTTTTTTTTTTTACATGTCCACATAAGACTGTTTTTGAGTATTAAACATACTTAGGCTCTTAAATAATGCACACTCAACTCTTCAAAAGGTGCCTTTAGTACAAAGGAAAGTGGTTTCTCACGAATGAGGCTGAAAATTTTCTAATGATTGCATCCATATATTTCTTTTTTTTTTTTTTTTTTTTTTTTTTTTTTATATGTCCACATAAGGGAATGAGGATTCGAACTAATGACATCCCCTTCATAAGACATTGTTCACAGCCGATTAAGCTCTCGCTTGAGGACACCATATATTATATTCTAAACCTATGTAAAAGAAAAGAAAAAACCATTTATTTCAGGACCACATCCATTTGTGTAGCATAAAGGCATGGTGCCAAGTCTTTGTACCAAGCAAAACAGAGCACAGACCCTGCTAATTAAGCATCAGGCAGTAATATTTTCCAGGCAGTGAAATTTAAAGAAAGAAGGCGTTGCAGTTGCAGACAATCCCCACACCCGTCCCCGTCCCCCCACCCCCCACCCCCCACCCCCCCCCCCCCCCCCTTGAAGCACCATACTGCACGATATATATACCAGATAATCAATATGAATATTTGGAGAAATAATAAAAATGAAAGTGAAATACCATCTTAATTACCTTGGAAGGAAACCCTTGTCCTCAAATCTGTTTTAATGTCTTTGAAGCCAGAGGTCAGGCCATAGTAATAGGGATTCCCAGTTACTTCTGCAGCCAAAATTCACTAAATGATCCACATCTTTTTCCCTAGACATGTGTTGCGAGTTGCATTATTGTAGAACATCTCCTGTTGAATAGTATATATCCAACGAGTTTAGTCAGATTGAATTTCAAATAACTTTACAGCCCAAATATACAAAAAGGGCAAATTGAAAGGGTGCAAGGCCTACTTGTCTTTTGGTGCAAGACCCACTTGCTTGAGTACTTATCCTTTTTTGTGAGGTTGCACAAGATTCCTTATTTTTGGCATATATGGTAATGACATAATACTGATGTCAAGTGACATCACATTAACAAACTATGTCGCATTATTTATGAGGAAAAAATTATATTTATAATAATTCCCTTCAAATTGTGTGATGAAGTTTTGGCCTTACTAATATATATATATAACCATGACCTTAGAGAATACGTGGGTTTGTCTCACATTACCTATATATGAAAGTCTCTCTCTTTGACTTTTATATATTGAGGTTTCTTATGTAATATCAAATTATTTAATAAAAGCAAAATGTGGCTTATAGGGCTTTAGTGTGTAGATGTATGCTATATGCTGAACCACCTTAATATTGTATCTCTTTATTTATTATTCTACTTTTTCTACACAAACCTGTCAAACCTTGTAGGTGGTATCAACTGGGAATGAACTTTCAGAACAAAGATGAAGAGGAAGAGGAAGAGAGATGATTGTTTTTGTCTCACCATCTTAAATTTGGCTCGCTCTTCCTTCTAACCTTCCAACGTTTCTTAGAGAGCCTGAGTCTCTTTATAGAATGGCATTAACTCCTTGAAAATCTTATTAGCCAATTAAAAACAATAAATAAATATGTTTTGGCGTGTTCGGGTTAGCTTAACTCTCACTTGACACATTTAATTACGCGAGTCAGATTCTTCACCTTAAGTTGCTAATTCCGTATTGGATTCATGTTGAGTTTACGAGTCATGTAACAAATTATTAGTCATAAATGTAATATGTCATGTTTGAGTTATGAATATAAGATTATACAGGTCAATCATAACCCAATTAATTTAACTAAAATCAGACATTTCAACTTTAACCCCCAATTTCATATTAATTTGTGTCAAATTCGCAGACCGTGTCAAAATTTGCAAATATCATAAAAGTTTATGATTGCAGTTCTTGAGATGACTAAGAGGATTCTTGGCTGCTAGTGTCATAAAAATAATCCCTTTTTATAATTATAATATTATATAAGCTAACTTCATTACAGCTCATGCCTCTATTCAATCCTTTTCTTCTTCTTTTTGTTATTAGATATCTATTCAAGCCAACATTGAGTTACTGGCATTTGAGTTTCGAAAAAGTCAAATATTCAATTGTTGCATCATTCGATTGGAAGACGCTTAGAGCCTAAATTTTTTAACGTGTAAGGTTTATTGTTTTGGAAGTCTTTCATCTTAGACAGGAAAATATTTAATTAAAATAAATTGTGATTAGAGACACAATTCGAACTCCCAAGCTATTGTTTCATATTTTGTTAGATTATCATTTATTTAAAAAAATTAAACTAATGTAAACGATTAAATTTAATTAATATTTTAATATATAACATTTTTGTTTTGAACAAAAAAAAAAAAAAAGGCTTATTTTTTCTTTTCTTTTATGACTTCAATTACTTATAACTATTTAATAACTTAATATTATGCTCATAATTTAGCTTATAATTGTTTTTAAGAAATGCTATAGTTCAATAAAAAAATAATTTTTTACCCATAAAAGTTCTAGGTGGCAAGAGGTTACAGACTCTATCAGTAGGTTGAACCACAGCAACTATAAATGGAGCTTATATCCTTTTACTAGTTAGGATTTTTATGTGTTAAAAATGATCTTTTTATTGAACTATTGCATTTCTCGTTGTTTTTATCGTGATTTAAACAGGTGACGTGGTGTTGCTCTAAACAAATTATTAATGATTTAATAATTTATTCAAAAAGCCCTAAAATTATTGGACGTTAATTTGGTTAAACCCGGATCATAGCAGATAGTCTCTGAAGTATGATTCATGGTGGATGTTAGATTCTATGCGTAGTATATTGCGGTAAGATTCTTTGCCTAAAGAGGTAAAGTTTGGGGACGTAACAGCGAGAGAGAAGCCATGATGAGGCAAGCTCTCCAACTGTTCGACAACTTTCCTCACACAATCCTCCAGTGCCTCGATTCGACTACGGCTTCTGTATGCCAGGCGCGACAAGCTCATGCCCACATCCTCAAAGCCGGCCTATCCAACCATGCCGATCTCACTACCAAGCTCCTCTCTCTCTACGCCAATAACCATTGCTTCGCCGAAGCGAACCTCGTCCTTGACTCTGTCTCGGAGCCCAACGTATTCACATTTTCTACCCTCATCCATTCGTTTTCAAAACTCAGTCGATTTGGTGATGCGCTCCGTGTTTTTTCTCAAATGATATCTCATGGTATTGGGCCTGACGCACATGTTTTCCCTAGCGTCTTCAAGGCTTGTGCTGGACTACCGGCCGTGAAAGCCGGGCAACAGGTTCATGGCATTGCATCGGTATCTGGGCTTGCTTCGGATTCGTTTGTCCGATCCTCATTGTTCCATATGTATGTGAAAAGTGACCGTGTTAGAGATGCCCACAAGTTGTTCAGTAAAATTACTCAACGGAATGTGGTGTTATGGAGTGCTTTGATTTCTGGTTATTCTAGACGTGGATGTATAGACGAGGTGAAGCAGCTCTTTAATGAGATGAGGGATACGGGTGTTGAACCCAATTTAATATCGTGGAATGGTATGATTGCGGGGTTTAATCATAGTGGTTCATATACTGAGGCGGTTTTCATGTTCCAAAAGATGCATTTAGAAGGTTTCCAGCCCGATGGATGTAGCATTTCTAGTGTTCTTCCTGCTGTAGGAGACTTGGAGGATTCAGATATGGGTATCCAAATTCATGCCTATGTAATTAAGCAGGGTTTGGGATCAGACAAGTGCGTTGGCAGCGCACTTATTGATATGTATGGGAAGTGTGCCTGCAGGTTGGAAATGTCACAAGTTTTTAGTGAAATGGAGGAAATGGACATAGGTGTTTTCAATGCCTTAGTTACGGGGCTCTCACGAAATGGTCAAGTTGATGATGCTCTGGAGGTATTCAGGAAATTTAGGGTCCAAGGGATGGAACTGAATGTCGTGTCTTGGACATCAATGATTGCTAGCTGTTCTCAAAATGGGAAAGATATGGAGGCTTTAGAACTTTTCAGAGAGATGCAGGTCGTGGGAGTGAAGCCAAACTCCGTGACAATCCCTTGTTTGCTTCCAGCTTGTGGTAATATTGCAGCACTATTGCATGGGAAGGCATCCCATTGCTTCTCTCTTAGAAGGGGGTTCTCTAATGATGTGTATGTGGGCAGCGCATTAATTGATATGTATGCAAAGTGTGGAAAAATCCAATTGTCTCGGCTTTGTTTTGAGAAAATGCCCTCCAGAAACTTGGTGTGCTGGAATGCAATAATGGGTGGATACGCGATGCATGGGAAGGCTAAAGAAACTATGGAGGTTTTTGACTTGATGCAGAGGACAGGGCAGAAGCCTAATTTTATCAGCTTCACTTGTGTATTATCTGCCTGCAGCCGGAATGGCCTGACCAAAGAAGGGTGGTATTACTTTAATAGCATGTCACAAGATCATGGTATCGAAGCTAGAATGGAGCATTATGCTTGCATGGTAACACTTCTCAGCCGTGTAGGAAAACTTGAAGAGGCTTATTCTATGATCAAGAATATGCCATTTGAACCTGACGCTTGCGTTTGGGGTGCTTTGCTCGGTTCTTGTGGAGTTCACAATAACGTGACTTTAGGTGAGGTTGCTGCAAGGAAACTCTTTAAGTTAGAACCAAGAAATCCAGGAAACTACATACTTCTGTCCAACATTTATGCTTCCAAGGGCAAGTGGATCGAAGTGGATAAAGTAAGGGATACGATGAGGAGTATGGGTTTGAGGAAGAATCCTGGCTGTAGTTGGATTGAGGTCAAGAACAAGGTACACATGCTTCTTGCGGGAGACAAATTGCACCCTCAAATGGACCAAATCATTGAGAAGTTATATAAATTGAGCATGGAGATGAAGAAATCGGGTTACTTTCCTAATACCAACTTTGTTCTCCAAGATGTGGATGAACAGGACAAAGAACAGATTTTATGTGGGCACAGTGAGAAGTTAGCAGTAGTTTTGGGGCTTCTGAACACTAGTCCAGGTTCTCCTCTTAGGGTCATTAAGAATCTAAGAATATGTGGTGACTGCCATAATGTTATAAAATTTATATCCAGCTTTGAAGGGAGGGAGATTTCTGTCAGGGACACCAACCGCTTTCATCATTTCAAAGACGGAGCCTGTTCTTGTGGGGATTATTGGTAAACTTCTGAAATGGCCAGCTGTGAAAAGCTAGTTCACGCCATAGAGTATTTTTCAGCTAAACAAAACAACGAGATGAGATGAAGGGAGATGAAGTGCATTGACCCTAAACCTGAAGGTGAGGCAACTAACTGCCACTTTAAAGTTCAAAGTAGGATAAACAGTTCCATCTTTAAATTTTGCCCCCGAGGTCTTTTTCGAAAAACACAGAAAATTAGATAATTTTCAGAAACATTCAATGCTTTCCTCCCAGCAGGCTTGAAATCCCACCCTTCCATCCTCAGATCGTTTGGGCTTGAAGGACCATTTTCTGTGCTCGTTTCGATCACCCACCTAGGAATTTTCTATCCAAAAGAAACACTTTTTGGATTGAATTATCGAGAGGTGAAATGCCAGTGATAATGTAGGATTTCTGCATTGCTATTGCACCTAGTACATCTACTCAATCATGCTGGAACACAGTTATGCCGGAGTCTAAGCAGTGCGAATTATTGTGTACAACATGGTGCTAAACAGGTAAAAGTCTTCTGAAACTGTTCTATTTGATCTCTTTTTTCTTTTTGTTGGTTTTGTAGCACGTTTGAGTAATGCTCATATCATAAGACGAAGGGAATTTTTTGAATTTCCTACAAAGCATTATCATTTTGCCACAAGCTGCCACTTTCTTTTAAAAACTGATACAAAATTTCATTATCGTATGGTTAGTTGGCTCGCTTTCTGTTTCTGGAATTTTATTTTTGGAAAACTACCCTTGCCCTTTCAAATTATGGCCCATTCTTTTGAATATCTCTAAACTTAAAAAAATGACAACCGACCCTCGCAGTTCGAACTTCGAGGTTACTTTATTTTTTTGTTAAGCAGAACTGAAATCACCCCATGTGACCAATGTTGACATTTCCTGACCATTATACCCCACATCATATGACTGAAAATACAATTGTGCCCTTTAATTAAAAAATAAAAAATAAAATCCACCACATCCTGGTCATGGTGGAGGTCATAGAGGACCCACTTCAATGGCCAGAGACCCACGGCCTCCCCTGGCTATGGAGTAACTGTCACGGCCCTAATGTGGCTGTGGTGTGGCAGCAGGGGCATGAGTGCTTTGCACCCCTGCTGGCCACTAAGCCAAGGCATGAAGGGGCATGCCTAGGTTGAGGATGATGCTTGGAGAAGGCTAAGGCTTGCTGCAAAGGATCAAAGGGAGTGGCCCATGCACTGTCAAGGTGCTTGGGCATGTTGCTGTTGGCCCAAGAGCTGCTGTGGGGCGCATGGATTGCTGGGATGGCTTGTGTGAGTGGGCTGGGCGTGGCCCAGGCCCCTGTATGCTTGACTGTCTGGACCATGGTGCAGTATGCTGCTGAGAGGGGCCACATGGCGCCCAGGATGCCTTTGAGTTATGCTAGAAGAATGCCTGCAGGCAGTGGCCACGTGGTGGCACTGTCCTGCCCAAGTGATGGTGCTGTTGAGCATGGTGTGGCTTGCTGGATCAGCCACATGGTGCCCTTGCCTTGTTCAAGAAGACCTGCTGTGCCAGGGTGCTATGATTGCCTTGCAGTGGAGTTGGAAGGCTGAAAGACCTTGAGTGTAGCAGGGGGATGGTGTGGGGCGCTGGCCAAGCCCCATGGCTGATCATTGCCTGCTACAGTGGGCAGAGTGGTGTTCTGCCTTGCCTGCAGGACTTGGACAAGTGGCAGGAAGCTTGCTGAGCCTCAATGGTGCAGCTGGAGCTTGCAGTGGAGCTGCAAGGGCTGCCTTGTGGCAGCAAGCTAAGCAAGGGCGTTGGCTGGATTCAAATGGACCAAGGAGCATGGTCCAGGTGGCAGGCTGCTTGCTGGAGGAGACCATGTTGCACCATGCTGTGGGCTGCAACCAGGTGGCAGCCCACTGCAGCAAAGCATGCTACAAATGAGTTGCCTTGTAGCAGTATCAGCTGATGGTGTTGGCTGAATTCGAATGGACCAAGGAGCATGGTCCAGGTGGCTGGTTGCTTGCTGGAAATGGTGAAGCTGCAACAGGCAGTGGGCTGGAGCCAGGTGGCAGCCCACTGCAGCAAAGCCATTCCTCCTGATGGCTACAAGTTGGCTGCCTTGTGGCAGTGCACAAGCTGAAGGGGTTGGACGAATTCAAATGGGCCAAGGGGGCTTGCAACACGTGGTTGGCTGGTGCAGGGCATGCTGAAGAGAGGCAGCATGCCTATTGGTAGCTACATTGGGTGCAGTGGGCTGGAGCCAGGTGGCAGCCCACTGCCATGAGCTGAGAACCATGCTGGGGCTTATTTAAGCAAGGCATGGCTGCTTGTTGGAGCAGGCTGAGAAGTCTCAGGAAGCTGGAGAGTACAGAAAAGCTAAGAGAGAAAGCTTGGCTGTAGCTTGAGAGCTCAAAGTGAGCTGAAGGGGTGCTTAAGGCAGAGAAGGCTTGTGTGTGCTGGAGACTGTCGAAGTGCTGCTGGAGGCCGAAGTTGCTTGCTGCTAGAAGGGAGACTCTGGTTTGCTTGTAACAGACAAGTGTTGTGGAAGAGGGCCACACACTTGGGGGAGTGCTGAGTGACTTTGTAGTGAGAAACAGTGGGCTGTGTGAGAGTTTCATTGTTGTCTTGTAAAGCCTTGGTGGCTGGGTCATTCATGTATCTCTTGTAAGCCTGAGGGCTGAGTTGGTGTTGAGACTAAGGGCTCCAAAGTGTGCTGTGGACCCTAGTCCGTCCTTGTACAGATTCGTTGAGTGAATTGTAAAGGTTGGGAGGTGTTGCTCCCGTAAAAAGAAGGTGTGCTGTGCTTGGCTTTCCACTAACCTCAGTTGGTGAGGGTGAGTTGGCTGCCTAAGGCGCTGTGTGGTGCGTTGCTTAGGGCCATCACGTGGCTGGTTGAAGGTGAAAAATTAGCCCCGTGACAGTAACCATAGAGATTCACAGCTTGGCCATGGATCTCTCCCCCTTCCATGGCTGTGGAGGTTGACCGGCCATAGTTGTGATTTTTTGTTTTGATTTTGCTTCTTTGGTTTTGTTTCATTTTTTATATGATGCAAGGCTATAGACAATTTCAATAAAAATTGACACGTGTAGGTCACGTGGCATGATTGCTGTCTAACTTAACTGAAAATGCTAACAAACAGAATAATTTGAAAGTGTTGCGTAGTTTTTGGAGGGGTCGATTGTCACTTTTTAAAGCTTTTGGGTGTTTATAAAATAATGTCCATTCAAAGGAGCTAAGCGTATTTTCTCTTCCTTTGTTTTTTTTTTTTTTTTTATGCTAAGCTATTTCTGAAACCTTGGTTTCAAAGTCCTCTGGGAATTGATCCATATAATTGTAATGAATTCCTAGGAGTGTGCGCTATGCTACATATGGTTACATGTTCAACATCTGACTGCTTTATTTATGAAATTTTACAGGTGGAACTTTGATTACAAAATCCTCTAAAAAATTGTTATTTCAGATTGTGTTCCACATACATGTCTAAGTATTGGATTGCTTGCGCAACATATGGATGGCTTTCTTTATGGAATTGCAAAAGCTTCGGTCTACATATCACTGGTGATGTGTCCACTTCTCTACCCTTCTTGATATCAGATACAATTTCTTATTCAAGTTAGAGATTAATTGAGTACATAGAAGAATCTTTGTTAGAAGCCTGAGATAGCCTTTTTGGCTCTTAGCCTTGCTGCAAAATTTTAGCTGACACTTTACTTTATTTTTGCCCCTCTTGTTGTTTCAATCTATGGATATTGGAGAGTTTAGTGTAGAGCTCTGTTTGTCTTTTTGTCTCGCTAATGAATTACAGGCTAGTTACAAATGCTAGACACATTCAACCTTCGATATGCCAGGTGGGCACTAGTTAATATTAGATTCTAGCATTTTTTGTTTTTGTTTTTTTTTTAATCTCTTTTTTTTTTTTTTTTTTTTTTTTTTTAATATGTCCACACAAGAGGTGGGAAGAAGATTTGAACTAGTGACCTCCTTTTCATTAGGCGTGGTTCCAACCGATTGAGCTACCTCTTAGAGACTTTTTTTTTTTTATAATTCTCAATGCAATGTTTTATACAATACATTTTATTTGGATTTTGGACGTTGATTTAAAATAAACGATTCAAATTATATAATTAAAAAAAAGATGTTGTGGGTAGCTAAACCAACTCCTTGTCAAAGGGGATAGTAGGGCAAGGGCAACCTCCAATGGCCAGATTAATCTCCACATATATATGTACGATCCTAGTTTATAGAAAAAAAATGTTAGGTGTTTTTTTTGTATTTTTTTTTTTTTCTGATGTATTTCAAGTTTTAGGGGAATATTATTTTTTTTTAAATCGAAGGAGAAATATAAGGACTATTTTTAAAAAATAAATAAAAAATAAAAAATAATATTCAACTGGCTTGATTTCATTTCCCTATATATAGCCATTCCCCATAAAAACCAATCCATGTCAGCTTCAACCCCCACACTTTCCCACCTCAGGTTCTCGCCACCCAAACACCAACCCAGATTGACAACCTAACCCCCCAATGTAAATCCCTACACATTCCCATAACCCCTTAACCTGCGCTATGGTGTCCATTACGCTGCTTTACCCATCACGGTCACCTGATCTCTACCAACCACCCTAAAATTACACCAGAGCCCCACGAAACAATGATGGTTTCGATTTTCATGGCCCTTCTCCTACCGTGCGCCGGCACAGGCGTGGTGTTCGTACTCTACATCTGCTTCTTATGGTACACGACGAACCGCCTGAGTGAGCCACCGTTCTCGGTCAAGCCGGTGGCAAAGAACGGGCTGTCGGCGTCAGAGCTGGACAAGCTGCCCAAGGTGACCGGGAAAGAGCTGGTGTTGGGGACGGAGTGCGCTGTTTGTCTTGACGAGATCGAGAGTCGGCAACCGGCAAGACTGATTCCCGGTTGCCACCACGGGTTCCACGTACAATGTGCGGACACCTGGCTTTCTAAGCACCCGGTGTGTCCGGTCTGCAGGGCGGAGCTTGAGCCTAATCTCTTCAATGCCCCTGAAAATCCATGCTAAGAAGTTTGAATTAATTTTTTTTTTTTATAAGTATGCTAAGAAGTTTGAATTAATGTTATTTGTTTTTTGTTATTCATTAATTTTTGGTTGATGATAATGTTTGATCCCCAATGCCTTTTCATACACGATGATCTGATTATGTTTTGTGTAATGGTTAAGGTATATATTTCTGAGCGTGCCTAATTCATCTTTTTCCTTTCTCTTTTTTTTTTTTTTTTTTTTTTTTTTTTTTGGAAATGGTTAAATTCATATCTAAGCGGAAGTGGTCAAATCTCATTGCATCTAATTGCAGCAACGATTTTTAATATTAGTATTATTGAGTTTAAGATTACTTTATTTGGGTAGAAAGAAATTCTTTTGATTTAGGGTCCGTTTAAATCTGGGGTTTCAAAACGTAATTTTTTAAAATACGGTAAAATTCGTAATTTAGCTTGCAAAGTCATTTGATTTTAAAAACAACCATCATGTTTGTATACATAATTTTTTCCAAACAATACATTTTTTTTTTTTTAATTTTGTTTAAAGTCACTTTTGATCTACAAGAAACATTGCTCTACAATGTCAAAGCTAAAAGCACATATATTATTCTACAAGAAACACTAAAAGCACATAAATTTGCTCAACAATGTCAAAGGAACTCTACAACATTGAATGTCAAAGGAAATGAAAGATTAGAAATGTATTAAGATTCATCATCTTCAGAAGAAGAATCCAATAAATGACCCTTGTAAGCTACCAACAATTCCTCTGCATGATCTCCAAACTTCACTATGAACTTCGCCAAGAATTTCTCCTCTGTTAAATTCATTGTATGAATAAAACTTATCTCCCTCTTCAACAACCTTTTGGACTTCAAAATCTGCAAAACCATGTACCGCGGAATCACTCTTCCCTCCATGCTATGCATTAAACACAAAGGAGAACGAACTATCACCGACTTTTCCAACTTAATGGTATTCATGAAGAACTCCATTCCAATCTTCAACTTCTCCTCAGAGGCCCTAAGCAAAGAAGGCTGCTTGCGAAACATTTCCATACATTCATCCGAAGAAAACCCCGAATTCCGAAATAATTCCAATTTCCTCGTGAAAGTCTCACTGCTCATGCAACTAACCGTGTAAAGTGCGTAAACCAACATCCTCGAATTCAAAGAAAACCCCATATCTAAAGCCCGAGAAACAAGATCTCTAAGCTTGGATTCCTGCGTAATAAAAAGCCAAGGCTGCCTAGTCAAAAGCATCGAGAGCTGTGACCCAACGATCCCACAACTCTTCAAGAAGGCAATGTTGCCCACCAACCTTGATTCAGGGTCTCCCCCCACCACCGCATTGCACCGGTTCAGGACCCGGATAAGGTCTTGGTTATTCTTATTATTGCACAAGATTTTCTTGAGAATTTCAACGCAGGGCACCAATCTTCTCTCCAAACTGACGGTCAAGACCGAGGAATTCTTGGAAATAAACTTGCCCAGCTCAGAACCCACGAGACCCAGATCCTGAAAAAACTCGATCTTGGGCTTGAGGGTCTTATCGATATTAGAGAACAGTATTTGGGGGCACACACGGACCGCGGACCGAATGTGGGTCTCGGAGAATCCGAGATTTTGGAGGAAGAGAAGCAAGGATTGGGGCTTCTCAAGGGATTTGACCCGATCAAAGCGGGTCGAGATTGAGAGGGCTTGGGTTTTGGAGAATTTTAAGTTGTTGATAAGCCAATTGGTAATGGGGAAGTTCGTTTCTGGGGTGGGTTTGGTGGATGAAGAAAAAGGATGATAGAAGAGAAAGAGAAAGGGTTTCGTTGAGTCTGCAAGAAACCGCCTGTGGAGCTCATAAGGCGAAGGAATGGAGAGTGATTTGAGAGACTGCATTCAAAACGTGATTAGGGGTTTAGGGTTCAGTGGATGCTCATGTTTGGCATCTGTTCCTTGGAGCCGTTGAACAAGGAACAAGTCCATCATAGGGAGCAAGAAAATTTACGGGAAGGCTCCGATGAAGTGACGACATTCTTTTCCTATTGGGTTTGAATCGTTTGATCTGATTTAAAACTAAAGGAACTGAAGGGTTTTTAGAATGGTTTTTTATGGGTTTCGTAGGCGGAAAAGCAAGCCGCTCACGCGAAACGTCTTTTTCTCTTCTCCTCTCCTCTCTCACCACCAGCATTCGAAAAACAAAAGCCAAGAAGGAAATTTTCTTTATGAAAGGGTGATTTCGACTTTTCAGATTACAAGAATTACAAAGAGGGTACTTGTCTGCTTGGGATCTTTGGTAATGAATTTTGTTGTCAATTTTTTATTTGAATAATAATAAACTAAAAATTAGTTTTAAATTTTTTGTGAGAGAGACCATGCTTAGAGTAGTTTGGTAATAATTATTTTTTAAAAAACTTGACTTTTTTTCTTTATTTTTTTTTAGAGAAATGAGAATTAAGAGAGATGGTTATCAAACCGGGCCGTTCTTTACATCTAAGGGTTTAGAAGAGGCTAGTTATCGGTTGTTTTATTGAAATGTAAAACACTTTCAAATTTTGAACAAAAAAAAGAAAAAGCAAGATGGGAACTCGAATATAAAAACAAAGAAACCTTATTCTCCTCTCGACTTCTTCCGCATGTCAAGTTTGGAAGAAAAAAAAACTCTCAGCTTTTGCAAGTCGTCTTTGGCTCATGCCACAATGGCCTTCAAAAATCCCATGGATAGCCCCTGGCACTCCTCTTATTGTTGCCATACGACTGTCATTTACTATTGGATATTGATGCAATGATGATGTTACGTGAATACGATGATAGAATTTAAATTATGAAAAAACTTAGACCTTAGATTTTGAAAAAATCTAGATTTTTATAAATTTTAAGGAAACCTAAAACCCTTTTTCAAACTCAAGGTTTGTAATTAATTATGCTTAATTTATTAATGAGCTTGATGTCTTTAAATATACAATTACAATATATAGTGAAAATAAAAGACTAAGTAGAATAAATTACTCTAATGATAATATTTATCTTTAATATTTAAATTATAATCCTTACTTCTAATGTTATCTATAAAAATAACATATTATCTTAAGGTATTTTAATCCTAAAATACCTGTATTAGACCCCGACAAATGATTTCAAAAATTACGTACAAAATTATATAAATGAAAGTGTATATAGCATTTCTCATCAATTAAATGTCATATATGAAGTAGGTTGAATCGTATATTTTTGTTAATCCTAATAAGAAAGACAATAATATAAAAAAAATTTGACATTGTTTTTCATCGCTTTGGTTTTCGGTTTTGGTGAAATTGCATCCTCTCGAACAATTCAGCCCACAGAACAGCTTGGGCTATGGATGAAATATGAGCTTCCACTCTCAAAGATCTGTCAAGATTTTGATTGCAAATTAGTAGGAATAAATTGTTTTATTGGAATATCTCAAAATCTTAAGAATTCATTTTGATACAACATACAATTAATTAATTGTAAATCATGTAAACCGTAAATTACTGTAATTAATTTTACATTTTTCTCTCAAAATTACCAAAAATCTAGGATTATCATATTTTCTTCGTAAAATCCGGATGGGTAAATGAAAAAAAAATAATAATAATAAATAAATCTGGCTTGATTCCATTTCTCTATTTATATATATATATATATATATATCACTTAAAAACAAATCCACGTCAGCTTCAATCCCCACACATTACCGATTGAGGTTCGCGCCACCCAAACGCCAGCCCGCCAGATAGATTGACAACCCAACCCCCCAAAGCCAAAGGTAAAAATCCCTTCACTTTCCCATAACCTGTTAACGTAGGCTATGGTGTCAACTACGCCGCTTTACCCATCACGCTCACCTCTCTACCAACCACCCTAAAATTAAATCACAGCCCCAGTAAACAATGATGGGTTCGGTTTTCCTGGCCCTTCTCCTACCGTGCGCCGGCACAGGCGTGGTGTTCATAATCTACATCTGCCTCTTATGGCACACGGCGAGCCGCCAGAGTGAGCCACCGTTATCAGTCAAGCCAGTGGCCAATGACGGGCTGTCGGCGTCGGAGCTGGACAAGCTGCCCAAGGTGACCGGGAAAGAGCTGGTGTTGGGGACGGAGTGCGCAGTTTGTCTTGAAGAGATTGAGAGTCGGCAACCGGCTAGACTGATTCCCGGTTGCCACCACGGGTTCCATGTACAGTGTGCGGACACCTGGCTTTCTAAGCACTCGGTGTGTCCGGTCTGCAGGGCGGAGCTTGAGCCTCAGCTCTTCAATGCCCCTGAAAATCCATGCTAAATAAGAAGTTTGAATTAATGTTTTTTGCTTTCTGTTATTCATTAATTTTTGGTGGTAAGTAGGGTAATTAGCTGCTTAATCTGGCAATCTCCGCCAATTTCGTTCCAGATGAGCTGGTGGGAAGTGGTGGCAAGCTGGCGACTGTTGGGAAGCCAAGCCAAGTGTGCGCACAAACCAGGGGTGATCCTTCAGTCAGGAGGACTCAGTTTTCTCGATTTCCGCTCCTTTCGCATATGAGAAGTAAATTATCTTTCATTATTACTAATTTTTTTATCAGAACTCCACAAACAAAACAGAAGATCAACCATTTAAATTTTCTTTTCCAATAACCTCTATATTATTTAATTTTTTAAAAAAAAGGTGTGTCAATATATATTTTTTTAATGCTATATAAGTCTTTTTAGAGTCGTCATACAGTTATCACAAATGTGATGTGACTTTTAAAATTACTGTTAAATTTGATATGTGATTTATTGACTTTTAATCAATTTGCGATTTTAAAAGTCAAATCACATTTGAGATAACTATAGGAGGATTCTAAGAAGACTTATAGCATTATTCTCTTTCTCTCTCTCTATATATATATATATATATATATATATATATTTATATCGACTATAAGATAATCAGAGAGAATCTTTGTTTGTATTTAATAGTACATACCATGTCATATTGTTTAAAAAATTTAAATAACATGTCAATATATTTATCATATTATACGGTTAAATTTGTGAAATAAATCTTTGACCATAAAATAATTTTAAATGATCTTTAACTATTGGATCCTCACCTTAAAATAAGCAAAACGTTTGGATACTACACTTTTTAATATAATTTTCTAGAAATTGATGTGATAGTTCATAATTAGTAAAATAATTAAGAGTGTATGATTGACAAGTAAATAATTAACTCATTTTTATAAAGCTGATGTTGTGTGATCTCTCAATTAAAAAACTCATTTCAATGCATTAAATGTTATAGGAATCACATCACATTAGCTTTTGAAAGATAGAACGGGTAAATGGGTGAAGTATAATTAACTCATTTTTATAAAGCTGATGTAACGTGATCTCTCAATTAAAAAACTTATTTCAATGCATTAAATGCTATAGGAATCACATTACATCACATCAACTTTTGAAAACTAGAAGGGGTAAAGGGGTGAAGTATACTTAACTCATTTTTATAAAGCTGATGTAATGTGATCTCTCAATTAAAAAACTTATTTCAATGCATTAAATGCTATAGGAATTACATCACACATCAACTTTTGAAAGATAGAAGAGGTAAAGGGGTGAATTATATAGAATTACTCCAAAACTTATGTGGCGTAGTTTCTACTATATATATATATATATGTCAAATGTTATGAGAGACTACGCCACATAAGCATATAGAAGATAAAGAAGTGATGTGGGTGATGCATAGTATTACTCTTTAACCAATTATAAATTGTTACAACAATTTGTAACGAAATTTATAATAAGAACTATATTCTTAACATCACTATTCCAATTGAATCAGTAATTAAGAATATTCAATCCCACTAACAAATTGGATTAGAATTGGCTATAATTCTTAATCAAACTGTACAACACTCAATGGTGTCTACTTGTCCACATGGGTGTCTGGACCATTCGAGACCTACTCAAACAAATTGCTATTATCATGCTTTTCTCTCAATTAAGTACCCAAATTAACCATAATTCGGGTATCTAATTTCAAGAGATTTCAATCTATACGAGATTATGATCCATACATCTAATTGCAAAGATATTTTGAACTGTGTACTCAAATTGCAACCTTAAACACGTGCCTCAACAATCCTCTCTCGAAGACGTGCACATCACCTTCCGAGTGAGGGCAGCTAGAAGCTAGCACTCACGCAATGCTTGTTATCGTTTTAATTTTTCTCATCTGTCAGCCTCATTGGTCACGGGGTTATAACTCGACTATAATGTCAACTTTATTATTCTGTTATTTTGAAATATATATAATTTTTTGTAGTGTAAGCTAATGTTTCTTTGATTTCGTACCTGATTCTTAGTAGTTTTTTAAAAATTGGGAGTGTGCTCTCTTGGGCTGGGCTCTTTTTCTCAGTAAGAATGTGGCATTTTCAATCACAATGAAGTCTAAAAGAGGGGATTGCAGGACTCGGCTACTCCCCATATTTTGGACTGCTAGGAGTAAATAAACATAGAATGCCTCAACCCCAGTGGACATGCTTTCTCACAACTGTAAGCCCATACAAAGTGTCCAATACACAAAATTGTATAAATAAATAAAATTTGCTTATATTCAAATTATTATGTTAGAAACTACAATAGTCTCAATCAACCCTCAGACAATCATTGGTTTTTTTTTTTTTTTTTTTTTAAAATGAAGGGTTGGTTGGAATTTATTTACAATATGCTTTTTCCGGCTCTTTATTATTATTATTATTTTTTATCTCTATTCTTTTTTAGGACCTCAATTGTGAGACCCAATGGCTCCCACTTTGAGAAAGGGCTTTAAGCAACAAATCTCTGACTGGAGATTTGTGAATTGTTCTTTTATAAGCAACAAGAAACGTGTGAATTGTTCTTTTATAACCCCTTTTTTTGGGCTGATTAGAAAAATGTTGGGACAGCACAATTTTTTGTATAGTTTTCTTATTAATTTATATTTTTATGAAAGTAATACTCTTTACACATATTTTTTTACATTTATTTTATAGGGAGTAAATGTCAAAGCTTGACTTTTATTACCCCTATTCGATGGCTAGATGCCAATGCCATGGACCAAACATAAATCATTAGGCTTAGAAAACAATGCATTGAGATAGTTGAGCTCCACCGGAATAACTTTTGTGGCCCAGTCCTTGAACACGCAACAGTACAGGCGTGTCACCAAACCACGTACCAAGCACCACGTGTTCACATCTCAACGTACCACCGTTGCCTTTTTAGCTGGCTTTCACAGCTCACGGACCGCAATCGATTATTTTACAAAGAGGGCAGCAGCTTTTGGCTTTCGCTAACTTCAACACGGCACTGCAGGGACACGTGGGCTTCGAACGTTGCGCTCCTGGCCCTTCTTCTGGGACCCACTGTGTTCTTGTAATTATTGAGGTTTCGAGTCAATCCAACAACCTCCTAGGCTATGGAATGTCGCTTTCCGACACGTGTGTGCCATTATTATTTTAAGTCTCGCCTAAGCTTCCAACTTTTTTCTTTGAAGTTTTACGAAATTAAGAAAGATTTGGCGTACGTAGGTGCGGTAAAGATTTCTTACATTTATTTTACTTTTTTTAATGGTTTTAATTTAATTTTCAATTTTTTTAAAACGAAAATGCTTTTAGATAAAAATAAATGATTTTTTATTAATTATTTGGTTTATATAATGTAAATAATATAAATTCTAGTTTTTTTTTTTTTTTTTTTTTTTTTTTATTGTTTAGCATCAATTGAAAACCAATTGAATATTACTCCTAACTTATTAATAAAGAAAAGTTTGGTTGCTTTTTCTTATACATCATTAAATTGATGAGAATGCCTACGGTTTGAGAAAAGCGTGGTTGACAAAAAGAGAGATAAACTTTAAACAAATGGCTTACGACTTTTATGAGAAGATTTCTAAAAGAATAATTAAATCTTAAATAATAGTTAAATTTGATTATTTATTGGTATTTTTTTGTCACGAGTATAATAGTCGATATAACTTTTTTTCATCTAGTCTAAATAAATAGGTTAATTAGCATATTTACTATTTACACTATAAACTTTGTTTATTATTTGTACTCTTATGTATTATTTGTATTATTTTTTATTTATTTATTTTTTTCATGTTAAAGATACTACAGAACATTATCCCGACACCAACAAGAGTTTCATGCTAGAAAATCTAACCTAATTACCTTCCATTAGGTAAAAGAAAATCTAACCTTCATATTGCTTAATTTGGTTTTCTAAAGATCTATCATCTATATTATTTTTACTTTTATACCCTGTTATATGCTTCTTGATGATACAACACTAGAATGTCTTTATCTTCTATTTAATTCTAAATCTTTGTTAGTTGCAAAATAATAACTTCAAAAGATTGTTACTGAAAAAGTAATTCTATAAACCATACTTTTATAATTTATTTCATTATTCATACTAAAATAAAACCAACTTGATTAGAAATAAAAGAGAGAGGATCAAAGGAGGTTTTGGTTGAGCATTGACTATCCATAAATTTGAATGGCACATTGCAACACCAGGATAGGGCACTCCTTGTAAGCATGCAACCTACTTTTTTGTTTCTTTGATGTATTAATATCAAAGAGTGGCACATGCTTACAAGGAGTGCCCTATCCTGGTGTTGCAATGTGCCATTCCATAATTTTAATGTATTAATATCTACGGTGGATATGGGCAAAAAAAAAAAAAAAAAAATTCTACTATGGATGAAACCTTATGCTTCATTATTGAATTAAAAAAAAAAAAAAAAAAATTAGATTACAAGATTATTAGTAGATAACAGGATAGTTTAGAATTTTTTTTTTCTTTTTTCAAATTGTTAACCACCCTCAATAATAATAATAAAAAAAATTAATGTACTTTTCTTTTGAGTTTTGTCAGAAATTTTTTTTTTTTTAATATACAAACTCACACTAATTTAAATATATTTTAAAGAGAGTTTAGAACAGAGGGAAATTTGGTCTATGTTATAATTATGTTGTATTATAATCTAGCTAGTTTATTAAACTGATCTAAATATATATATAAGAATTGCAAATATCCGGCCTTAATTCATGTGTTGTTGGTTTTTATAATAAACTTGGGTTAGGTAACGCAAAAATAAAAAATAAAAAAGTTGAAAAATTCATTTTACATAGAAACAAAACGCAACCTAAATACATACCGATTACTGAGATATTAGATAGGTTTTCTGTTTTCACGAAAACGACTTGGGAAAACAAACATAATTGCAACGGCCAGATGATGTGTAACACGTGTTAAAAGCCATAGACACCGATGGTATGACACATACAGATTGACATCACCATGCCCCACACTCAACTCTCAAATGGTTGTTGAATAATAAGTTTCATCATCATTAAATTTTAGCTAGTCTGCCTGTCCCTCATGAATTATTTTGATTTCTAACAATATAATGATGATGCTAATTGAGTAAATCATGAGTTATAAGATAATACAAATACATGGTAAATTACTTATTTGTTGAATGTTTGATGTAGAAAATTGTTTTTATGTTTTGACAGACATAAATTTGTAATATTATGATGGGACATAAAAATAAGGAGAAAATACATTTTACTCTCGTGAGTTATTTACCAATTTGCACTTTTAACCTAATGTTTAAAAAGTGACATTTTACCTTCCTCCAAAGTTTCAAATTGTTATAATTCGACAATTCTGATTTTTTTTTTCCCCCAAAATCCCCCCATCCTAAGTTAAAAAAAATAAAAAAATAAAGTTGGGAGCCACCCCAGACCGGCCATCTCTTGATTTAATTTAATTTTTTAATTTTTTAATTTTTAATTTTTAACTTGGGATGGGGGCATCTGGAAAAAAAAAAAAAAAGTCAGAATGGTCGAATTGCAACACTTTGAAAGTTTGGGAGGTAAAGTGTCACATTTTAAATATTAGGGTTAAAAGTGCACATGAATAGATAGTTCATAAGGTAAACTGTATTTTTCCCTAAAAAATAAAAATAAAAAATGATTTTTTACTGTTTTGTGTTTTCAGTTGCTGATTAATGTTAATGTTTTGAATACCAAAAAACAAACTAACGAAAGAAGGGAACTTTAACAGACGAAGTCTTGTACTTTGAGTTATTTGTTAATATGTTTGGGTTGAGAACAAAGAAAAAAATATATATATATAGAAAACAAAACTTTAACACGTTAAAATATTTATTTTCAGAAGAATAAAAAATATTACTCCGTCTATGTATTTAAACAATATTACTCAATGACATGCATGAAAATGTATAGGAAGCAAAACAAAAACCATTGGCTATATTTATTATGCACGTACAACCTCCTCCTCATATTGGATATTTGCATCAATCATCATTGGGGATATTTTTTAGAAACTCTGCAATTTTACAACTTGGACCGCTTGAAAGATCTCCTGTAATCCTAACTTTAAAACACAGGAAGAAAACCAAAAACCATTGGCTCTATTTATTATGCACAAACTCCTCCTTATATTGGATATTTGCATCAATCATCATTGGAGATATTTTTTAGAAACTCTACAATTTTACAACTTGGACCGCTTGAAAGATCTCCTATAATCTTAATAAAACATATCAGCTTGTAAAATGAGCTGCTTTTTATTATATTTTTAGAAACATTCCCATCAAATGTCATTTTCTCCCATTCGTTCCCTTGTTCTCCCGATTGAATAGGAAAAAAAAAAAAAGGACAATCAAAATTGAAGCCGGTGGTCACAATCGGCACCGTCAATGACCGAGTTTTTTTATTATTTTATGTAACAGCTTAAGTTTATGGGGCGAGTAATGATTTAACATAGTGTCAGAACAAATGTCACAAATTTGAATTCTTTATTTCTTATAGCATTTTGCTTATTGGGCCCTTATTTATTAAAGAATAATTTTTTTCTTTTTTTTTTAATATGTCCGCACAAGAGAGGAAGAGGGGATTTAAATTAGTGACTTTTGCTTTATGAAGCATGATTCCTATGCGATTGAATTATTCTTTTAAGACTATTAAAAACATAATTTGAGCTCATACATCATAAGAGTATTAAAATACTAATTAAATAATTAAATCAATAAATTATCATATTTTAAATTTTGAGGTAAATAATAAATTATTATTGTATTAGAGTTAAAGTCGTTGAAAAAAGTATAATTAATCTTAATGATGCAGTTAGATTTTTTTTCTTTTTGTTTTTTGTTTTTGAGATATGCGCCGAGCTCGTACCCAAACGCCTCACATTTTCCGGGAAAAAGGAATGATAGAAAACAAAAGAGAGGGAGCCAAGGACAGGTGTCCTCTACTTGTTAGCCTTTCCCAACATCAATTCAAAGTCTTTTATGACAACACGGAGCCTTGCCATTTAATCCCAGACATAGCAATTTTGGTGGGTTCATTTCCCACATCCAACTAAACATTGCACACTGCATCACCTACCATCCACGTGGTGGCTTTTTGGCTTATTGGGGGCTGACCTAGGAAAATGGGTCAACCGCGTTTGATCTGCAGGGGGAAATTAGCGGTGGCGATTAGCGCAGCATTATCTCCCCCACATACACTAACAAACAGCTAATAATTATTACCTTGTCTTAGAGGGAGGGTGAATGCTACGTGTTGTGGGCGTTGATGTATCAAGAGGGAGTGCATATTAGGATTTAATGATGTGGAAAGAGTAGGGGAGGGCGGTTCCTGCGAATATAAGGGATTGAGAAGGAAGAAAGAATGATAGAGGCCGGTACTGTTTTCGTTTTGAAAGAGAGGGAGAGGAGAGAGAAAGAGAGTGATGAAGAGATGAAGGATGATTTTCAAGCCCTAGTACTCAACGGTGACTCTCAGCAGCTCTCTAGCTCCAGATTCTCATCTCTTTTGGCGTCAAAAGATCGCGACTATCTCCTTTCTCCAACCGGAGCTCAGGTTCTCTCTCTCTCTCTCTCTCTCCATAGTTTTACCCGGCCGGGATATTTTATATGGGCTCAAAGTATAGATTCTTGTTTATTCTACAAATTCTGTGTAACATAATGGGTGATCAGATGAAGCATATGCTCACTTTTGGCCTACCTAGCTCACTAATTAATCTTTCATTGATCACCCAAAAAGATTAAATGGAGAGAGAGAGAGAGAGAGAGAGAGAGAGAGAGAGAGAGAATCAAATCTTTGATAACTTTTATGCTTTGCTTTCTTTTTTCAGTTTTAGGATCTTTTAGGCTGAAAGTTCATAAATAATCCTATTCAAGTTGTTGTTTGTTTAATTAATTAATTTTTTTTTAAAAAAAATTTGAGTTCAAGTTAAAGAAACAATATATAGTGAATAGACTTGTTTGAAAAATTGTTGGTAGTGTTCTATATTTCCATAAGGAACTTCCAGAACCTCTGAATCTTTCAGAAATTTATTTATTTGTTTATTTTTCTCAGATGTTACTGGCCGGTTGTCTTTTTTCGCATTTTTTGTGTTTGTAAATCCTGATAATGTTTCGAGAGATTTTTAGACGGTTTGTCGGTCGGGTAGAGAGAGAGAGAGAGAGAGTAACAGGCATTTAGCTGGGTAGCTAGATTATGTAGTGGGTGTTTCATACATAGGTGAGTAAAACTTGAAAGAGCCGTACATATTAAATCGTGCGTACCCTACCCTCGTCTAGTTAATCTTAAGGTGTCTTCCTGATTTTTTTTTCTGGGTTTAAAAATGTCGATAACTAGGTGAGATCTGCGAGTGGTACATTAATCGTCGATGTTTTTGTTCCATTTTTTCGGATCTAAATCTTATATTTTCTAAACCGTGATATGATATGTGTAATGCACCGATTTGGAGAAATAGCCAGTCATATTTGTGTTATAATTAGTTAAGCTGTAACTTAAGTTTCTTAAAATTGCTTAATGTATAATATGAAATCTTTTATAATCCACCTATTATACTCCTCGTAATTATTCTTCTTTTTAGTATAGAACTGGAATGTTACATGAACTCAGAATTTCACAAAGGTCTAGTGTATACTTTTTCGATTCAGCAGCTTTATGGATATTTTATGTACTATGGTTAATTACTTGTATTATCATAGAATGAAACAAAGCTGCCAAACTTGCAACAAACTTTACTATGTCATCTATAAATGTAGGCACATTTTGCCTTTGTTTGACTGGATCAAAGTTCTCTACTTGTTATTTCTTTGTCTTCCATTTATTAGATCTATAATATCTTTATGATGTAATATATGGTGAATTTGAAAATAAATATAAATAAAGATGAGTAAGAGATCAATGAAAAAAAAAAAAAAATTCTATTTATTTTTCTGGTGACTGCAGTCTGCAGTCTCAATGTTTGTGCAAAACAAAGTTACTGAAAAGGTATTAATTGAGTTGTACGTTATTTCTACATATATAAGAATCATAAGGGATCTTCTTGATTACGAGCATTATTTGGTTACAAAAACATGTGGGATACTGATTGTGCAGGAATCGAAATCTTTTACCAAACAGTAAAAAACTCACTTTCATGTTTCTTTGTATTTTTGTTTTATGTGTTTTGCTTTCTTTTTAAAGATAATTATATTAACAAGTAATTCAAAATACATATACAATGTTTGTTAATGTGTCTTAGAATGTTTTTTTTTTTTTTTAATAAAAAAATTTTGATGTGATGAAAAAGTGAAAACAATTTTTATACTTTTATTAATATTTTTATTTTTGTATATTAATATTTTATATTTTTGTATATATATGTTACATTATTATTATTATTATTTATTTTTTTGAAGATGTTACATTATCTTTTGAGCATGTGAAAATGCATTTTTGTTATAGTTTTATTGAAAAATTATGTATTTATGACATTTTAATTTTTAAAAAAATTCGTGCTTTTAAGTGGGAAGACAACAAATTTATAGACCGAAATATGAGAAATTTTCTTCTTCCTGTCCAAAAAGAAAAATGATAAGAGTTTCCAAAAGAGATGTATATTGTCACGAGGTAAGTATGCCAAATTTGGTGTCCTAATCAATGATGGCTCCCCACGATGCTGTTGAGCCGTGGACAGCCAAACAGAAAGCACGTGTCACCTATTTATCCACTCTAGCCTCACACTAACGCTACTAGTACAGTACGCGTGGCCCTTTGAAACCTATACACGTGTTATTTGGTAGGGGATCGTTTTCAAAAATTTTGGTCTTCTAGCCATGCCTTTACCTTTATGGGGTAGTGGATTCTGTGTTGTCTATTGTAGAACTATTCATTCCAATACTTTTTTTCCTGGTGGGTAATGGGTATCATTATTATATAATATAAATGTTAATTTTAAAATATTAATTAAATAATTAAATATTTAACGTCTCTTCAAGTGATACTGATTTTGTATGTGCAGGTGAAAATATGTGATCTTGATGGGAAGATCATAGGCCTCTATTTCGGGGCCAATTGGTATCCGCCATGCCAGAACTTCACTCAAGCTCTGATTGGTATCTACGAGCAACTTAAGAGCTGTGGGTGTAATTTCGAAATTGTGTACGTGTCCTCCGATGAAGACGCGGATGCTTTTAACAACTACCACGCATGCATGCGATGGCTGGCGATTCCATTTTCCGATTTGGAGACGAAGAAAGCACTGAACCGGAAATTCGACGTGGAGGGTATACCTTGCTTGGTTATTCTCCAACCAAACGATAACAAAGACGATGAAACATTGCGTGACGGGGTGGAACTCATTCATCGCTACGGGGTCCGAGCCTTCCCGTTTACGAAAGAGAGGTTGCAGAGATTGCATGAAGAGGAGAGGGAGAAGCATGAGAAGCAGACACTAACCAGTTTACTAACAAACCACGATAAAGACTATCTTTTGGGTCATCCCAGGCCTAAACAGGTCAGTCACTACTACATCACCCAACTCTAATTACACACTCGATTCTCATTTTTGGCCGCTCAATCTCGTCGCTGCCTGCCCAGATAATTAAAGAACAACCATAGATTATTAGTATGCTATATAACTAGCAACCAATTTATAATGTCTCTAGCTTCTTTTAATTTGTGCAATATCTCCTTAAGGGGTTATAATATCTCATTTTACGTAAAAAAAAAAAAAAAAAAAAAAATTCCTGATAAAAAAATTTAGAAAAAATGACAACAAAATTTTTTAAAAAGAAATTGGGGAAAATGTTTTTTTTTTTTTTCCTCTTCCTTGTTTTCTATTTCTTTGGACATTGCACTTTGAATGGTAATTATTTGAAAGAACATTGTACGAATTAAAAGTTCAAAGAGACATTACAAATTACTTGGTAACTAGATTGAGAATACTTTTACCTCATCTTCGTGACGACAACTTATTCCAAGTATGTGATTTGAATGACATGGTCTATGTGAACACATGTCAAATGAGAAATGTTACTCGGCATTTTCAAGTGTAAGTCTCTCTCCCAAGCATTCACTTTGTTCTTAGTTGATTATGTGAATGTGGCACGTAAACAAGAATGTTTGTGAGATGAACACTTAAAAATGTTGAATAATATTTCTCAAATGAAATATTATGTTAGTCTTATAAAGAATACATACGAGAATCACATACCTTAAAAGGCAGTATTAGTTTAATAGGTTGAATTAGAAAAAGCTAGAATGAAAAATTTGTGAGCTTATAAGCTCTTAATACGAGAAAATTAGCCCTAGAAAGTTTAGTTAATTAACATAGAAATAATTACCACACTTATGGCTACACTTACATTAAAATCTAAATTATGAGATTTAAGTAGATCTGATTATGAGAATTAGCCCTAGAAAGTTTAGTTAATTAACATAGAAATAATTACCACACTTATGGCTACACTTACATTAAAATCTAAATTATTAGATTTAAGTAGATCTGATTATGAGTTTTACACGACCCAATCTATAATCTGTATAAGTATAATATGCTATCACTGCATTCAATTACAAAAGAGGCTGTTAACGTCATGATGCATTGCTTCTGCCAAGAAAGGATCGTATCTAACACGTGAGGCTGTCGTCGTTCCAGAGATGCCACCCAACATGTGTCGGCTTCATATACCTCGACATCTGTCCTCATGTTCCCCTCTTTGGCTCTTTCCTTGCCTTATCCATCCACGTTGCCCACTCAAAATGATGACACGCACCGATTCCTTTTGATATATCTCAAATGAAGGTAAGAGGATCTCCTCACAAGTCGACCATCTAACGATCATAAATATATGATGGGTTAGGGATAGCGAAAGGAACAATAATGCAATTAGAAGCAACATCTTCTGATTAAAGTCAAGAGAACATAACCTTTGTAAAAACTAAAATGTCAATTGATTCAAATGTGCCTGTATTTAATGTTGCCTTATATCACAAAGGTTTTCAGATCTAGAAAAGAAAATCAGAAATTAAACAAGAAAGATTGATAGTGCATGCATGGTAGGTAAAATGTAAATTTGGAAGATAAATATTGTTAGGAAAATGATTTTGGTTGATGCCCTTTGTGGTTGATTCGGACTGGAGTCCAATTTGGTGGTTATGTCAAGACTCCCAAACCTGTTGGCAGTTGGGATCCATTTAGACAGGAGTCTAACATAATGGTTCTATGTTGTCTCATGCTCGGAAAGAACTCGTCCTCGAATTGTGATCTGTTGATGCATTCGCCAGCTAATGGTACTCGAAGATATCAGCAATATTGAACGTCGGGACTCGGGACAATTGCCATATCATAAGTGCTTCTTATTCTTTAGCTTATTTTTAGTCGCCGTTGGCGTCCGCCCTTTTAGCAGGTAAACCATCACCAAATCTCCTTGTTGAAAGGATTTTGCTCGCCGCATTTATACATGTTTGCATTACTAGAGTCACCAATATGGCATGTTGGAGATGCTTCTATATATATATATGCTTGCATTATTAAAGATTCAAATATATATATGAGCATGGCAGCAGCTCATGGATGTTGCTAGATCTCTCTCGTGCAGGTACCCGTTGCTTCATTGATAGGTAAAACAGTTGGACTCTATTTCTCAGCTCAATGGTGCCATCCATGTGCTACATTTGCTCCCAAGTTAATGTCCATCTACCAAAAGATCAACCAAATGCTGGTAGAAAAAGGAGACGAGGGCTTCGAAGTAGTGTTCGTGTCAAGCGATCGTGACCAAGATTCATTTGACTCCTACTTTGATACAATGCCTTGGCTGGCTCTGCCCTTTGGGGACCCAACTGTGAAGGACCTTGCCAAGCATTTTGACGTGAATGCAATTCCTTGTTTGGTGATTTTAGGCCCCGATGGTAAAACTGTCACCAGACAAGGCAGAAACCTGATAAACTTGTACAAAGAAAATGCCTACCCTTTCACCGACGCCAAAGTGGAGATGCTAGAGAAACAGATGGACGAAGAAGCTAAGAGCCTTCCAAGACAAGTGTGCCATTCAAGGCATCGCCACGAGCTCACTTTGGTCTCCGAAGGAAATGGAGGAGGGCCTTTTATATGCTGTGATTGTGACGAGCAAGGGTCTGGTTGGGCTTACCAGTGCCTGGAATGTGGGTACGAGGTGCACCCCAAGTGTGTCGCTGTCGGAGCTGCTGCTGCTGCAGATCGTGCCTCTTCGGACAACAGTTGATTGGCATGGCTGCTGGTTGTGTTAATGCTAATTACTTCTATGCTATGTTACGTGTGTTTGGGCCTTTGAAATTTGGAATATGTGCTTCTGTTTGCTGATTTAGATTTCGGATTGGGTTTTCTTTTGATCATCATCTGTATCTAATATGAGTTCCAACATCAACATGGGTCTTTTATTGTATGTTGTTGTCTATTAACTTACTGTAAAATTATTTAACTACCGGAAGAAATGTGCTTGAAGCAGGTAAAAGTTCTTCCAAATTAATTACCCAATATCTAGGATTACCATATTTTCTTTGGTGGCAGTTTGTAACTATTATGGAACACAAGTTGTTGATTTATAACTAGGATCACAATCCTTTCGGATTTTACGGTCATAGATTTTTCTTCGTTGTATTTGACAATTGAATTAATAGTGTTATGACATTCAAATTTTTTTTTAAGAAATGTGGTACAAGAGAATGCGGTAAATTCAAATTTTGAGAAATTTAATATAACATTATTTTGTAAGTTTTTTTTTTTTGGTCAAAATATTTTATAAGCTTAACGTTTCTTACTAATGTGCCCGGAATTGATTGAGATACAATGGGCCCTATTCTCCAGCTTAGCCCAGCCTGGGTGAAATGCTGTTCATTTACCTCCAAGTCCAAACCAAACAGGCCAAGTTTGGGCTACTCGACCCAGCATGACTTCTACCCACGATTCCACAAAGCCGAATTTATACTAACGTGTTCCAATTCCAAAAATGCACAATGTTCTTACGAAATCTGTTTCTAATGACCATATTACCCAAAAATAAAAAAATAAATTGCTGGCATTTTGTAACATCAATTATTTATTACATTTATCAACATAATATTTATCGTATTATTGTATATTTTTAAAATTATAAATATTGATAAGATAAATTTTATTTGTTTAATTTTAAAGCAATGATTTCGATTCGAGAAAATTTATATAATAAAATCCTCTCTCTCAAAAAAAAAAAAAAAAAAAAAAAAAACCCTTAATCTAACCTGGTTTAATTATTTTTTTTAAGAGAAAAAAAAAGACAGCAGCTTGACGTAGATGAAGGAAATCGCTGGATGTATGGGCCAATTAGCAGGAAAAAAAAAAAGTACGGCTGTATGGGCCTTGACTTGAATCTTCATCAACGCATTTATCAGCTCTGGCGCGTGAATTCATAAATTATTATTATTTTTTTTATCGTTTTGTGAATAAATATTGAACCCCGAATCATACAACGTGTTTTCTTGATTGGCCGGCCTAATCAATTCAATTCGATCAACTTCTTGAAATTTTTTTCGTAAGCTCATTTTTCTTGCAAATTCTTGAACTCCGTTTCACGAACTTTCTGTTTGGCTACTGAGAAAACTGTGAAAAAGAAAAGGATCGCATTTTCATTTTTTAAATCTTAGTTTGTAATAATGATTAGTTTTCCTTCGATTATCAGAGACTCTGAAACGATGGGAGTGGCGCAGAATAGCTATGAGTTGGAGCAGGGGACTCTGGAGATCGGCAGGGGTGAGTGCTTCCTGTGGTTTGAACTTGCAAAACTTCCAAAATCTAATCGACCTGTAAATGCGAGCATTTTGCTTGATTTGCTTATAGTGTTTACACTATCTGTAAAACATACCAAATGTGATAGTATTCTCGATTGTACATACATACATAAATACATACCTAATTGCATGAATGAGTGAAGGAATTTGTTATGATCATAAGACTGAAGTTTATTTTACATCATTTTGTAGTTTATTTAGTCATTGTGAATTTTGTTTTTGAAACTTACATAGAGGTTTCAATTTGAAGAGTACAGGACCGTCTCTGGTGTTGCGGGGCCACTGGTTATTCTTGACAAGGTCAAGGTGAATATATTTGTTATTTTTATTGTTGATTTTTTTTTTCTTTGGCTATTCTCTGACACCCTTTCACTGAATCAAAACTTTCAAAATGTTTTCAGGGTCCAAAATATCAGGAGATTGTCAATATTCGTCTGGGAGAGGGAACAACCAGGCGTGGTCAAGTTTTAGAAGTTGATGGAGAGAAAGCTGTTGTGCAGGTTTACTGCTCAAACTGTGTGTGTGTAAAATTTTTTAAGACAAATGCGAATACTTTTGGTCTTCTTATGGTTCAATAGAGGTATCAATTGTGTAGTTCAATCGCGGAAAATCATGGCACAGGGTATGAAGTTGCTGTGTGATGAAGCACTTATGAGAGGGGAGTTTCACAACCTTAGATAAAAGAGTGTTACAAGCTTTAAATAAGTCTCTTTCTTGCAACTTAATTTAGCTTGAGATTTATTTTTGGGTGAGATTAGCCTCTCAAGAACTCTGCATTCGGAAGCAATTGCATGTGCTTTCTGTTGCCGAGTAATTTAATTTCCAGGCCACTGAGCCTGTTCAAATGCCCTTCTGATAAGGATGTTCCTGGCTTTAAAGTATTATTACGGGATGTTATATAATCGTGGTATCACTTTTGAATGGTGATATGGTGGTTTGCAAATTATGGATTACCTTTATCATCACAACTTAAGCATGTTATCTTATGTAATGCAAGCCTAGGTGTAGTTTTTTAATCCTTCAGCAGGCTCAAAATAGCACTGGTTTTCTCTAAGGAAATAGTTTTATCTCTGTCTACAGGGCCTTTACTCGATGCTTAAAACTCGTAGTCATCTTTGCTAAAATTTGTTCTGTATACGTATTGTATTGCTTTTTTTTTTTTTTTTAATCTATTTTTTATTTTACTGAACAGTGACAAACAATTCTTAAGTTATAGACGGTTAAAGGAACAGTGACAAACTATTTTCTTGTTACCGGGTTTTTGAAGGAACATCTGGAATTGACAACAAATACACAACTGTGCAATTCACAGGAGAGGTAGAGAATCCCATTTCTTTTAGTACTTTGGATATAGCGTTGACCTGCTTATTTCATTGGACTGGTTTGCAGTAGAAGATTGGTGAATCTTGTGGATAGTCACTTCTTAAGAATGTTGTCAATGTAAGAATAGTTGAACCCATGAATCTCCAAATGATTCATGAACTGATTATATAACGGGTTCATTGTCACAGGAAAGAACTTCTGCTCCTTCAGATTTAATTAGTTTATGGTGTTTTTAGCTTTTCCTGCTGGAAACAATAAATCAGCCTATTTGATCAAATTAAAAATGATAGATAAGATATTTATTTTCGTTTAAATCAGGTAATCTAGCTCTTTTAACTTAATGGTGGATAATGAGAGTTTCCAGGTGTTTTCTACATGTTCAATCCCTTACCAAATGGCTAGGATTTTTAGAATGGGAAAGAAGCGACATATGGATGTGAAGGGAAAAGAAAAAAAAAAACTCTCCTTTCCCCTAATTGTTTGAGTCCTTAAATATAATTGCAAAACACTTTTATTTAGGATATCCACATACTACCATGGGGTTTTCTCAACCTGAGATCACCCTTAGCTGTAGAGGTGATGAAAATAATACTGGCATTATCCCTTGTACAAGTAAAGGACCATGGCTCTTTTATTGTGAAATAACCTGTGAGGTTTTAATGATTTTTGTGTACATAAACACAAACAATTGCATCCATGGTATCATTTTTGCCCTTTGTGTCTATGTGTATGTATCTTTATCAGTATGTAATTCATTGTTCAAAATATGGACAAAGCTAGGTTTGCTTGCATATTTGATGTCAACTTCTTTCCCTGTTAATGACCTCTAATTATTCCAGTCTTTTCTCTTTTAAATTGGATTATAAAAAAAAAAAAAAAAAGCTTCTAACAATTTTATCCAACCATGGACTGCCTTAAAATGCTAATCATGCAGGTTTTGAAAACACCCGTGTCATTAGATATGCTTGGGCGCATATTTAATGGTTCGGGTAAGCCCATTGATAATGGACCTCCAATTTTGCCTGAGGCATATCTGGATATTTCAGGTGAGTCGTGATATGAGGTAGTGGTTTTGGAATCATCAATTGAATATCATTAACATATAGAATAAATGTTGATCGTCTTTCTCAGGAAGCTCTATCAACCCTAGTGAGAGAACCTATCCTGAAGAGATGATACAAACGGGAATTTCTACAATTGATGTGATGAACTCCATTGCTCGTGGACAGAAGATTCCTCTTTTTTCTGCTGCCGGTCTTCCTCATAATGAAATAGCTGCTCAGATATGTCGTCAGGCTGGTCTTGTAAAGCGGTTGGAAAGTCTGGAAATCTCATGGAGGTATATATTTCCTAACCATATGATTGCTTTATATATATATATATACACATAGCTTGTAATGTACAATTAAGTTTTTTTTTTTTTTTTTTTTTTTTTCACCTCTTTTTACTCAACAATCCCAAAGTAAGTACCATGTTTTTATAGATTTCCTTTCAAGCTTTGTACTCTTTAGTTGTCTGCTCATTTCTCTCATATTTTCTTCCATATTTACTACATCTTGTTTAATTTGTGATTATACGATTGTCCTTTTAACCGTTACTTCATTTATAGGACAAAGAAGAGGACAATTTCGCCATTGTTTTTGCAGCTATGGGTGTAAACATGGAGACAGCCCAATTCTTTAAGCGTGATTTTGAGGAACATGGGTCAATGGAAAGAGTGACTCTTTTCCTAAACCTGGTAAACTTCAATGGAAAGAGTTACATTTTTTTTTTTTTTTTTTTTTTTTTTTTTTAAACTTAGACCTTTTTATACGATGACAGGGTGTTTGCACTGTGTGCAGGCTAATGACCCCACTATAGAACGGATAATCACCCCTCGGATTGCCCTCACAACTGCAGAGTATCTGGCTTATGAATGCGGGAAGCATGTTCTAGTTATATTGACAGATATGAGCTCTTATGCAGATGCTTTACGTGAGGTAATAAAGTTATATATTTTTGTCTTTTGAGTTGGTAGGGGCATGCAATAACATGCATTCCTTTATAATATTTTACCTATAAAATCCTAGTGTGATAGGTTTTTATATTTGCGATGCTCAGTGTTCTGAGATCATCGGAAAGTTGATATTGACTCTTCAGGACAATGGTCCTTGGACCAAATGGCATCTCTTCTCCCTTGTTGGAGGGTCAGGTCAGTGGTTCAATCTTGTGTGGGCGCCAGTGTGTTACCATTAGAACAAAAGAAAAAAAAAAAAAAAAAAAAAGATATTGATTCAATTTCCAGACAAGTTCTCTATCAGGTTACGATACACCTGTAAATACTTGACTGCTGTGAGTTGACAAATGTCATGTGATTTGCAGGTATCTGCTGCTCGAGAGGAAGTGCCTGGAAGGCGAGGATACCCTGGGTATATGTATACTGATCTGGCAACTATTTATGAGCGTGCTGGACGTATTGAAGGACGAAAGGGATCCATCACTCAAATTCCTATATTAGCTATGCCAAATGATGGTAATGGTTTCATCTAAATGTCCATCCCACTTTCCTAGCATATCATTTCTTCTTGTTATTGTGATCAGACGTTACCTGTATTTCGTTTTGTTGTATCAACCAGATATCACACACCCTACTCCAGATCTCACCGGTTATATTACTGAGGGGCAGATATACATTGACAGGCAACTCCACAATCGACAGGTTGGTTGGAAAATTATAAATTCTGTGCAGCAATGTTCAATATCTTTTCTCTTTCACAAGTAATAAGTAAATCATCTACCATTTGTAATGAACTGTGCCCATACCTTTATAAAATGTGTTGCTGTCCTTCGATATGTATTGCTTTTCCCTCTTTAACTTTTATATAACGATACTACCTGCCATATTATCTGGAAGATTACCTGCGATATTATCTAAAAAGACTGTCATCTATAACTTCTAATTTTCAGAACATCCCCAAATATCTGAAACTAAGTTTGTCACTTTTGATTATGTCACATATAAATGGTACACGGACCTGACACAAAATATATATATTGTTGTTGTTGAGGGCATGATGCACTTTCTATACATCTTTTTAGTGATCATATGGGCTCACCTATAAATTATGGATTTGGTGTTGGACTTTCTACTAGTTTGAGTTTCAGTAGCTGTCTCTGGCGATATGCGGCTGGAGTGTTTCCAGCAAATAAATAGTTGAGCAAGTTGATAATGTGTTAATCTCTATCATGTTCAGTTTTTCAATATATAGTGGGTTTAATGAACAAAGAAAATCCTAAAAAAAAAATGTGAATCCTTAGAAATGCTGGCTGAATAATTATGAGGGTATATTCAATCAATTATTGATTTTTTTTTTTTTTTTTTTTAATGTTTTGGACAGATATACCCACCTATTAATGTACTTCCATCGCTATCTCGACTAATGAAGGTATTACTGTTATAGTAGGGCTCTCCACCTGCACCTTGACAATGCCTACTCATGGATGCATAAATTTGGGGATTTATGTTGTACTTTTGTGTGGTTAGTACTTTTTTTTTTTTTTTCAAACTTTGCAGAGCGCTATTGGTGAGGGAATGACCCTTTGTGACCATGCCGATGTCTCCAATCAGGTTTAATTAGGGAATTTTGAAGTGGTGTAGTTTTATTTAAACTTTGCACTAGTGCCTCTCAACCAATTCTGTTCTTTTTTTTTTTTTTTTTTTCAGCTTTATGCAAATTATGCTATAGGAAAGGCTGTCCAAGCAATGAAAGCTGTAGTTGGAGAAGAAGCACTTTCTTCTGAGGATCTGGTCTCTCTCTCGCTCTCTCTCTCTCTCTCTCTCTCTCTCTCTCTCGTGTATGGTTAATACATGCATGTGTATGATATCTTGATATGCTCCTCTAGCAATAGTATCTAAATTCAGCTTGTCCTAATCTCTCGTGTGTGTGGTTAATACATGCATGTGTATGATGTCTTGATATGCTCCTCTAGCAATAGTATATTAGTATCTAAATTCATCTTGTCCTAATCTTATGCACTTGTTTTTGAATCTTAAAACTCGCCCAAAAAATAAAAAATAAAAAAAATTGAAGCTCAATTTTAGCACAGATTTATCTTATTTCTTTCAATGAAATTTCAGCTTTATCTGGAGTTCTTAGACAAATTTGAGAGAAAATTTGTAGCTCAAGGGGCCTATGACACCCGCAACATATTCCAATCACTTGATCTGGCGTGGACCCTGCTACGTATCTTCCCTCGGGAGCTTCTCCACCGTATACCTGCAAAAACACTGGATCAATACTACAGTCGTGAATCGTGATGCAACAAACTGATCCGTGAAGCATGCCCTTTGCTTGTCTTGCTCGCTCTGGGGTTGCACTACAACTGGGCTAATGTTGCTATGTCAATTCATCTCAATCTTGTCTGGGCCACATGACTCACCAAAACGCGTATGTGACTGAGTGGTCAGTTTCTCTTCTCCCATATAATGCGGTGCATTGCATGTGTTGTGTCTTGTGACGAGAAAATTATTTGATTTGAGAACTCATAGACTTTTGTAGCAACTTTCTATTCTTGTTCACTCGTTATTGTTAATGCCACGTTCTACCATTAAACAAGATGTGGTTTCAAGATAGAAGAGATGGCTTTTGGTACTAGGAAAATGTTAAAAGTTCTGACATATCTAGTTAACCATAAATTTTAGTTAAAGACTCCTTATTTTTTGTTTTAACTACTCATTTTTTTCAAAACATTTATCTCACTTTTTATTTTAACTATTCACTTTCACTACTCCAGTGATATATTCTTTCTCTATTCTTGTTTTATTATTTATATATTTCCAACCATCATTATTTCTTTTCATTTAAATATTCTTTCTCAATTTGTTAATACTTTTTAGAGAGTGTTTTTTGTTTGAAAAAAAAAAGTCTTGATATAAAAAAAGTGAAAATATTTTTTGTTCTTGTTTTGAAAAAAAAAAAAAAAATCATCAAATTCATTCGTTTGGCTAGCCAGATAATACAGGAATATGAGGCGGTGTAAATTATGTCTCATTTTCGCAAAGGACAAAAGCCATGCCTTATATAACCCACTTATCGATATAGGTGGATGAAAATGTGGTGAGAAGGTGGCAAGCTATGAACCATTCACTGTAGTTGAAAGTCCGTGGGGGTGTTTGTCAAACACCTTGGCACTATTCATTCTCCACCACACTATTCACTTCATTTAAAAAAAAAAAAAAAAACATTCTCACTTTTATATCTAATCATTCACTTTTTATATCACATCATTTATTTTTTATTACTATTCCAATAAAATAATCACTACAAAACAAAATTTTTTACTTTCTAATACCACTTTTTTATTTTTCCATACCAATCATTATTATTATTATTATTTTATTCATGAATAGTGTCCTGGAAAATGAACAGTGCTGGGGTGTTTAACAAACATACCCCAAGATTATAAGAATGAACAGGTCAAGTTTTAAGCCACTGAGAATTTTCTTAGAGTTTCTGAACCTGAAAATCTTCTCGACAGATACCTTGATAACACCTTGGCACCACTATTAATTGGGACCTCCACAAAGGTTGAAAGCATCAACCGGATCAAATACATACTAATTTATGAAGGGAAGATTTAATTTTAGTTTTCAATAAGCAACTGAGAATTTTCTTAGAGATTCTGAACCTGGGAATCTTTTCGACAGATACCTTGATAACACCTTGGCACCACTACTACTTGGGACCTCCACAAAGGTTGAAAGCATCAACCGGATCAAATACATACTAATTTATGAAGGGAAGATTTAATTTTAGTTTTCAATAAGCCACTGAGAATATTTTTAGAGATTCTGAACTTGGGAATCTTCTCGACAGATACCTTGATAACACCTTGGCACCACTACTACTTGGGACCTCCACAAAGGTTGAAAGCATCAACCGAATCAAATACATACTAATTTATGAAGGGAAGATTTTATTTTTTATTTTTTAAGGCAACTACATTTATTTTTTTCTTACAAAAAAAAAAAAAAGATTTTTTTTTTTTTTTTTTTTAAGGAAAACCTTAATGGAGGAAAACACTCTTCCGGGTGATGAATGCTATTTTTCTTTTCTTTCTAACTTCCAACTCTAAGTAGTGATTATTTATGGCTTTACTAAAAATGGTTAGTACAACAAGGGAAATGGATCATCTCCATTTCACTTGAAATTGAGAGGATTTATTTAGTGCAATTAGGAGGGTATATTTGTACAAAACATTTTGCCCAAAAAACAAATGAAAAAATATGCTCTCCTAAATACACTAAATAGATTCGGAGGATCCTTTTCCACAATTCTAAACCTATGGTCATTTAATTAACCACTAGGATGCAACCGTTGAGCAATAATCATTCGTCACATATCTGCACCCTTGTCTTCTATTATTTTATTTTATTTTTTATTTTTTTTTTTACTTTTTGGTTTTGAAATTTAATTTCATTCATAATGATAAAAGTATAGCTTGTTACTCTAACAAAACAATATCACATATACAATTAAGAATTTATTCCATCCAAATTTCATTTATAACTTATTTAATTACTGCTTTTGCTAAACTATGCTCAGAAGAATTTATATCTCTCTAATGTTGCTAATTTGCTAGCTCTACATCAGATTAAGCACCCCTCTTATATCTTCTGTTAGTTGCCCATATCTACTCCAATTTTGTCACATGAATTTCACAATATTTACAGCTTAGAGCACATCACTTTTCATAATAATATCAAGTTTAGTTGAAAATCCTTTTTCTTTTTTTAACCTCATAGACATATCCAAAAATTATAAAATCACTTTCAAGATAATATTATTCCTCATTTTACACTAAATGCAAAGAATTCTCATACATTAAAACCATTTCATTTATTGCGTCTTATTAACTTATTTGCGGCCAAAATGGTTCAGTTTCATTCTCTTGACCGGCAATAACCTTGAATCTACCGAATAAACCAAATCATGATTTGAGGGTAGTCGCATCTCTCCTGAACATATGGAACATACGGCTAGCATTAGTGTCCATGATGGGGGCATGATAAGATGGTGTAATGCTTTCTCTTGGGTCCAATAAAGATCATGTAAACTCACTTTGGGCTTTGTAATAGATATATATTGTGGGCTTGCAAGAAATTCAATCTAGTGGCCAATAGGATCAAACTAAACCGTCACCCAAAACGCGTAATTTATTAAAAGCTTGCTTCTTGCTTAACACGAAACCGAACCAAATAGGCAATCAATTGAAAGTTCTCTCTCTACCAAAACGTACCAGAGCAAAAAGCGAAGAAGAATGATGCCCAGGACCGTCCAAGGGGCAAAAGCAAAGCACATATAGAAAGAAAGGAAGAATATGTAGCACCAAGCAAACAAACAAGTCCTGGAATTTTAAATATGCTCTTCCAACTAATACAAAGCCACCAGCCAAAAATCCTCAAAAGCACCACCTGAAGCTTTCTCTCTCTCTCTCTCTCTCTCTCTCTCAATGGGACTCTGCTTCACCAAATCCTGTGGACTCTGCTTCACCAAATCCCGTGAAGTCCCAATCTCCTCCTCCTCCGCCTCTGAGTCACCTACTGGTCAGTCCCGCCAAGTCTCGAAGACAACCCAAGAATGGTATGGCCCAAGCCCAAGCAAAGCAGCCTCATCTAAAGCTCCTCCGCCAGGGACAGGGGACATTCTCGGCAAACCGTACGTTGATATAAACTCTATATACGTTCTTGAAAAAGAACTGGGGAGGGGGCAGTTTGGGATTACCTATCTGTGTAAGGAAAAGGCAACGAACCTGAAATACGCGTGCAAGTCCATAGCCAGGCGGAAGCTTGTGAATCAGAAGGACATAGAGGACGTTAGGAGGGAGATTCTGATACTGCAGCACCTGACAGGGCAACCCAACATTGTTGAATTCAAGGGCGCTTATGAGGACAGGCAGAATCTGCATTTGGTGATGGAGTTGTGCTCCGGCGGCGAGCTATTCGACCGCATCATCGCCAAGGGGGGCTACTCGGAGCGCGAGGCTGCGTCGATTGGTAGGCAGATTGTGAATGTGGTTCACGCGTGCCATTTCATGGGGGTGATGCATAGGGACTTGAAGCCTGAGAATTTCTTGATGGTGAGCAAGGCTGACGACTCTCCAATCAAAGCCACGGATTTTGGACTCTCTGTCTTCATTGAGGAAGGTTGGTTCCAATCTGGGTACCCTTCAATTGCTGCATTTTTACTTGTTCCTGTCATTTTCTGTGTCTAATTCTGCAATTAGAGTGTTATGGTTTGCTAATTTTAGTGTTGCATTTTTTACTATTTTCAAACTTCTAGAATTCTAGTTTTTGTGATCTTTGCTTCTTTTTTTCTTTTTTTTTTTTTTACTTTTCCAAGTTTGGAATCCCGTTAGCTTTGAACAAATATGTTTCTTCCCATGGTTTATCTGTTAATTTGTTGGACTATTCCCATATGCTTTTTGTATTTTAAGCGAGAGAATTAGATCAGAAATTGCAGTAATAGAAATCTGAAAGCTTTGTTGTGTAAACGATTTCTGTGGATGCCATGATGGGTCAGGTTGACGAAGTCAAGGATGAAAGCGACTGGTCAACCAAGTAAACGGTTTTCAATAATTAAAACGCAAACAAAAAAAGGAAGCAAAGAAAACAAAAACGCGTCCTGTGCTTCATCACATCGTGACTAGACATCATCAAAATTCCACTGGAGTATTGTAAACCATGGTGGGAAAACTTCTAGCAGATATATATGAAATGTTGCTGCTTCCTATGTAATATGTAGCCCTAAAATACCTTCTGGATTTTATTTTTATTTTTACTTTTTAAAAAATTTCTAATCATACAGATAACACACAGTAATTGATCTGATGAGATATTCCACAAGCCCTCATTCTGATTAGTTGAACCATGAACATTCCTAGGTACTAGTTCACTACAAAGATTTTCTTGATATTGATATCATAGTCCATAGAAGACTAGAAGTTAAGTCAAGCTTCAAATTTTGTGAAGTCAAGGTTCGAATTCATAACTTTTACTCTTATACCATGTTACGGTATCCCAAAAGTTGAACCGAATAGGAAATGATAAATTTAATCACTTAATTAAAATTCTAACCTATTGAATTTTATGGTAAGAAAGATTACCATGATTTTAGGTAAGTGCACCTCATGAATGGGTAACCGATTCTTACCTTAACCTTACCTTTGTTAAAGTTTCTTACAAGAAAATGAGTGAACCGGGAAAAATGCTATTTGTGCTTTGCAAGTTTGTTATCTTGGGATTTATTAAGTTTATTTATGTGATGTTCGGCTATAATGTTCTTCAATCACTAATACCAATCAAATGAATTTATATGAGATTCTGCAGGGAAAGTGTACAAGGATATTGTTGGAAGTGCATACTATGTGGCACCAGAGGTGTTGCGGCGGAGCTATGGGAAGGAGATGGACGTCTGGAGTGCTGGAGTCATTTTGTACATCCTTCTAAGTGGGGTCCCTCCTTTTTGGGGTGGTAGGTAAAGTGCTTACAATTCAGTTGGCATTGCCAGTTTACCTCCAAAGAAATTTGAGGCGGAAAATCATGCTGAACTTTACAGTATTATTTTGTAATTTCAGAGTCTTGTGCTATTCTTTTGATTTGTTTACTAAGAGATACATGTTCCTTGTCCTGAAACCAATATCTTGCTGTTACAACATATTTTGTTTAAATTTTCCTTAGATAACTCATGGTGAAATCTATAAATTTTATTTTTAGAGACCGAGAAAGCAATATTTGAGGCAATTTTAGCTGGCAAACTTGACTTGAGCAGCTCACCATGGCCATCAATATCTCAAAGTGCAAAGGATCTCGTCAGCAGAATGTTAACGATTGAACCTAAGAAACGGATTACTGCTGCTGAGGCTCTTGGTGAGTATATAATTGTTTATTAACATTTCAATAGGCTTACTGATTTTGAATGAGTTCCGTCCATTGAAGCTTTCCCCTCTTGGATAAGACCCACGTCAAATAAACTTCTTACAATTCCAGCCAGACCTAGCCAAAAAAGTAAAAAGGAAATCTAACAATAAACGTGACATTCAGCTGGGGAAAAAAACATTTCAGGCACCGACTTTTACTATCACACAATTCTATTGCTTATCTTGTGTTTGGAGATGCTTTGGTACAGTGAAAACAAATTTAATTAAGATTCATGCTCACTGTAAAACACTTATTTATTTATTTAATGGAACGTGTGGAACACTATTTCCACAGAAATAACTAGCTGATAATTAATGTCACTTGCATGATGCATATAAACCAGAACATCCATGGTTGAAGGAAGATGGTGAAGCATCTGACAGACCTATTGATAGTGCCGTTCTAATTAGGATGAAGCAATTCAGAGCAATGAACAAGCTGAAAAAACTCGCTCTAAAGGTATGATTTGATGCCGCCTCTCTTCTTTTTTTAAGTTAATGCAGAACTTGAGAATGATGTTCAGAATGATCACAAGCATCTAGTCTTTATACATTTAGATGCCCCTAGGAGAAAAAATTAATTCCATTTCATTAACATAGCATTAGGGGGTAGAAATGTAGCCTTTAAGATGGAATCATTAAAAAAAAATGATCTCATTGCAAAGAACTGGAGTACTCATTATCAGATTATGTAAATAATGTAATTTCTTGAATTCAGAAAATGACATCGTACACATACCAAATGTTTTGGAAAACAGAATTGTCTCCTTTCCACTGCCATGTGAAACATGGGATGTTTTCATTCCCATGGGACTTTCATCTGCTTCCTTATAAGAGTTAATTTACTTGATTAGAGTGTGGTTTTAAAGATTTATTAGAATTTACAACTGCGAAGCACAATTAATATTCATAAAAAAAAAACAAATTCATCAAATATTTTTAAATGAGGTCTCATTCTTTATGCATATAGAACAAAATAAACAACAAAATTGTCGACTCCAGTTTCCTAAAAAAAATTATCTCGGTTAAGCCATGGTTATTGTATATGTGCTTTCCTTATGCGTTCTAGTTGTACTTAGAACATCTGTGTAGATTGAGGAACACAGTGATTGGTTGTCCTTACTTTTCTTTTGGCTTTTTTCTTATACGCTATTTTCCTAGTAACTGAAATTTGGATTTCTGGAAAGGTTATCGCAGAGAACCTTTCAGAGGAAGAAATCAAGGGCTTGAAACAGATGTTCAACAACATGGACACCGATAAAAGCGGCACGATCACATTGGAAGAACTCAAAACTGGATTGTCCAGGCTAGGATCTAAGCTTAGTGAAATAGAAATCAAGCAGCTGATGGATGCTGTAAGTGCTGTAAACCTATCCCATTATCCTGTGATCATTTTACTTACAGAAACAAATAAACTATATATATAGCTCATTTATTCTTCAAGAAATAAACCATGTTAGTCGTTACATAATTTCCCTTTGGCTCATGTAATTTTTTTTGTTTCTGTCAGGCTGATGTTGACAAGAGCGGGACTATTGATTACTATGAATTCATTACTGCTACTATGCATCGGCACAAACTTGACAAGGAAGAAAATTTGTTTAAGGCGTTTCAGTACTTTGACAAGGATAAAAGCGGGTCAGTATGCTGGTTTTTTGAATTATCAATTATGGATTTGAAGTGCTATAATGCCTTATAAACACTGCTTAAATATTCTTTTTTAATTTTCACCAGATTTATTACTAGAGATGAACTAAGACTAGCTATGGCTCAATATGGAATGGGGGATGAAGCTACTATAGACGAAGTGATTGAAGATGTCGATACCGATAAAGTAATTATCTCCTCTTGAATCCTAATTATTTTTATTTATTTATTTTTTTCCTCTAAACTGAGTTGGAGAAAATCTCTATATGGGTCATTCTAATTATTATGGGGTTCAATATGTAGGACGGGAAAATCAATTACGACGAGTTTGTAGCCATGATGAGAAAGGGAACAACATCATAATCAACAGAGATGAGCTAATTTTGCTTATATCATGTACAAAAATAAAACCCCCAAAGCTCTATGGGGCATGCCTTCTGCTAGAGGATCAATCTCCAAAGTCTCCCCATGTTATATCAATACATGTTCCTCTTCCAATGTCAATAAACTCTTTACAATACTCTTGTTATAAATACTCTCTTGTAATGTATAGTGTACTTATATTGCGTCTTTGCTCTTTTTAATAATACTTGTGATTATTTGTCAAAAGCGCTGTTGATATAAATAAAACACCAATAACAATTACTTCAAAATGGAATAATGCATCTATAATATTCCAAAATATGTACTCCCTAGCTTCCCTATGTATCAACAGAACATCAGCTTGTATTTTTTTTTTTTTACCATTAAAATGGGTCTTTGTTTGTAAACAAACTCATGAAACTTAATATTGATTGAAAAGATAGGGTGAATGAAAACAGCACGGGGCGTGCTCAGCACGCCGTGTGCAAAATTTTCTATTTTTTATTTTTTTTTTTGCATTAAAATATTAAAAAAAAAAATTTCTTCACGGCCCAAAAAGATAATTAGTTTTAATGTAATAAATTATCTTTCGATTTTTTCACAGACACAAGCAGGAGACATAAATGATTGAATTGTATTTATAGTCATCTGATTAATTTAGATATGTAACATTTTATTTAGTGAAAGGTAAAAACTGAGGCGGTTTTGGGAAATTTACCCGACTTATTGCACATTCCTTTATTGAATGACAAGACGTCGTCGTTCTCATTTTCTTTCCTTCCCTTCCTCACAAGTCACAGCCCACTTCCCGGTTCCTTGGTTAGTTAACCAAACAGAGATTTCTCCTAAATCTTTCAAAGGAGACCATGTTCTCCCTCCAATTTTCTCTCTCGTCTTCCTCGGCAAAATCATTTATACTTCAAACGTCACCTTCTTTCTTTCGGAGTCCTAGAGCTCCCTCTAGGGCTTTAAGAACCTTCCTCACAGCCAGTGCCAGTTCTGGTTCCACAAACTCCGATGAAAGCCAGGAGGCCCTTGCCGGCCGCAGAGCCAACTACGGCGGAGTTCGATTGGAAGAGACAGTGTGCATCAATTCAGGCAAGATGAGACTCGATTCTTGGATCTCTTCTCACATTAGCGGCATCAGTAGGGCTCGCGTCCAGTCTAGTATTCGCTCCGGCCTCGTCGCTGTCAATGGCCGCGTTGTGGATAAGGTAACTTCAATTTCAGCTCTATATTAGCCTCATAATATTGTCGTTATATATTCATCCATTTCATTCATATTCGTCGTCTCCATGGTTAGTTTGGATTGCGTTTTCGTTTACAAGAAACCAGAGCTTTGCTTTGTTCAACTACCGGAAGAGATTTAGAAATTCGATGTTAAATTGGTTCCGATAGGAGGTTGAGATATTCTGGAATGACCTATTTTGAGAGATATTTTTTCCCTCCATGAAGAATTCCGCCATTGTAAAAAGAGTTTCGAAGAATTTTATTTACAAAAGAACAAAAGCTGCCTCTAGTAGAATTGATGCTACATTCGATGTTTGTAGTGCAAGATCTGGGAAATAAATTAGAAAGAGAATTTAACCTTTTCATGGTTTAGTTTCACTTTACTTGTTGACGTGGGTCATTGAAGTTTACATTAGATATGTTTAGGCCATTTGTTGATGTATCGCCTTCCTAGTTAAACCTTCACTGATTTAACTGGTGGCACGTTGAAGTAATTTAAATTTTCAGCACAACCATCTCAAACTAAGCAGATCATAGATGGTATGGTCCCATTACTTAATTCTAGATTTCCTTGAGAAGATTTGTTTCTTATCGGAATGGTTTTGTTATGCAATGATTGATTTGAAGTTTTCGACCTGCAAGTCCATGTAGGTAATTTTTTTTTTTTTTTTTTTTTTTTTTTTTTTTTTTCAGTTATAATCTAAGACGTGTGGCTAGTAAATTCTCATGAGGACATGTTTTGCGGGATTTTGTCCTCTGTTCTCTGTATTTCAAAGATTTTTACTCCCGTGTATATTGGAATTCTAATTTCAGTTTTAATGTGAGCAGGTTTCGCACAATGTTAAAGCTGGGGATAAGGTAGATTGCACCATTTCAGAGTTGCAACCCTTGAGGGCAGAGCCGGAAAACATACCGTTGAATATAGTTTATGAAGATGAGCATGTACTAGTCGTTAATAAGCCTGCACACATGGTAAACACCTCATATGTGCCTATTTAAGTCCGTCAAACTTATTTTTCTATTGATTGTCCATTGCAATCATGTACATGTTGTATTGAGTTATTGTGCATATGAGGTGCAAATGGTGAAATTAAGGATTTATTGTGGGCCAATGCAGATTACAGTTATACAATATGTAATAAGTTTGATTGATATCTTATCCATCAGAGAGTGCAACACCCTTGTCCCACATTGGAAAGATGAATAATCCACATAGAGTGAGTGCATTATAAAGGCACTTGTGGGTGTTAAGTCTTCTACTGCTTCCTTACTTAGTGAGATTGAACTTTATAAGTAATTATAGGAAGCTGCAAATTTACTAGTCCTATTACAGTGATAGCACAGACGTGACTTGCATTTTTTGTGGGTCGATGCAACTGAACCTTTAGAATGAAACGTGTTAGCAACAAATGTTGGCCCTCGACTCAAACACTTGTGAAGTTTTAGTAGTTTAGTTTTCAACCAAATGGAGAATTTTATATACACACACACACATAAGGAGCATTCAAGAATCAGGCTTGAGAAGTTGTTGTCAGCGACAATTTCATCTTGACACTAAATGACATTCTTGTTCTGATTTAGGTTGTTCATCCAGCACCTGGGAATGCTACTGGCACACTTGTAAATGGCATTTTGCATCATTGCAGTCTTCCAGTTGTTGCATTTTCGAATGAGGAAGTTCTTTCAGATGTTGAGGATATTTCTGATGATGACCTCAGTAGCTCATTTACAGACCGATGTCCTAACGAGTGGTTATCTTCCAGCCAAATTGGGGCAGCTATTCGCCCAGGGATTGTGCACAGATTGGACAAAGGCACTAGTGGATTACTTGTTGTTGCAAAGGTAACCCCCTGTCCCTTGATAATTGGTCCTAAGCACGAGAAACTAGAAAACTGCCATTCTGTTTATAATAGTCGGATTTGTCCTGTGGACAATTATACTCTGATGGCAGAATGAACACTCTCATGCCCATTTATCTGAACAATTCAAGCTACATACCATCCAAAGAGTATACATTAGTCTTACTTCTGGAGTGCCATCTCCAACTACTGGGCGTGTTGAGGTCCCAATTGGACGTGATTTAAATAATCGGATTCGCATGGCTGCTGTATCGGGATCAAGTAAATGTAGACAGGCCCGCCATGCTGCTAGTAGGTGATTGATGGTCCTCCACTTCCATTATCATGTTGCTTAAGTTATGCTTCACAATGTTGGTAAATGCAACTATTCAGGAGAGAGAGAGAGAATATGATATGGCAGTAGGGATTTAATTCCTGAGCATTTAGACTACCTTGCTATCAGAAATGAACCCTTAAGGCCTAAAGTAGTGAAATATAGGAATTTGGACAACTTAAAAAGTACTCACTAAATTAACATATGAGGCTTGGTCTTAGGATCAGTGGATTTGGTTTTCACTATGCTGAAACCATGATTTGTTTGCCATATATTTGATGTGAAGAAAGCTCTTTCAATCAAAGTAAATTATCTTATATCCTAACATGTGCATTTTAGATGTTGCTTTCGTTTCACATCAACAGTTAATGGAATAGAAGAAACAAAAGGAACCCTGGACCTTGAAATGTAATTGTGATTCATTTGTATATGGAGAATTCAAAAGGTCATTGAACAGTGAAGAAAAGAAACATGAATTAAGATTTTAAATACAAGCATGCCGTAAAAGTAAACATGAGTTGTAAGTTTGATGAAACAATAAAAGTAGTGTGATAAAAATAAAGCAATGTCTTTCATTCAGTTGGTTTTGCTTGTTTTCAAATTATACGCTGTTCAAATTTTTATCAGGTTATGCTGCATGTGTACTAAATTTGGTTGACACTATATCAGATACAAAGTAATTGAAATACTTGCTGGCGGTGGTTCTGCATTGGTTGAGTGGAGATTAGAAACTGGACGCACTCATCAGGTACTGCGTAGTGTATAATTTTTTTAAAAAAAATCCTGGAGATGTTATACTTTAAACAACATTTTAAATGTATAATCCAATGCTGATGAATGAATGCATTCATGGAATGTTGGTGGCCGTGTTCACAAAGCCTTCATATTGAATGCATGCTTGTCAAATGCCCACCAGAATCTGTTGTAAAAATAAGGAAGAGATTGTTGCCATCATGATGTTTTTCCTTGCGCTGGCAAGGAGCTTAAAACATCTCAAATCATATGATCTGATTTTCAGCTAGAAAAGATATGTTTTTGCCTTAACAGAAAGTAATGAAATTTAGTAGTGAAATGATATAGATAGTATGGTCCTTTTCATAGTTGAGAATAGGATTGGTTGTGTTAGGTTGGGTTGAATTAACTTGAAGCAGAAAAGTAGCACCGATTTTTCTGCCCTGCAGGCTTATCATTTCGGACTATACTTCTCTAAATCCCATGTGTCTTATCTATCTATCTAAAAGCTTTGACATGAAGCTTATTGGGACACTAGTATTATTTGAACTAAAACTTGCCCTTGCTGAGGGTAATAGTCGCTTATCAACTTTGAATCAACTTTGTATTTTTGAACCCAAGTCAACAACTCCAAAGATTTATTTACTGCCATTAGGGGAGGATAAGTTATTTGTGCCTCATGCCATATATACTTTCCAACTCTCCCTCCTTTGGTCTCTGGTTCCAAATTAAAGCCCATTACTTTGATCATTATTATAAGGCCATTCATACTTTTGGAAGCATGTCTCAGTGTGATGACACATTTTTTATATACCATGTTATTGTCTGATTGAGTCTGTTTGATTGCTTATTTTATTTATTTATTGAAAATAGATACGCTTGGCCCCTGCTGGACCATCAGAATGATGGATCCTTTCGGTATAATCTATACAAAAGTGATTGACGGGTTCCACATATTTATGCTATCATTTGCATCATGCCTCTTCTTTTATTTCTTAAATGACTAAATTGAGACATGTAATCCAATTACATAAAAACACTAATTGGTGATGAAAATACCTCTGAGCTTCTATAATCTATACTCACAACCACTTTGATTGCTTTATTTGATGTAGATCCGTGCGCATGCAAAGTACTTGGGGATTCCTCTTTTAGGTGATGAGGTGTATGGAGGGACCAAAAGCATGGCCTTGTCGCTGCTTCGGCCTAGAACCCCACCTAGCTATCATGGACAACTTTTGCAACTGGTTTCTGGATTGGAGAGGCCTTGCCTCCATGCTTTGGCTCTTGGGTCAGAGGATAAAAATTAGTTTGAAATATCTACTTTACAAATGGTGTTACAGATAGTTATTTTTGCCTTCTTTTGTAGGTTTAAGCATCCACATACAACAGAAAACATGTATTTTTCATGCCCTCCACCTGCTGATTTTGCTGAGATCCTGAGCCAGATTCGTGAAATTGGTACAGTGAAGGTACTTACCCATTAATATGTCCGATCAGGCCTAACCTGTAGCATTTCCCAAAGAAAAATGTTTGGCCTACAATTTTTTTTACAGCTTGATGACGTGGTTCTAATTATATGCTAACACGTGTTTGCAAGTTGTAAAAGAGTTGTAGGTATACTATTACTCTTTCCAAAATGACATTTCTAGATTTGGTAAATATCATTTGCTTTCAAACTTTGTTTTACGCTGTCCAATGCTGCCCATTGGAGAAATAAACAATTTGTGAAACCAGCCTTTCTAACTATCAAGCATTTGTTCTGCAGCCTTCATTTAAGGTATGATTATATCATCCAGACCAACAACTATAAGAAGAAGAATGCTCTGTTGTGAATTGAAGCTTTTGGCCAAATGTTGTACTAAAGATTTCTCTCCTTTGAGAGGCGGGCTTCACCCTGAAAATTATTGAAATGTTTGCAACATCATTACGATTGGGCCAAGTATGAGCATGATCGTGACCGGCCCGACATTGGGCACATGCTAGCTCAGCTTCAGCGAAATATAATGTAAATTAGAGTCAACGTGGCCAGCCCCTCCCTCAGAGAGGTTTACTTTTTTCAGTGGTTATTTTATTAATTTCTATTGCCTTTTTTGACCTTCGGCTGTGGAAATTGTTCAAATCTCAGACTTCCTAAACAATATTAGGTAGAATTAGGAGAAATTAAATCTAGCTCTCAATCTACTACCCCATTGCCCATTTGCAGTATCTCTCCAACTTTTCAATTGGGTTAATGTGGTACTGAGGATTACAATGTCCTTTTTTTTTCCTCTAAAAATATTAAAATGCCCATAAAACTTAAGAATTCAGTTCTTTGTTTTAGGCACCGCCATGGCCCATGGGTAACCTAACCAAACCCACAGCATTGCCGTAGGTTAGTTTTATTTTTATTTTTGCCTTTTCGGGACATATTGCAACCTGTTTGAAAATCAAATTATAATTATAATTTGGGTGGTGGATTGAAGGGCAAGTGCAGTTTCCCTTAGAATTAATAAAGAGGCATGCAAATTAAAATACTTTTAAATTTAAAGCCTAAGTTGGGCTTGGGAAAAAGGCCTATTTTTCCGGCCCACATTTGTATATCCAGGCTGCATAGCTACATCTTTTTTTTTCTTTTTTTTGGATTGCTACATCTTATTTAAGTATATATCACCGTCGGAACTGGCTCAAAGTAGAAAAAGGACAGCACGTGCTTATTAACAGCTCTTAAGCGAAAAGGAGAACGCAATTGAAAAATAAAAAAATAAAAAATCTATAAGCACATGTAATTTAGTGATTATTTTTTAAGTTTACAGTTGGCTATCAACACATCATTTGCAACCCATCTTCCCATCCCTGATGATCTACAACTAAAATTATTTAACTTTCTGCAACAAAGGAAGCCTACTTTATTCTTCAAAATGTGGGGCGGGCAAACAAGTATGCTCGTTAGAAAGAATGGGAGTGCATCGAATGAAGAGGATTGATCAAGGTAGCTGAGTTGTTAAGGGATACATAGCAGCTTTGGGAACACACCACACTGTGTTAGGCACCACCTGTCTCTGGAAGACAAAAAGAAGCCGCTAATATTCATTTGAGTGAACAATTTTTCTTTTTTTCTTTTTTGCAAGTACGACAGACAACACAGACAACAGTCAAACTGAAAGTGGGGGGAGGCAGGTCTTTTCTACTATAATGAGAATGCAATAAGAATGGTTTCGGACTGCGGCTTAATGTGCCGCTTGGTGATCATAAAAATTTACACTTCTATTGACTTTTCAAACTTCTTAGGAAGAGAAGACTGTGATGGTGTCAATTATATCCAAGAGTTGGAGAGATCCTCCATTGAAACACAGAAGTGATAGCAGGTAGTTTGAGAATAAAGAAGTACCTTTACAACCAATGGCTTAAACCTTGTACTCCTCAACATGCATCCACTTCGTAGCTGACCACTTGTTCCCTCTAATCACAGGGCAACTACCTAGCACAAACCATAACATGAATAATGAAGTCAAGTCATTGATTATATGTCAAATAACTAATCCTGACAGTAATAAACACGAGGAGTAAGAGAACTACAGCAAAGAGAATAAAGCCTCCCATTCTTCTGAACTGCAGAATCATTGTTGAAGTGCGGTTTAAGTTATTGACGATAAATAAATTGAAGAATTGCTAACCGTGCAAACTTGAAGGATCTAGTGAAGCATCAGGCCTCATGCTCCAAAATAGCAATGCATCACCCCTTTTTGGTTTCACCGATAAACCTTCTTTAGCACATTCAGATAACTCATCCCACCATGGCACAGAGCTAAAGTTCTTGTTTGCTGCAGGAAACACCGTCTCACCTCCTTCTTCAACATCTGACCTACACCCAAAGCAGAAATGACAAGAAGGATAAAGGGGAAATTGAAGCAGATAAGACACATCAAGCACAAATTTGAGAGAAGTGCTCCAGAACATGGGAAGAGGGAGTATAGTCTTACAGATACATAAGAACAGTAGCAATCCGCTGGCCCCCATTCTTGGTGTTGAACTCATCAAGGAAGTAATCAAAGTGAGGTTCGTATTTCTGCCCCACTTCATAGTGGAGAATTTGAAGTCCCTCTCCATGGTCTGTACATCGTATAGTTACCATGAGAAATGTTCTAGACTCTTCTCAAACATATTCAGGCTTAACTACAGCTTCCCCTCATCTTTGAAGAAGAAAAGAGAACACGAGGCCAACAATCTTCCAAAACTTAATGATAACAGAACATGTGATAGAGATATACCAATACTAAAAATGTTTGATTTTCATATGTGCCCCATTGGCTATTAAATTATCTGCACCAGTGCACCTATCTATGGTGTCCTACAATGCCATTCGTAAGTGATGCGATGACAACTCTCCAACAATCACTTTGGTTACAAAAATTTTTCCCCACATTATATTTGACTCATAAGGTAGCTCCAAAACTTATATCAACCTGGAACTCTAGATTTTAGAAATCCCAATGAAAAATTAAAAATAATCATATAATGGGCATAAGTATTCATGCATATGCCCACTCTTCCAAATGTCACCCAACAAACTTCATGATTGTATTGCATTCTGTTTGGATCTTGGGTTTGTAAAAGATTGGAATTAGCACTTTGGGAGTCTTATTGTAAAGGTTAGATACAACATTTTCTGGCACTGACTTAACCTAAAAGCTTAAGCCAATGGATTTGGGTACACCAATTTTATTTAAGCTACCACTCTACAACTCTACGTGGGAATCTACCACTTAACCAAATCACTTTCATTTGAATATTCCAACACACTCACTGCTTACACAAATAGCATGATAACAAGTTTAGGAATCGTTGATGAACACAGATAGCTAACAGTAGGTCAAAACAGTCATCATAATGAGACATAAAATTGTTACAAGATAGAAGAATGCCATTGTAGCTAAGTACTAAAAAACAATGTAACGCCTAATTAGCACACAAATGCATCTAATTTGATCATTGGAGAACATATTAAAAGATCAAAAAGAAAAATCTGAGCAAAAATAAATTAGTCAACAGAAAAACAAAGCTATATGTTTACACAGGTATGATTTTAAACTTCATACCTACAGGTATGAAAGTGAAGTCTGCTATCCTTTTCTCTACATCCCTGACAAGTTTATCCCGTCCTCTCCTCAGAAACATTCCGGAACTCGTACGGACCCTGAAAAAAAAAAAGGTATGTCTACTGTCTTATATACTATATCTAGAGTATAGCTAGTTTTTTTGAAAACGATTACTGATAACATCAACAAATCATATAATGCGGATTAACCTTTCATTTTCCTTGGAATATTTAATCTGAACCAAAAGTGGAGATAGATGGGGCTTAAAAAATACAAACCTGCTATCTTTGCTCTGACCAGTTGTGCTATCAACAACAGTTGACTTTTTCAGATGAGGTTTGGCAAGACTTATCAAGGACTCACATTCTTCCTTGGACTGATCAAAATGAAAACCAAAACATTTAATTATATGTATCAAATCTCTCTACGTTCTATTACATCAAATAAGTAATTCTTAAGACATGCCAACATTCTTTATATCATTTGGGTCTCCAATTTCCATATTCTTTTAGAAACTCAACCCTTCACAGAGAATCTCAAAAACGAAACATGTAAAATGGACCTTCACATTCACAATAATATTTTATTATATAAGCAACAGACGGGCTGAATTTCTACTTCCATATCCAAAGCAGAACCCAAACAAGATAAAAGTACACACACAAAACAAATACAAATAAATGAAATATATATATATATATAAGACTAACCAAAAAATTGTGGTAAATAAATGCCCTGGGCTCCCAAGCAAGAATTTCGGTCCACTGCTTCCCTCTCTCCCCAAGCCCTTCACGTCTGGGAAAACACACGCACACAAGACAGTCAATCACCGTTGATGCCAAACATACCGAACTATTCACGATCGTAGATTACGAGCAAAACGCATACCTCTCAAAGCTCTTGCGTCTAAAGGAACTGAGATCGTTCGGCGGAGAATCGTCGGTGCTGATGGGAAGCGAGAAGATTCCGAGAGCCAATAACATTAGCAGAAATACAGAGAGCACGAAAAGCGTGGACAGCAAGAGCGTCAATGTCGACAATTTCCTGCTGTGCAAGCGAGCGTACCTTCCCTTCGCCATTGTTGGACCCCAAACCCTAATTTTCGAACAGTGACTATAAATTTCCCCAATTTTGGACCCCTCCGTGATTTTCTCAGATGCGGAGTTACGAGCATCGAACTGACTCGTATTGCCCATTTTAAGAGCGAAGGTTTATATATACAGCTTTTTCAAAAATGTACATTTCAGTTATTGGAATAACCTAATGACTCAATTAACCCTGGAATTCTTCTAAATGACGATGTAATTTCGTACTGGCGGTGAGTCAATTGATGGGTGGTTTGGACATTGTAGCGCTCATGGTTTGTTGCTGTTGGCTGCCCATGGTTTGTTAATACACTGAAGACGATTCCGGAGTCCATGTAATAAGAAGTTGGAAGGAAAAAAAGGGGGAAAGAAAAGGAAAGAAAGAGGAAGCCTCATCCCACACCTACTACTTTTCAAAACAATCAAAATGGACCGTGGATTGAAGAAGGAAAGCTTGACAATTTTGAAGCCCACCTTCGGACCTAAACCCAAATTTCCAAATATGTCACTATCTCAACACTAAATAATAAATATATGCCCGCAATTAATAAAATAAATTAAATTAATTGTTTAGTAGATGACGTAGTAAATAATACTTAGATTGTTATATCAGTGGTCGATCACCATACGGCATTAGAGACCGAACGTGAATGGGTTAACATTTTGTTAAGTTGGTATTTGTTATTTTTTTATGTAATTTTTCTTTAAGTATACTAAAATTCTATGAGTATTATGTTAGGAAAATGGACTAAACGAAATGATTTATTTGATATCGGTTCAAAAAATATGAAACATTGATAAAATTGAAAATCTAATAAACTATATTTGAAAACGATCAAAAACAAAATGAGCCAGTTTGATATTTTTCGTTAGGATTTTGACAAACATAAAACATTTTTTTTTCTTTCTAAGATTATGTTGAATCATTGGTTATTTTTAAAAATAATAAATTTAATTATTTAATTAATATTTTATCAATTACCGAAATATAAAAACAAGGATACAACTTTTTAAAAAACTTTGTCGGAAGTAGAGGAGTTTATAAAAGAGTTGTTATGGAAAGTTATAAAAGAGATGTAGCAATGTAGCATTGCCCTTACGGGGCCAGTCGACAACATCTGCAATCAAACTCTGGATCTTTCCAAATATCCTCCTTGTACCAATGGAGAAAGCAAAACTCAGGAGGAAGAAGACGAAGATCCAGTAATCTACTATACACAGAAAAGTCAATATGCCCAAAGGATGCATTTGGTTTTGCATTTTCCAAAAATTCCACTGTTATTACAGAATTGTTTTTTGTGGATATGAACCTACAAAACCTGAATCCGATTCGAAATCCAAAATCATATGTAATTAAAGCCTTTCCCAATTCAAGAACAATAGATCATAGAATTCATATACACAACTTACATGTAAACGATTCGATTCAATTCTTCATCCCTCCAACAACGAAATCAAAAACAAACCAAAAATTTCAATTACAGATGAAGATCAGAATCAGAATCAGCAATCATCGTCGATCCCCACCGCCACGATCCCTCTCAATCTGCTGCCTCTGCTTCTCCACGAGCTTATCGAGAGCTGACTGCACAGCATCACGCCCGCCGATGAGCAATCGGGTCACGATTTCCGGGTCGGTCTCCAACCGGGCCTCCTCGAACTCCTTCCGGGCGTTCTCTCTCAGGACGTCTCGCCAGAGGACGCCCCGCGAATCGGGCCACGCAAAGAACCGGGTCGCCCGGAGGATGTCCCGGTAGAGACTAAGCGCCTCGCGCCGAGTGTTGGTGAGTCGGCGCCGATTCTCCAACTCGGCCTCGTTGTCGTCAAGGGGCTTCTCTTTCTTCACCAAGTGACGGTCCAAGAGCTCTTCCACGGTGTCAGGGCCGTTGTGCAGGAGACGCTGGAGGAAAACGCCGTCGTGTCGGATCAAAAGCTTCAGAGGTTGCCATTTTTGTATCTTCATTGCCATCTCTCTTCTTGGTCAGTTTTGATGTTGGGACTTGGGCGAATGAATAGAACTGTGGAACATAGAGCATAAGGTCGGCCTGTTGGGCTTTATGACCTTTTTGGGTTAGGTGGACGAAGCCCAATATCTATCAGAGACATTGATTAATACAAGAAATGATAGGTTAAAAGGATTGAATATTTGAATGGGGCCAATCGAACTACTAAAAAGAAGAGGTTCAACAAAATAAAAATGCTAAGAATATTAAATCTTTTATGAAAAAATTGATACCAAGATGATGTTGAGTTTATTCATTGTAAATGATCAAAACAATTAATAAATGTATCAATGAATAAGTTTCACATCATCTTAGTATTCATCTCTTGTTAAAAAATTCGATACCTATAACATTTCTCTATAAAAAAATGAGGTTTATTTCTGGTAAAACTTTATGTCTTTCGAGTCTAAATAAATAGGTATTATTAACTAGTACATACATTTTTTATGGAGAAAGTTTTCTTTCAATTCTTATCACCCGGTCTATTAAACATATGTTCTTTGAGCATATGATTCATATATTATTTTCAATATGATATCAGAGTTTCTTTGGTTGTAATGGTTGTTACAGGATATGGATGCCTTTTCTTTCCTCTGCTACTCATGTATACTACGATCATACGTTGTACGTCATCATCTTCTTCAGGGCTTACTACAAGTTATTCGGTTGCGTTTCATGATCAACTCATGGACCTTTCACAAAGTCATATCCTTCGGGTTGGTTTCACGATCTTATCTTTAAAGAAAATGAAGCAACTTGATATGGCCTTCTATACAACCCATCCGCAAAGGAAAAACAAATGCACTGCCTTTTCTGCAATTTAACTCTTTATTTCTGTCCTAATAAGTAATAAGGCAAAATTTCTTAACATTGTTTTTGTGAAAATTGGGATTTGGTTGTGGGAATCCAATTCCAAACCTTGAGAGTCGATTTACACGAAAGATTCTCCAAGAGAAATCTATTCGTCTGTATAGGACTTTACGCATGTCATGGCATTCTCCTCTTTGGAATAATCAAGTAAAAAAAAAAATAATAAAAAAATTACAACCATCAAATAATACAAACATTAGGGAAAATAAATAGGTGTAAAACAATCAATGGCGGAATCATAACTTTTGATACGAGGGGCAATATTACAAAAAGAATTTATTGGAAAAATAAATAATTATTATTGTTCCTTCCTTTCATGCAATTCACATTGAAGAAAAAATAATGTTCTAAAACTAATATTGTATGTATCAAAACCTTGGCAATTAGGCCATATATATCTCTCAATTAACGCAGCTTGTCAATCCACCGTCTGATAGTTTTGATCACCCTCTTGTCCAAAAACTCAAAGACTCCATCATATGGGATTTCAGTATCCAAGCCATTGACTTCTTTCTCCAATCTCTTGGGTTGCCAGAATACCTTACTTCCGGCCTCAGGAACCAGCGGCTCCTTAAGCTTAATATACTGCCCATTCCGATGATTTTCGTTGAACGGAGGGGATGGTGTCTTCCATGGCTGCAGTGGCATCAAATCCGTCAATTGCATTAGGCTTGATTCTCTGGTAGAGACCATATCGAACGGTGGATGTGTGCACAAAGAGAAGCAGATCTCTGTAGAATATATTGTTGAATTATATACAACTATTCAAAGGGTTTTCAATTAACCTTCCTGTACTTCAATTACTCTTCTATTTAGAAGTAGGAAATCTATTATGGAAACCCAATTCATATCGAAAAAGGCCACGTAATCATGATGCACATATACAATAGGATTTGAAAATTATATTTAAAAAATAATTATAGCGTGCGTTGTAATGTAGCTAGCTTCCTTAAAGCGATTTTTGGAAGAATGTAGCACATAGAGTATGGGATAGATTCCTGATTGGAAATGTTAAATATATTGGATAATATATTAGAAACGGAAGGAAGAGAGAAGAGAGAGAGCGGAAGTATATAGCATTACATTTATTCTATTATAATTGTGTTGATAATGAATACAAAGACCTCTATGTATAGAGAGGCAAGTAACCTAATAGACTAAGAAAAGGCAAACCTAGTAGACTAAGGAAAGGTAAACCTAGTAGACTAATAATACTTAAGAAAGTAAATAACTCTAACATAATATTCTTAACAGGAAATATGGAGAGAGTCATGCACTGAGAATTTATTCAACTACATTTTTAAGTGGAATTTGAGTTGTCTTTAGGCTAAAAGGAGATTTGTGGGATCGGAATCTCTGGTTATTGTTCAAGTGTAAAATGATTCTTGATGAAATTTACCTGTGAATCTCGCACTTAGAATTGTATGAAGACAAGTAAATCTTATCAAAATCCTCCCTCATAAGGGCTCGAATTCGTCTGTCAACAAATGACGGTCAGTCTAATTTTGGATTTGTGTATATACGTGTTGTATAAAATACGCTCCAATTAGCTGGTACAAAGCAGGTCATTATTCAGGCAATTGTGCTCAAGTATATCCAACAATCCACGGTTTATGATCAACCAAATGTTTTAGCCTGCAAAATCAGCTAGCTAAATGATTTAACCATATGTAATCCCTAGTCAAATATTATTGATATCTCTTTCTAATAGATTTTTTTTCTTAACCTTTGAGATTATGTTTGGTTTGTGATTTCGTAGGTTAAAAGTATATTTTAAAATAAATCTAAAAATGTCTTGTTTAGGAGTGCATTTTCAAACCATGAGTAATGAGTGCGTTTTAAAAAAGTACTATTTTAAAGGTTGAATTACAATTTTACCAAATGCTTTTTATTTTTCTATTATTATTTTTTTCTATTCAAATTTACCAAATGCTTAGTTACACTTTAAAAATCTTGTGAGCCCAACAAGGGCCCGATTAGGTTTATATGAACATAACGGCAGGTCTAGTTACGAAAATTTAACAAGCCCAATCAATATTATGATCCGCCCATAACCTTAAAAGGAAAAAAGAAATTTGCAATGGGACTAAACGACGTCGGTTTTTCAAACGAATATTACTCCTTTCTGACCTTCCTTTCCTCCCTTCCCTGTTCCCTCCCACTCGTCTCTCTCGCAGCCTTTTGTTTGTAACCTGAGCAAGACTCAGAAACGAACTATCTAAACGAAGCTATTAGCTATCCAATGGCCCTTATCAAATCAAAGCTACGGTTACTCCACACTCTCTCAGAGCGCGTGCTCATAATCCAGAGTTATTCATTTTCTTCAGAAGCCCAACATCTTCAAGAGGATGATGACGATACAGGCAATAATTCCAAAACTGCTCCGACCGCTAAACTAACCTATGAAGAAACCCTAATCGCCGAAAAACTACACTCTATAATCAAAGACCACCACCGCAAAAACCCAAACCCTAACTACACCGCGCCAAATCCTAACTACACCATCCCCAGCCTCTCCCACGACTTCTCCCAGATCTCCACCGTACATTCCATCAGCCCCTCCATCGTGCGTCGCGTCATCGAGAGATGTGGTGGTGTCCGCCATGGCATACCCTTTCTCCAGGCCCTAGCGTTCTTCAACTGGGCAACGGCCCACGACGTCCTGGCCCAGCCCACCCCCGAGCACTACAACGAGATGGTCGACCTCGCCGGGAAGGTCCGCCAGTTCGACTTGGCGTGGCACGTGATCGATTCAATGAAGGCTCGGAACGTGGAAATCACCGTCGAGACCTTCTCGATTCTCGTCCGCCGGTACGTGCGGGCCGGTCTGGCCGCAGAGGCGGTGCACGCGTTTAATCGCATGGAAGACTATGGTTGTAAGCCCGATAAAATTGCGTTCTCGATTGTGATTGGTATTTTGTGCAGGAAAAGAAGGGCAAGTGAGGCTCAGTCATTCTTTGATAGCTTGAAGGATAGGTTTGAGCCCGATGTGGTTGTGTACACGAGCTTGGTTCACGGGTGGTTTCGGGCGGGTAGTACTTCGGAGGCCGAGAGGGTGTTTAGGGAGATGAAGATAGCTGGGATTAAGCCCAATGTGTACACTTACAGTATCGTGATCGACGCGTTGTGTAGGGGCAGCCAAATCACGCGTGCCCACGACGTGTTTGCGGAAATGCTCGACTCGGGCTGTGACCCCAATTCGATAACTTTCAATAACCTAATGCGGGTTCATGTGAAAGCCGGGCGAACTGAGAAGGTCTTGCAGGTGTATAATCAGATGAAGAGGCTTGGATGCCCTGGTGACACGATCACACATAATTTTCTTATAGAGACTCATTGTCGGGATGACAATCTTGATGAGGCAATTAAGGTACTTAATTCGATGGTTAAGAAAGGGTGTAGCGCGAACGCGTCTACGTTTAATTTGATATTTAGGTGCATTTTGAAGATACGGGATGTGAATGGTGCTCACCGAATGTATGCTAAGATGAAGGAGCTGAACTGTAGGCCTAACACCGTCACCTACAATATATTGATGCGGATGTTTGCTGACTCGAAATCAACCGATATGGTTCTCAAGCTGAAGAAGGAGATGGATGAGGATGAGATGGAGCCTAATGTGAATACGTACCGGGTTTTGATCTCGATGTATTGTGGGATGGGGCATTGGAACAATGCCTACAAGTTTTTCAGGGAGATGATTGAAGAGAAATGCTTAAAACCTAGTTCTCATGATTATGAGATGGTTCTGCAGCAACTAAGAAAAGCAGGGCAGTTAAAGAAGCACGAGGAGTTAGTGGAGAAGATGGTGGAGAGGGGATTTGCTTCCCGCCCTTTGTAGAACTAGCTATAAATTTTTTGCACCTATGAGCCCCATTAGGTGGTCATTGAACTCTCTCGATTTTTCTCTTTTTGGTCGCAGATTATGACGTAATTGTTTTTGCAATGCTTGTAATCATGTTTTTGACATTGTATGTGGGACAATTTTGATTTCCTTGTACTTCTTGGTCACAAATTTTCGGATATAATTTAGAAAAAAAAAAATTTGCAAAAATTGGTCTCTGAAATTTTTACGTTGTGATAAATAATTCCTTTGGATTTCGAAAGTAACAAATAACTGCAGCATGTGTGTACAAAAAATAGCTTTCTCAGTACAAATGCATCTTTCTCTTTTTTTTTTTTTTCTTTTGGAGGAGGGGTGGGGGGGGAGAGAGAGAGAAGGGGAGGGGGAATACGCAACATACAAGACAGTAGTGGCAATGTTTATTGATTCAAAATCGACTAATGTGGTTCTCGGCTGAGCCTAATGAGAACCTCTTGGAGATCAATGGTAGAAATGCTTAAAACCGATTCTGCCGCTTTATGAGAAGATTATCCAGCAGCAGAGCAAGGTAGAGGAATCAAAGAAGCATATGGGAATTGGTGATAATTGAAGATGGTTGATGGGATTTGTGAAGCACAAAATCTATAGAAGTTTAAAAGAGGAAAGACATCCAAAAGAGACCAAATGCAGTTTAACACTAACAGCGACCTTGCATATCAAGCATCTCATCCAGACCTTTCAATCTCTCTAATCCTTCACTAATCAAGAAACGAATCTTTTGCTTGTCGTTGCAGTTCCGGTTATTCTCCATCTCCTGTCTAATCGTCTGTCTCAATTCAGCTGTAAAATCCATTGCATATCACGCAGTAAACATGAGAAAACGAGATCAAAAAGAATATTTCATGAACTCAAGAACTAAGAAGAAGTTGAATCAACTGAAAAAGTCTTGATAAACATATGATTTACGAGCAAGCAGACCAATTAATAAATTGGAGAATGTAATTCATGAAAATCTCAGTAGAAGTTCTTTTTTGTTTTTTCCTTCTAAATGGATATCAATATATACCGTTAGAATTATGAGATGTTCAGTAATCCAGGGAAATGATTCTTTCATCAAAACAGAGTTCCTAATAACATTTTTTTTTTTTAAATGACAATGAACCCTTCAAAGCAGGGCCCCTTGGAACCCATCCTGTGGGGTAAACCCCATATTACATACACTACCTCGTCCAAAAGAACGTAATTGAGGAGACTCGAGCAGCTGACCTCATGGTATTAAACCAAACGAGCGACCATTCGAGATAACAAGATGGTTTTTAAGGTGACTTGAACCACTAAACTAGGAAGAACTGATCTGTTTGTTCCTAGCTAGACCGCAGAAGTCTGCAACCCAAAATTTCAGTCTACTAAAATCCACTATAAACTTCTTTGACAGAAAGTTTTTAAGAAGGGAACAGTTGCATAGCAATGAATTCAAACTAAACATATCCAGAAGTTGATAGAAACAGTTTTCATTGTGAACAGCTCTCGATCAATGAAACTAATTGATGCAAATCTTTCCAGGGTCTGGCTAGAGGAAAAGTCACAGCTGAAAGTCAAGCAAAGAGCAAGGCCAAGTAAAGTTTGTAGAACAGCATACGAGATTTGGCAAAGAGACTTGTCAGACTACATTATCAACTAACTGAAATCTACACTCCTGAGTAATTTTCTCTAGAAATATTATTGTAATTATTTAAACAGATAATTTTTTCCAAGTGCAAAATTTCACCTTTAGCATGAGCAGGAGCTCTCCGAGCAGTCCTTAGCGCCTGCCTGTAAAGCTTCAGGACTCGAGCACGGAGAATAAAGCCCTGCAAATCAAAGGAGAGAACCATCACTGATTCTCTTCCTCAACACCATATTTTCATATCAAAGTATGTCCAAGGAGCACAATATGACCCTCATTGCAAAAGCAACTCATCAACAAACTATTCAAAGAAGGAAAACAAAAAATAAATTCTGCACAAACCAAAAAATGCATATAAGATCAATGGGCAATGAACCGCTTTCATCAAAATACGACAAAATTTTAAGCATTTAGGTTGAAGACTATCCAAAACCTACAAATTTACGACTAACAATGACCAAATCTAGCTTAGTTGGCACAATCCCACCAACAATTTCATGGAAATGTGACGAATTAGATTCCAGAAGCTAAAGCGAGGGTTTTTCTTCGAATTTTTTAAAATTAATGGAGAATAAATACGTTTAATTCAAAACAAGAACTGAAATTGGCATACCTTGGGGCAGAGAGAATGGCGTCTACCAAAAGATGAAGCTAGGGTTTCACCCAGACCTGCAGAACCAGATTACCTCGTTGGGAATTTAGCGGGAGTTGTTAATTTGGTTTACCGTAAAGTTGTGTTTGGCATGGATTGGATGGAATAAGATCCTCCCCTTTTATTATTTTAGCTGTAGAGGTTTAATTTTCTTCTTCCTCAAATTTCTTTAATTTACTAAAATTGATGAGTTATTTTATAGTCCACTTAACTCCCTCAAATTACCATCTCAATGACAATCTACTCTACAAACTATTAATTGTGACAATTTACCCCACAAACTACCAAAACGATGACAATATCCCTCCAATGATAACAAAATGACGAAATTACTCCTATAAGGATCCGATTCAATTGTCATTGGAGTGATAGTTTGAGAGGATTAAATGGACTTTACCCTTAATATTTTATTTTATAAATTTAACAGTGTATAAAATGCCTCGTAGTTGTGAATATGTTAAAACATCATTTAAAAACAATATAACATAATATTATTAGATAGGTAAAATAAAATCTTAACGGTAAATTTATTTATTTCTATTTCGCTTAAAATTGATAGGATCTTTAAAAAAAAAAAAATTATAGGATCTTTGCCAATGCCATATGTGCATGGCCAACTCTGAATTTATGGTAGCACAAGTACTTCATTTTTATTTAGCTTTCATATAGTGAAATAATTAAAAGAAATGCAAGATTGTGCAGGATTATAAGAGAACATCAATTAGTTTTTTTTTTTTTTTTTCTCACTAAAATGAATCTCCACCATTTATTTTTGCATTTTGTTTTCTTAGCACATATTGTATTTGTAACAAGTAGTAAAGTAGTGTGATGGATTTTATATATACCTATATATGTATATATAATGGATAATCCACAATTATATGCCGAAATGCTTTAATACCGTATTTTTCATTCCAATATACACAAATGAAACGGTTCTTGCAAGAAAATTGATAATGTCAAATACAGCACACTTTTACTTGAGAGGCAAAGAAACAAAAACACGTCAAGGTAAGCAGTATGAGCACTTGCCACTTCGGCAGTAACTAGTAAGCTCCATGCGCTCATTTATATATATATTTGCAATAAAATAAAATAATAATAATAAAAACCCTCTACCAAATTTGAAAGAATCTTTAGGATTTTTTAATGAAAAAAAAAAGTGTGAATTTGTCAATGTTTTCATACTGTTATTAAAAAACGAAATTGAGAGACTTTTATTATATTGTTAATAGTTATCTACCAACTTGTAAAAAATGTTAAAAAATAATATTCTTCAACTCATTTTAATTTCCTGAAATTATTTATGTTGAATATTGTCTCTACAAAATTTGATATCAACTTGTTAGAACTTGTGGCTCATATTAATACCAGTAGAAGGCCAAGTAGATAGGAGTGGAGTGAATGTCGCGATAGCAACGTTCACGGAGCGGGAGTATTTTGGAGATTTCCTTAATACATTCGTACAAGTAAGATTTATGGTTTTTCCTATATATATATATGTATGATGTAACCCTAAGTCATTATGAGTAAAAATACAGCCACCTTTATATGGACGTAGGCAAATTGTCAAACTACGTTAAATCTGTGTTTTGACTCTCTCTTTTAATCTCTCTCTTTTCAATTATATATTATTCATCAATTAATGTGCAGGGTAACAACACAACTCGTGGCCGCTTTCATCATTTTTTGTTTTTGAATGATTTTCATTTATATATATATATATATATATATATATATATATATATATACCCTGAAGTTGCTTCTTAAAGGCCGCTGATATATTGGTCAAGTAGCACTTCCTACCGTCATCCAAAATAAAGGTCAAGGTTTTGATAGAGTCCTTGCGAGCTGCGAATGATATTTATTAGGGTACCCAACCTATGTGTTGGATTGAAGAAAATTTTGTACCCTATTAAAAGAAAAGAAGAAAAAAAATTGGTTTATACTTTCTTCTTCGGTTGAAGGTTGGAGACTAGTGCCCCCACATTATAAATTCGGAAGTTTCCCATGTTCTTCATAAATGTTCATTTCCCATATCAAATATTAATATCAATCAAATGAGATTCATGTATATACACAAGCTCCCACAATGCATGTGTTAATTTTAAAGAAGGATCAAATCGCTTTGGCCGAATTCGTGAAACAAGTTTTGAGTGTTTTGGCTTTTTGTTTGATTTTTAATTTTTTTTGGAATGAAAAGAGAAGGAAAAAAAAAAATTCAAACAAAACTCACCTTGGTATCCTGCTCTAATAGTCTAATGTGTGAAGAAAATGCATTATGTATTTTCAAATGGCATTTGAAAATGTACGTCCAATTTAAGAAAACGATAAAATTCATACGTCCCAAGTGCCAATTTGAATACTTTGGAGGTGGAAAAATGTTAGAAATTACAGCTTATTTTATTTTTATCTTATTTCAATAATGTTGCATTGCCAATTTGCTCTTGAAACATATTTTATTAATAATAAAAAATAAAATCAATAGCTATTTTTAAAAAGTTTATTAAACTCTATATTTTTATTAATAACTTTGTAACCAAGACATTAATCGAATACCAAATCCCTTTTATTGTCTTTCGTGAATCGTGAAGGTTTCTCTCTCTCTCTCTCTCTCTCTGTGGCTGCGGCATTATAAGCCCAATTAATCTTAATCTCGTGTGCTTAAACGTTTTTGGGTGGAATTTTCATGCTGACTTCAATCACATTGTACGCTGCATGATTTGTTTGACTTTATCGAAAAATGTAGCAATCCAAAATTTATTATAATCGTCATTAGGTAAGACAAATACAGCCGTACCCGATTATTGATTAATATTATCACAAATTCAAAATATTGACCATTCCTAATTTGTCACGTTTTGAACATTTACCGACGGTGATTGGACTAATCTCGTACAACTACTAATTTTCCAAATACAACGTACGAGATGAGATGATTATCGGTGTATGAAATCACAAGAGATATAGTTTACATGATTGATTCTCTTGTGGGACATAATTTTTTTTTTTTTTAATTCAATTTATAAAACTGTAATATATTATTTAATATATAAAAAAAAACTTATTTTTTAATATTTAAAAAACATATAACAATTTTTATAAGCTAAATTAAGAAGAAGAAAAAAAAAATCACCCCCACTCAATTGGTAAATTTTTGTTTGTCCTTATCTTATATGGAGCAATCGAGTCAAAGATCGAAACTAGCAACTTAAGTCTAGACATCAGATGCCTTTCACACATCATATTTTTGTCATCTTGCACCCGCTAGCTACATATAATAGATATTTTTTCTTCGCACATTAATTTATGTGTAGAAAAACATGGTCGTAGTGTGAAATTGGCACACAAGCCTCCAAAATTAGAAGAAACTTGTACTCGAAGTCCAGGTTCAAAAACCATTCTTATCAAATGATGGAACGTTAGGCTCATAAATAAATTTTATAAAAAAAATTTTATAAACTGATGTGACACAATATAATTGAATATAAGATAAGTTTAAATGAGTTTTATGTTATTTTCTAAATGTTATACACCGATTGAGTTTTTCTTTAAGTTGGGAATAAGATTTGGTTTTTTTTTTTTTTTGGTAATTTAGTTTAGTAAATGAGTAATGCCATGAATCAAAATTTTTATCGGATTTGACTAAAATATAAATGAGAAATATATTAAGATAAGAAGCCTAAACATAAATATGAATGAAAAATATATCAAGATTAAAATTAAATTAATATATAAAAATATAAAAATTAGTATCCGTTGTAAGTTAATTTTAACGGTTGGAACGAGTTTGGATTGAATTCTGAAGCCCTAGTTGACATTTTACGAGTCTTGGTTGGTTTTTGACCACATGAACTGAAAAGTAATTTCCCACGCTTTAAATTTCATGAAACTACGTCCGAAAGCCGTTTGCCAAATTATATATATCAGCAAAAGATACGAATGAGGTATGTAATGATTAGGTCAATCTTAAAAAGTCATAAACTGAAGATAGAACCAAAGGGTAGCATGTCATGTTAAATTTATAGCCGTTAATTAATTACTCCCTCACCAAACAAAAATAAAATAAAATAATTTAATAGCGAAGCCGATATTTTTCGATGTTTTTTGTGTGCAAGAAGCGTAAACATGCATCCACCGCAAGCTGTATTATTAAATTAAGGTGGAAAACAGAAGGGTTGCTCAGTCCCACCATCTTCTTTGACCGTCTCTTTCTCTCTCTTTTGACAAGGTCAAACCTCAACCATCAGTACTGACCCACCCTTATTAAAGCAACACTTTGTTTTCTCGCAAATATATAGAATTGTTCGTTGAGGAGGAAGAAACTGAACTTTATCTTCTTTTGCTCTTTTTTGTACAATGGAGAAACAAGCCAAACCCAAGAACAAGATCTTGAAGTTTCTACCAAGAGCCGCCTCTGTGGCGGTATCCTTCCAAAACCCTTCCTTCAGCCCAAGCAGGGACAGGAGATCGGAGATTCACCTAAACAAGCTCAGAAATCATGCCGGGAGAGGATTCTCCGGTCCCATGATCATATCAATGATTCCTGATGAAGCTCGACGGAAGACCAAGAACGGGGGGTTTGATTCTCAAGAACCCACCTCGCCCAAAGTCTCATGCATGGGCCAAATAAAGCACAAGAAAGAGATGATCAAGAAAGCTAAGCGCACTGCACCGGCGCCGTTGCCGCCGAAAAAAGTGACGACGAAGACGAAGGGTTCTTCTCCTCCCCGCGAGCTAAAGAAGCATGCGTCGGCGATTAGGAGAATCTTTGGCGCCGGTGCAAAACCGGGAAGGAAATCTGATGCTTCTGTTGATTATAATAATAAGCCTGTGGTTCCTGATAGAGCGCCTTGTTTGAGTCAGATGAACCGGTTCGCGAGCGGACGTGATCACTCGTTGGCTGATTTTGATTGGATGGCTGAGATTGCACCGATACACCGGGATCACAGGAACTATTATTCGGATGAAGAGAGAGGAGAGAGTGATGATGAAGAAGAAGAGGATTTCATAATTCCTTTCTCCGCTCCCATGATGGTAGGTGGAGGAGAAGTGCCTTTGCAGCCAAGAAAAGAAATTAATCTGTGGAAGAGAAGAACCATGGCTCCACCTAGACCTCTCCAATTAGATACCATGGTCACAGCTAGTAAATCGACTTAGATTTCTCAGATTTTTACCCTTTTTTTCTTTTTCTTCTTCTTCTTCTATTTTGTTGCTTTTACATCAATTTGTGGTGCAAATATGTGATGAAATTTGTACAAAACAGTAATGAAATTTGAAGGATACTGTAATTGGCATGATGGTCGCCATCTCCTATTCATGGATATATGTAGATGAATGTTAAAACACAGACCTTTTTTGTACTTCGGGATTTGCTTTACTTTGTTATTGAGAGTATGTTTAAAATTATGTTTGAAAAATAAAGTTTTTAAGTTAAAATGTATTTTTTTGAAAAAAAAAAATATATATTTTTAAGCTTCTGTCAAAAGTTTGTTTTAACCATTTTTAGGCTTTTAAAACTCCTAAAAGTGCTTTCAATTTTTTTTTTATCAAACGGTTTTTTTTTCTTTTTCTTTTCCCTTTATATATATATATAGTATTAAACGCATTGTTAAGCTTCTCAATAGGATTGGGCACGGGTCGGGGTGGGCCAAGTATTGCCCATTTCTAGCACCCGCCTCGCACCATACAGGTTTGAAAATTGTAACCTGTCACACAGTTACATTTGATTTTATCAGCCAGGTATCGAGTATGAGAGGCAGGTGAGAACAGGGCGGGTTTTGTGGGTTCGAGTATTTATATATGTTTGGTTTTGTTATACTGTGAATCGTGTTAATCCAAAAAAGAAAAGAAAAAAGAAGTAAAAAACCTAAATCAAAGTTTGTCATCCTGTTGTGAGAGAGAGAGAGAGAGGTTGATTCGGTGGAAGCCTGAGCAGGAGAGGAAGAGAGAGAGAACAAAAGAGAGAGAATGAAAGAAACAAACCTTGTGATCGGAGCTCCGTCCACAAGGAGCGGCACAGAATGAGGCTGAAGGAGAGGGAGGCATGACTCGTGATAGAACTGAACAAGTTTGGGAGACGTGAGAGGGGGGGCGTGAGAATCTGAGAGAATTGAGGGAGATGGAGGCGTGAGAGAATTGAGGGAGGGAAATATTTTGGGTTATTAGGTTTAGGTTAAAGCGGGGTGCGCCGCGTACCTGTTGCCCAAAATTTTCTCTACCAGAAACCCTCCCCGCCCCGTATAGGTTGGAAGAAATCCAACCCGTTTCCGCATAAAAACAATTAAATCCGGGCGGATCGGGGCAAGTTTGCGGGTTGGATGAGTTTTTGCCCATCCCTACTTCTCAAACATACACTCAAACAGACCCTAAGCACTTGAGTCTTGATTAATTAACAAGCCAACTTTAAGTGGCCAAAAATTATATAATCAAACATTTTGATTATCATCCAACAAACAAGTAATCATTTAAGTTGAGAATTCTTTTTAAAGTTTTTTGCCATGATGGGCGTCTACATTTCTTGCATAAATGAATCATGAATGTTATTATAACAACTTTTGGATTAATTTGCTACCTAGCTACCTATAAGTAATCAGTATAGCAATGCAAATATGGTTAAATTATTCAATTTTTTTTTTAATAATGTACCGACATATTTATCATATGTCATTATTGATACCATTAAATACAAAAACATTAAATTTTAGTCATAAAATGAGTTCTCTTTATCCTATTCCACCGATTTTAGGTGGATTTAGGAGGCATGTCTACTATTTAATAATTTAAGTTTCCTTTTATAAGCGGCCATGTAACTTAATATCCTATATATGTTTGTATCAATTACCTAGCTAGTGTTAATGTGTAATTTAAAGGAACACTGTGATTTCAAATCTATAGTGGCTGAAAGGAAAATAGGAAAACATTTAATCGAACTAATTAATTAATGAGCGATTGCATCGTTGTTAATATAGATATTCAGTTTCCATCAACCAGCTAATTGAAAGAGCGCCAATATTATTAAGCTTGTACAAAGTGATGATTTTGTCATTGCGTGTCTTCTTCACTTCTTTTCCATTATTCTTTTTGTGAGGGATTTTTTTCATGAGCTTTGCGATGTTCTATTCTATGATTCTATCTAGTATCTGGTCTAGATCTGTGTAAATTAATGAAACTTGGGTTGAAGGAAATCTTTTAATTCAATCTATTAAAAATAAAATTTATTCTTAAAATATGGGATTTTAAGAAGAAATAATTAATCATATTAAAATTGCATGTGTAAATTAAAAAAAAAAACAAAAAAAATCAATCCCAATTTAAAGAAATATCAAACGAAGTTGAGTTTAACCAAAAAGAGAAAAATTCCTACCTTTGGGCTTTGGAGCTATTCAAAAAGACGAAGTATATATATATATAGGGAAATGCTAGAGATCCGGACATTTTTCCCGAAACTAATTTCCAGAATGATGTGGAGCCAACGTGGTTGAAGCCACGTCTGTTAAATTCAAACAAGTAAAAAAAAAATAGATGGCCCACAGAGATTGCGTTTTGGTTTGGCATTGGAGAAATGGTGTGTCAGAGTGATGGGCAACAAAGACTATTGGTGCACAAGATGACAAAAATTCAATAAAAAAATTTTTCCTTCTCAAATTCATTCCTTTTCATTTCGCCCCAAAATTTTTCCCTCCCACCAAAGAGCGCCTCCTGCCCTCTGTAACATTCTTGTGACTCACCAGCCTCTCCACTACCGGACACCTTCACCTACAATCCATCATCTGTAAAGGTAACTGTGTTTTTTTTTTTTTTTTTTGAGCTATATATTTTTTTAGAGATTTTTTAATTGTTGTTGACGACACATATGGTTGTTTGATTGCTTTCTTACTAGGACTCTCCTACAAAAATTTAGACATTTTTTTGTATTTCACTTAGTTGATTTTGTTTTATTGATAATATTATATCTCTCTTTTGTTGGTTTTTTTTTTAATCGTATAATGAATGGATTTTTTTTTTTTTTTTTTTTTTTGTTAATCTTGGATTTTTGAATGGAAGAACACAGTTATTTAGCTTTCTTGTATAGGGCAATCGTTTTGGTGTATAAAAGTTTTTTTTTGGATTTTTTTTTTTTTTTAATGTTGATTGTGGATTGACAGGATTGAAACATGTTAAAGGGTTAACCTTGGTGCTTAGAACTAATGAGCATTGTTTGACTTTTGTTTCTTTGATAGAGAGGTTCTTTTAGCACAAAAGTTAAAGAGTTAATTTCTCTCCATCAAGTTAAGATCTCCTGTAATTTGACATTGATACCGAGTTCAATGATGAATGTGAGCAACAATGAAGCTCTTGACCCTCCTCTTGGCCCTCAAATTGGTTAGTTAAAAAAACAATTTGCTTGTATAGTATGATTTGTTAAATTTATGTTAATTGTTTTCTTTTAACTTTGTTTAGATATAACTACACTTGAAAATCAAATGGTTGAAGAACCAACAATTGGTATGATGTTTGATTCTGAAGAAGAGGTTTTTTCATATTATAAGCAATATGCCAAGCAAGTAGGTTTTGGTGTGACAAAAAGATCTCGTAGACTTGGAGATGATGGAAATGTAAGATATTTCACCATTGCATGTCTTCGTGAGGGCAAGTCAAAAAGCAAAGCATCTAATATAGTTAGGCCAAAACCAATGGAGAGAATGGGGTGCAAGGCAAAGATCAATGCAAAAGTAAGTCTAGATGGAAGATTTACATTGTCTAGTGTCGTGCTTGAACACACTCATGTAGTTAGCCCAAGCAAGACAAAATATTTTAGATGCCATAAGAAGTTAAATTCTCGTGTGAAAAGAAAGCTTGAACAACTAGATGATGCTGGAGTCCGTCCGAGTAAAAATTACAAAGCTCTTGCTATTGAAGCGGGTGGGTATGATAATCTTCCATTTGGAGAGAAAGATTGTAGAAATTACATTAACAAAGTAAGGAATGAGTTACTTGGAGAAGGAGATGCAGAAGCATTGCGTAACTATTTAATGAGAATGCAACAAAAAAATGACCGTTTCTTCTATGTCATAGACATTGATGAAGAAAGCCGTTTGAAAAATGTGTTTTGGGCAGATGCACGAAGTAGGGCAGCATATGAATCTTTTGGAGACGTCATAACATTTGACACTACATACTTGACTAATAAATACAAGATGCCGTTTGCACCTTTTGTTGGAGTGAATCACCATGGTCAATCCATACTTTTTGGGTGTGGGTTACTATCAAATGAGAATACCGATACTTTTGTGTGGTTGTTCGAAACATGGTTGAAATGCATGTCAGACCGAGCTCCAAATGCAATTATAACTGATCAAGATAGAGCTATGCAAGCTGCAATTCGGAGAGTATTTCCAAGAGCTAATCATAGATTTTGTTTATGGCATATAATGAGCAAAGTTCCGCATAAGCTTGGATCTTATTCTCAATATGAAAACTTTAAGGGTGCTCTATTAAATTGCGTATATGACTCTTTGACTTGTGATGAATTTGAAACAAGATGGCAACAAGTAGTTGAGAAATATAATCTTCAAGAGAATGCATGGCTATGTCAATTATATGGAGAGCGGCATCAATGGGTACCGGCATATGTGAAAGGTATATTTTGGGCCGGAATGTCCACTACACAACGAAGTGAGAGTATGAATGCCTTTTTTGATGGTTATGTGGGGCCAAAGACTCCGTTGAAGAAATTTGTTGGGGATTATGACAATGCTTTGATGAGAATGGTGGAGAACGAGCGTCTAGCTGATTTTGGTTCGTACAATAAAATGTTTCCACTTATAACTCTTCATTCTATTGAGCGTCAACTTCAAGCTATTTACACAAATGAAAAGTTCAAAGAAGTTCAAGAAGAGTTTAGGGGATTCATGATGTGTTTGCCATCCTTACTAAAATGCGAAGGTGCGATTTCTACATATGAAGTTATTGATCGTGTAAGAGTTAGTGGTGACTTCATAAAAGAAGTAAAATATTGTGTTTACTTTAATGACACTGAATGTGAGGTACAATGCACTTGTAGATTGTTTGAATTCAGAGGAATCATGTGCAGGCATGCCCTTATTGTTCTTACCTTGGTGAAAGATGTGAAAGAGTTGCCATCCAAATATATTCTTGACCGATGGAGGAAGGACTTGAAACGAAAATATACTTTTGTTAAAAGTAGTTATGACGATTTGAGTGGCAATCCTAAAGCACAAAAATATGATGATTTATGCAATGATTTTTCTGAAGTAGCATTTCTCGCGTCAGATTACAATGAAACCTATATGACAATGAAGGCTTGTATACGTAAGTTAAAGGAGGAATTGCTTTGTAATGGGTTAAGAAGTGAAAGCAGTTTGAGTAGTGCACCTTCTCTTCACATTCCGGGTGCATATTCGATTTGTAATGAAGCAACTGATGGGAGGTATCAGAAATGTAACAAGTTGCGGAGTCCTTTAGTTGCAAAAAGTAAAGGAAAGCCCTCGTCAACACGAAAGCAATCCATTGTAGAAAAAGTTGTTAGAAAGTTAAAATTAACGAAGGTGAAGAAATGACAAGAGCAAGTAGCAATTTGTATTCCTATTTTGATCCGTGTATTCCTATTTTGATCCTTGATACTCTACTGTTAGGAATACCTTGAAACTCTATAGTTTGTATTCCTATTACTCTATAGTTTGTATTCCTATTTTAATCCTTGAAACTCTACAGTTTCAGTTTGTATTCTTGTTTTGTATTCTTATTTTGATCCTTGAAACTCAACAATTTCAATTTGTATTCCTGTTTTGTATTTTTATTTTGATCCTTGAAACTTTACAGTTTCAGTTTGTATTCCTGTTTTGTAGATTTGCTTCTCTTTCTTGTTTGTAGTTATGCTTCAAGAAAAGCAAATGTACCCAACTGGTTTTTTTTTTTTTTTTGGTTTGTTGAGGATGTCATATCCAATGCTATAAAACATTCATGGCTAGAATATAGAAGAAGAAAGATTTATTAATGTCATTTAATAAATATGTTAATGATGTATACAGACCTTCGAGTTACAAAATCCATGTATGATGTATTCAATAGCAAAAAATTCTGATTTCCAGCAAGTGTTTTTTTTGGATGACACTATAAACAAATAGACAAATATTAGTAGTTTCATTGTATATGACAGACTTTTTAACCATCTTTACAACAACAATGATCAAAATATGAATATGGTCTTCAATCCCTCAAAACTTCAAGGTCTTCAATCCCTCAACGACTGCAACCTCCCAAGTACAGTAGACTACTGCAAAACCAGCTTTTTAATCGGACATACTCCAACTTTATCCATTACTTCAAGCTTTCTTTTCACACAAGCATTTATTCAACCAATTGGAGAGCCAAAATGAAAGAGCTTCATCATTGATCCTACTTCACAAGTTACAATAGGTCCTGACAGATTATACCAAGAAAAAAATATCAAGATTGGTAATTTTTTGAAAAATGTATGCCCAATAACATTACAGATACAATTAATTAGAATACACAAACAGAAAACTAATTAAAATCAAGCATCCCATTTGTGTTTTCAAGTATTCTTTGTCGTCCAAACAACAACCCACTCTACACAGATAAATCTCACAAAACAATCAACATTCAAAAGAAAACTGCCACAACCTGTAACACCCAGAACCCCATTTGGTTTGGATTCCAAAAACAGGAAAAACTGCCCAGAATTTCTCAGAACAGGAAAAGCTGTAGAAAAAAAACTAACAAACCCAAACCACCATCTGTAGAAAAAAAAACGAGAAACCCAAAAGCAAAAAATAAACAAGCAAATCATCAAACAAAGCAGCTGCACATGTAAAACTACCACAAATCCAAAAGCCCAACGGAGCAAACAATAGCCAAACAGTAAATGGAAAAACATAAATCTTCTCCCAGTTGGAATCAAAATCAAAAAATGAAAAGAACAGAGAAAATTCTCATACCCATTCTGTCGGTGGGAATTTTGGTGGTATTGGTGGCCTGGCTCGTCGGTGGTGGTACGCCTCGGGTCGTCGGTCAGCGGCGGAGGTGTGTTGAAAGGAGGGATTTGACCAAAATCCATTCTTGGACAGTGGCCGGAATGCTTTCGCCGGTGTGAGAGAGAGACAGGAGTGACGGAGGAAGAGCAAGGCCCGTTCTTCTTCGCCGTGGCCGGAACCCTTGCACCGGAGTGAGAGATACGGTAAGCGGCGGAGGTGGCTGTTGGCCGTAGTGGGAGAGAGGGTGAGCGAGGGATGGAGAGCGGGAGAGGGAGAGGAGAGGGTTTCTTGTGAGTTTTGATTTAGAAAGGCAGAGGGAGAGAGAGCGTGTTTCTGATAGAGGTCGAGAGGGGGAAAGAGCAAGAGGGAGAAAGGGAGAGGGAGAGAGGGTGGGGAACAATGGAACATCTGCCGACAGAGGAGAGAGATGGCTTTGGCTTTGGCTTTGGCTTTTTTTTTTTTTTTTTTTTCTTTCATTTTGAAATGAGTGTGCTGCAGAGGAAAAAGACAGAAGAAAAAAATAAAATGATGCAATTGGGACTCGAGACAACGTGGCATCAGCCACGTACGTTCCACGTCAGTCCGGAAAAAACATTCGGGAAAATATTCGGGACGCGTAGCAGCTCTCATATATATATATATAAAAAAAAACTTAGAGTGGAAGGGTCTCTTGGAGTTGGAGCGACAATGCCAAAGTTGGTACCTGGTCCATAAAGCCGTCGGAAGTAAAATAAAATAATGAAAACTACGACGGGGCCTTCGGATCATGGGCCTTGGACCCAAGTTCATGTATCCTTAGGCGGCTATACTTATTATTATTATTATTATTATTATTATTTTTTGTCTCATAAAGTGCACTTTATATTGATCTAAATTATAGGATCCTCATAATATTTTCAACGTTATTATCATATTTTGTATCCTCTATATTATTTTAAAAAAATATTATACAATAAGATATTACAAAATTTTCATTATTAAGTTATATTCTCGTAATTATGTAATAATCTCATTACTAAATAACTTGTAAGATACTCCTATAAAAGGATGTAGATGCAAACTTCAAAGCAATATTCACAGATTGATCTCCTCAATAAGACCACAAAGAGTGCAATAATCAGTTGGCCTTTCATATTTAAAACTAACCCATAATGATGCTTTTTCAGAACGAGGAATATGAAAGCCTGGTATCAGAGGTTGAGTAGTATTGAGATCAACCTTAATCCCTAAATGCTGCCTACAAATAAGACCCAAAGTGGAACAATTTTTGACCTCCAGTAAAGAGCCAAGAGCCTTACCAATCATAATAGCATTACAAGTGGTCATATTTTGCTAGGAAGACCATAAACTTGCACCCAAAAAGGACAAAAAGAGAGCACAATTTCATTAATGGCTAAAACAAGGGACCAAGGATAAAGTAGAAGAAGAGAACCTCTTATATTTCATGGCCCTTACTCGAGAATACGTTCCATGTGAATCATTTGTGGAATAGCAAAGAGAAATAGATTTGGAGTCATAACTTCCACAGCCTAAGGTGCAGCAAAACTCCAAGTTGAAGCTAGAGACTAGAGTAGACCTAACCAATTGAGAATGATTTGGCTTCAACGTGAGCAACGTACCCGGTATAGCAAGCGCTTCTTGATTCGGAGGAGCTTCTTCAATAACTTCAAGTTGTTCCGAATTATCCCATCCAAGGGCTGTTGTTTCCTCAATAAGCAATTGAAGCGCATCTTGTGAAATTGGATTGCCAGCCATAATAAGAAACCCAAGTAAACAGAGCCGGCAAAGTAGTAGAAGATAGGAACGAAACCTTTGAAAACAGGTCGAAAAAGAAAGACAAAGTCTTTTAGAAAAGTCTCACCAAAAGGAGAAAAAGAGAGAGCTCACAAGAGAGCGAGTTTTTATGGTTCATAATGCGTGCAACTATTGACACGTCATTTAGAGCCTATTAAGAGCAACATTAAAATGTTAATCAGATTTGTACTTAGGGTTAAATATTCCAGACCCCCTTGGGGTTTCTCAACTTTATTTTTTTTTCCTTGGGGTTTTATTTTTATCACAGGAGGTCCCTGTGGTTTTGATAATAGACAAAATTAGTCTTCCGTCAGTTGACCGTTAGTTGACTTAGCGAAATTCCAAGTGGACCAATCACATGTTGACATGTGGCACCTACTTAATTTTTTTTTTAAAAAAAAAAAAAAAATTATTTTCTAAAAAAAAAAAAAAAAAAAGATTGGGGGTTGCCAAACCACCCCCTTGGCCATTTAGGGGTGGCTCGGCCACCCCCTTTGGCCATGGCCACAACCATCTGGCCGAATGGGGGTGACCAAGCCACCCTCTGGGCACCAAGGGGGTGGCCGAAACCACCCCCAGTGGGTACTGGGGGTGGCTCAGCCACCCCCATGAAGCCTAGGGGAAGGCCGAAACCACCCCCAACCACCATTGGGGGTGGCTTTGGCCAACCCCAAGGCTCCATGGAGGTGGCCGAAAACCACCCCCAGTACCCAGGGGGGTGGCTCCTTAGTGCCCAGGGGGTGGCTTGGCCATCCCCATCCGACCAGATGGCAGTGGCCTGGCCACCCCCAATCTTTTTTTTTTTTTTTTTTTAGAAAATATTTTTTTTAAAAAAAAAAAAATTAAGTAGATGCCACATGTCAACATGTGATTGGTCCACGTGAAATTCCGTTAAGTCAATTAACGGTCAACTGACAGAGGACAAACTTGGTCTATTATCAAAACCACAGGGACCTCCTGTGATAAAAATGAAACCCCAGGAGGAAAAAAATAAAGTTGTGAAACCCCATGGACTAATTTAGTATTTAAGAGCATTCTCAATGGAAGAGCCAAATGTTACTTTTATCTAAAATAACTTTTCAAATGTTTAAAAAACTTCCTACATTGGATTAGCCAAAAAAAATGTAAAATAAATATTTGATTGGAAGAGCTAAAAGAAAAAACTAAATGTAGCAGCACTTTTCAATGGAGCTATTTTATTTTTCATTGTTTCTCTTACCTGTTTTCTCTTTTTCTCAAATATTTTCCTACTTTTTCTCTGCATGTTTTATTTTTTCCAATTTTTTTTTTTCATTTTTCCTCTCACATGTTCTCTTCTTCCCAAAACTTTTTCTTACTTTTAATAATATTTTAATAGAATTGATAGAAATATAGCTAATCAGATGTAGAGACATTTAAAAATGTCTTATCTAAACTAAATAAAAGTGAGTTATAAGGAGCCATTTTGCATAAAAAATATGGCTCCTCCATTGGGAATGCTCTAACCCTTGTACTTATTAAGAGCATTTACAATAAAAGATAAAAAAACTACTTTTATCTAAAATGTTAATCAAATTTGTAAAAACTCTTACATTGAATTAGCAAAAAAAAAAATTGCAAAATAGATATTTGATTGGAAGAGCAAAAAAACAAAAAGAATAAATGTAGCAACACTTTTTAAGAAAACAATTTTATTTTTATTGTTGTTTTTTTTTTTTTGTCAATTTAATTTTTATTGTTTCTCTTACCCTTTTTTTCCTTTTTTGAAAACTTTGCACAATAAGATTTCCAAAAACTTTTAAAATATAATTAGCTAAATTAAATAAAATAAGTTTTAAAAAGTCATGTTGCATAAAAATTTGTTAATAAAAAAATTAGTTGCTAATAATTTTTTTTAAAAAGTAGTAAATAAGGTTAGTTGATGAGATAAAATGGTAGATAAATACAGAAGTCCAAAGGACGCTGGTACTGTTACCAAAAAACAAAAGACGCTGGGTATGATGTACGTGGCCAGTGGCCACTTAAAATGCGGAACGAATGCCTCGGGAAATGAAGCACAGTTTAGCGCCAGCTGTAATTGTGTGGTGAAAAATGAGCTTATTTTACTCAAACTGTATCAGATTTAATTAATATAATAATAATATAAAAAAAAATTGGAAGAGAGGAATAAAAAGTGATTGAGCACTGCAGTAAACAAGTCGGATTCGAAGGGTAAAATATGATTAGGGTTTCCGAAGGAAGATGAAAGAGACCGTGGATGCTTTTAAAGTGGAAAAAAACAGTAATGATAGTCGAGATACGTGGGGGATGCCAGCTAGAAGGATCACATATTTAATTTTCGGGAGCTTTTATGGGTTGTTGGGTCCGAAGGCACACTAGACTTTGACAAGGAATGGGCTTTAAACCGAATAATTTTGCTTTACTGGTTGGTTGTCATCCTCCCCCTTCCCTTCACTAAGTGTTAACGGTTATAGTAGTTATCAGTTAGTGGGCATCAACACCCCTAATCAATGTCAAGCAGTCCTTTTCTCTTAAAAAATGAATTAAACCGGCACTACTCCGAAATGAAAAAAGTAACGAAATATGTAGATGTTCAATCAAAAGTTTGAGAAAACAAAAACAAAAACAAAAATCTCTTCAATAATGGGGGTCAGTCTGGTACATCCTTCTTGTCAGCTTCCACTAGCCCTCGCTCTCACGCTCCCGCTCGAGCTCACGCTAGAGTTCGCGCTCGCGTTCCAGTTCCAGCTCCCGCTCGCGCTCGCGTTCCAGCTCCCGCCGACGCTCCAAGTCACGCCCACCCTCCATATCACGGACACCAGACTCCTCTCGTCGCCTACGAACCCAATCCATAAAAGGACTTATGAACAAGTCGACTTCAAAGTTTGGGCAGAAGGTTTCTTGAAGGAGCTAGCATAAAAGATTAAAAAATTAGCCCACGCAAAAAGAGTATATCTTAAAAAAAACAAATAATAGGGAAAAATTAACATACCAGTGACATGATGGCAAGAGAAAATGGAACCAATGCGTAAGCCAGGAGCTCCACCTCATGGTTACACGCCAAAGAAATACAAATCCTCACAATACCACCAAGGATCTCCTCACATATACCAATCTCATCAAAGGAATCATTCCTTTGAGTAAGCTTGACGTAGCAAATTGCCGTCGAGGAAAACGAACACAAGACAATGAAGACAAAGATATTGACGGAGAACTTTTCGCATGCAATATGGAAAAGAATAGCACGGCAAATCTTACAGAGCAGTTTAGCCCACCTCGGAAAATTTGCTTCCATCCGTAACAACCCATCAATGATCGGCTTCACGACCGCGAAGTGGATGGGGCCAGATAACATTCCTAGAATGATGAGGCCTATCTGAAAGCCTATGAGCAGGTTCTCGTCGTCACTGAGTAGTTGAGAACCAAGTAAAGCGACTGATGAGAGGCTCATAACAACAGTTATGAGCCATGTGTACGCCCAAAACTTCACCAGCGACATTTTAGAAGCGAGTGAATGAGAGAAATAATGAAGAAAGAATGAAGAAAGAATGAAGAAAGAATGAAGAAAGAATGAACTTGTATACTCGGCCACCTTCTAACAATATCAGCAAACTCGAATAAGAAACAGAATTTAACTATAAAAGTTAATTAATGAAGAAAGAATGAACTTATATACTCGGCCACCTTCTAACAATATCAACAAACTCGAATAAGAAACAGAATTTAACTATAAAAGTTAATTAAACTAACTCTGTTAACAAACGGCTAACAGCTGTCAGCTGGATACCTCACCGGAGCGAGACTGTGAGAGAGAGGGTGAGCGAGGGAGGGAGGGTATAGAGAGAGCTACCTATCAAGTCTGAGGTGACCTTTCCATTGCGGAACCAAGCAGTTGGAACTTCACCTTGAAAATCCTTCCCATAGGGAGGGAAATTGCAGTTAACAACAGTTTTTAGATGGTTGCTGTTGGCCACCTTCTAACAATATCAAACAGAATTTAACTAGAAAAGTTAATTAAACTAACTCTGTTAACAAACGGCTAACAGCTGTCAGCTGGATACCTCGCCGGAGCGAGACTGTGAGAGAGAGGGTGAGCGAGGGAGGGAGGGTATAGAGAGAGCTACCTATCAAGTCTGAGGTGACCTTTCCATTGCGGAACCAAGCAGTTGGAACTTCACCTTGAAAATCCTTCCCATAGGGAGGGAAATTGCAGTTAACAACAGTTTTTAGATGGTTGCTGTTTCCCGTAACAGCTATGGAATCTCCAAATGCTATAACTGCTGGGACAGTTTCATTTGGGGGTATCTTTATGAAAGCCTTGGCGTTGCAGAAAAGAAAAACTAATACGAGACTGAACAGAAATATGGAAGAAGAAGAAGAAGGAGGAGGCATACTTTCACGAAGTCTTCTTCTCTTGCTTTCAACTTTCACAATTTGTCTGGCTGTTCAGTCAGGGACTTGTGTATCTATATATATATAGATATATGTATATCTACCATCTCTTAACTCATTTACTGCTCTAGACAAGAAAAAAGTGGATCCAGCACGAAATTGTACAAAAATCTAGGTGTATTTACTAGTCATAAAAACTAAAATATTTTATGTTTTATATTTATTTTAAAACGTCAAGGAATGAGTCAATGGCAGGATAGACGTGGAATTTTACTTGTCTATAAGTCACGTTTGGATATCTTATAAGCATTAATTAACCATTAGCCCAAGTAGCAACAATTATTTACTTTTTAAGAGAATGGGACATGGGAGTGGATGCAATAAATTATCCTCTGCCACGTACACCCCGTAGCAACCCTATTTTCTGTAAATATAATGGGCTAATTAATGCCATTGTAACTCTATTATCCCACAAAATGATACCATGCAATCACCTAAAACGGGGACCAGAATGATAGCCAAATCAAGATAAGGGTGGCAATCTCGTACCAAATGAAAGACGATTGTTAAATTAATTAGGAACTATGTTTCATAAAGTGAATATCATTGGTTTAAATTTTTTTCAATTAGGTAAATACGAAAAAAAAAATAAAATCTCTTATATCAATTGGGAAAGTTTGTACTTGAGCAAAAGTAATTGGGTACGTGCCCAGTGAATATAAAAGTATTCATTGCATTTTATTTAAGTTAGCTGGGCTACCTCCTTAATTAGCACGCCAAATTCTTTTATTAACACAAATAAACAGGTCATTATAAACTCATAAAAAAAAAATTTAAAATTGCGTTTGAAATTTCTTTTCTCTTCATTCTGGCTGACACAAGTTAAAAGGGTAAAGAAAATTAACCCATTGAACATTAACTTTCACTTAGAACCCAAAGAACCAAATTTTAGAATTACACGAGATTATTCCTCAAAAGAAAAGACAATAGTATAAACTTCTCTTTTACCGGAAAACAAATGGCTACAGATCTCCCTATTTATTTATTTATTTATTTATCTCTTGGTACTAAGAAAGAAAACAGATTTGTAATTGATGTCTGTCCCAGGCGTATCAGATTTCTCTTGAGAATCAAACAAAAGATATATCAAGCCAATTACTCAACGGATAAGAGGGAAATTTACAGAAAAGATATATCAACCCTATTACTCAACCTATTACTCGGTGGGCAAGAGGGAAATTTACTGTGTTTAGGGTGGCTCGGACACTTCTTTGATCTAAATCTTTAATTAATATGCATTGAGAGTTAAGCCGTGCGATTTATCTGATAATTACGTGTATCTGTCCGACCAAAGCCCCTCATCGTCTTTGATCTAAATTCCACAATGTCAACTGTCAAGAATGGAGCTGATTGGAAGGGAGAGTCACCGCACCAATAAATTACACCGTGTCAACCATCGTATATGGTCAGATTGGGAACCATCGATCTGACCAAACTTGAGTTGACTAAGTATTCTATTTTCATAGAAAATTTCTATGATTAAAGGTTTAGATCATATTTTTATCTCACAAAATTTGACAAACGGATTTAATTCATTAATTCATACATATTAATTTATTAAAAAAATTATAATACCCTTAACACCGCAGTATCATCTTTCCCCCGTCAAAAGAGACTTAAGGCCTGTTTGAAATACATTTGAGGAGCTTAAAAGTACTTTTAACATTCAAAAAGTCCGTTTGAAGAAAAAAGTACTCGTTTGGTAAAAAAATTAAACGTGCTTTTAAGAGTCTAAAAGCCTAAAAATGGTCCAAAAGCACTTTTGGCAAAAGCTTGAAAATGAAGTTTTTGCCCTAAAGCTTTTTTTTACTTAAAAGCTCTATTTCTTAAACGCAATCTCAAACAGACTCATAGAGTGTGTTTGGAATTGCGTTTGAGGGGTCTAAAAGTGCTTTTAACACTCAAAAAGCCCGTTTGAAAAAAAAAAAGGTACTCGTTTGGTAAAAAAATTAAAATCGCTTTAAGGATCCAAAAAGCCTAAAAATAACCAAAAGGGAAAACTTCACTTATCCCCTCAAACTTTCGCACTTTTTGCAAACATCCCCCATTGTTCAAAAACTCTCACTTTTATGTATCAAATTTTTAGTTTCGTTCACTTTGCCCATTCCATTAGGATTTTCTGTGAAATCCCAACGGACTGGTGTTAAATTACTAAAATATCCTTATTTTTTATTAAAAAATATTTTTTTTAAAAAACTCTTGACTCGTGGGTTTATCGGTAGATCTAACCCACCTATATTGTGACCCATGGGTCATATTATTATTATTATATTAATAAAATAAAATAAAATTAAAAAAAAAAAAAAAAAAAAAAAAAAAAAAAAAGAAGAAGAAGAAGACGGGTATTATGCCGACCCACTGGGGTTCACAAGTGACCCGCTGGTGGGTAACTAGTCACCCGGTGGGTCACTGGTGACCCTCTGTTAGGTCATAATTGACCCACTGACGGGTCACAAAAGTGACCCCTGGTGGGTCTTGTGACCCTCCGAAGTGACCCCCGGCAACGGAGTTCACTTTTTTTTTTTAATATAATAATTTTTTATTTATAAATAAGGATAAATTTGGAATTTAAAAAAAAAATAGGGGTATAAAGGACTTTTACTCATTTGACCGTTTGATTCTACTGCAAAATCCTGACGGAATGGGCAAAGTGAAAGAAAATAAAAATTTGATACATCAAAGTAAGAGTTTTTGAACAATGGGGGGTGCCTGCAAAACGCGCGAAAGTTTAGGGGGGCAAGAGAAGTTTCTCCTAACCAAAAAACACTTTTGGCAAAAGCTTAAAAAATGAAGTTTTTGCCCAAAAACTATTTTTAACTTAAAAACTTTATTTTTCAAATGCAATATCAAATAGGCTCTTACAACAACTACAAGGGCTACAAAATAAAGGGGAAATGTGGGGTGAATGCTGGTCCAACTAGCAATTATATTTGAGAAATTACACAGCAATCATATTGATTGGTCCGCTAGTGGACCATGGTTTGTAAAGAAGCTTTTCTTTAGAAACAAACCAATCATAGTAACAGGGCCCGCTCTCGGAGGCTACGTCAACGATGGGGCTAGAGTTGGGCCACCATTGGAAAATAATGTTCATAAAACAAAATATAATAAATGCACATCGCCACCGGTGGAGGTTCAAGTTTTCAATGAAGTAAGTAAACGATAAGATGGCTTTAATTTTATTCCACAATGAACATGACCCATTCAATTACCAGGAAACAAAATGAAAGAGGTCCTTTGCTCAATGTTCGGATTCAAATAATTTTTCGTCCAAAAGAAAGAATGGGAAAAAATTATGGAATTAGGATTTCTTATCGAGAGAGGCTAAAACATACATTAATATATACATATTAACTGAAAATTTTAAAACTGGAGGGGGCATGGCCCCTCAGCCCCTAGTTCTCCCTCCTAAAAGATGCACTCACACTGTTTGGGCTTGAGCCCCTTTCTCAACCATCCTCAAATCTTTGGGTTGGGATGAGCTTCAGAATGCTAAATGATTTAGGAGGAGTGGGCTTGGGATGAAATAGTATTTATCAGTCCAAGCATTTAGCATGGATTGCAGACCTTGTAATACCGGGAAAAGTATGCATACCGCTTCGAACTATCACGCGATTAGTAATGTCCCATAAAATTTTCAATTAAACCAATGTTTCATACAAACTACTAGAAACTTGTAATGTAAAGAAGAGATAGGGGTTTCTTACATTCAAGTGCTCGATCTGCGATAATCATGCTGTAATTTGTAAATCATCATTTTGATTGATGCAAAGTTTCACCAATAATCACCACAAGAGCACAATCCATTGTCAAAGTGGTGAAATCGCTTTGAATCTCGTATTATGATGGCACGCTTCTCAACCAGTGATATGAACTTTGCGGTGCTGTGACAGTCGCCACATATTCTAAGATTCTTTGTTATGATTAACGGCATGCCTGCATTAGTCACCAAAAGGCCAAAGGCAATGGCTAGCTTCTCACTGTGCTTGTTGATCATATCCTCTTTAACTTCCTCTTCAACATCATGTAGAACAAATTCAGTTATAGACACAAATCCGGCCTTCCGAATCTTTCCAATCAGTTCTTCCAATTTTACATATATCTTCTCCGATAGAGGGTGAGATCGATCACCAACTACAAATCTATGGATTTTGTTTCCATGTTCAATAAAACTGCAACCGGCGTTTCTGATGAGAATCCTATCCTTCATTAAAGCCCTCACCTTTGAAGCATCTCTCCATAGACCAGCAGCACAGAATATATTCCAAAGCATGATATAGTTTCGGGGGTCTAATGGGTCTAAAGCAATCAGTCGCTCTGCAACTTCTTTCCCAAGCTCAATGTTACCATAAACCCGACAAGCACTAAGGAGGACCCCCTACACACCAGAATTAGGATCCATTGGCATGTTTATAATCAGCTCATAAGCATCATTCAGAAGACCAGAGTGGCCTAGAAGATCAACCATGCATGAGTAATGATCCAACTGGGGTTCAATTCCATGCACTTCAAACCCTGAATGGCTACAAGCATTTAACAAATGCGTGAAGGTGACATGATCAGGCTCTAAACCTTCCTTAACCGTGTATTCAAAGAGCTCCATTGCTTTTCTTCCAAACCCGTGGACAGCATAGCCTGCAAGCATGGCTGTCGAAGCTACTCTGTCTGGATGAATCATCTCTCCAAAAACTTTGCGTGATGCATTTAATCTCCCCAACTCCGCATACAGATTCAAAAGTGCAGTTGCAATTCTTTCATTTGCATTAAGACAACATCTGAAAATTACACCATGAATGCCCTCTGCTAGTTTTCCTACACCTAAATCTTCACAAGCCCGAAGCAAAGCAACCATAGTACCTTCATCAGGCTTAACTCCAGCCATTCTCATCAAATTAGAACAACTCATACTCATACCTTCCTCTGCAAACCCATTCTGGGTGTAAATCACGATCATTGAATTCCAGGAAACAATACTCTTAATGGATATTGCCTCAAATATTCGACAAGCCGAATCTAAATTCCCAGACTTCCCATACATATTAACAAGAGAATTAACAACCTTAGTTTCCAACAACATCCCCATTTTCAGTGCATACCCATGAATGTACTTGCCTACAGCCTACATCAGTACATCTAGAGCTCCCATATCACTACAGGCTGAGACTATAGATAACAATGTAACCTCGTTAGGTTTTATTCCAATCTCAAACTTCATTGTGAAAAATGCACTAAGGCACTTACCAATAAACCCTCTGTTCAAAAACCCGGAAATTAACGAATTCCAGGAGACAACATCCTTATTAGGAATTTCATCAAACAACATCTGCGCATCTTCTGCACAGCCATATTTGATGTACAAAGACACCAATTGATCACCAATAAAACCATCACTGTAATTTACAGATTTCACCACGCGGGCATGAATTGCACGGCAGTAGGAAACGGAAGAGCAAGACTTTACAGCAAAAATTAGAGCGGAAACAAGTGGTTCTTGATTTGTACATGTCGGAGACAAGAATCGAGGGAAAAGAGCATTGTGGATTTTTCTCTGGCTGAAGAGTCTGTAAAGAATCAGAGGGTAGTGATGACTGTATGAGAGAGCACGTAATGGAAGTGAGGCGAGAAGGTATTATCATCTCCCATCATTCAAAGTTGCCAAGAACGCTACTTTGCTCCCTAAACAATCCACTAAAAGCTTTGACTTTGAGATGCGGTCCGACGTAAAGTCGGACATCGAAAAAATACTAGTTAGCGGAGGCAAACGAGGACTTCAAAAAGAGATGGGTAACACGTTAGTCCGTTCCTTTGCGCTTGGGGCAATGACGCAGCGAGTGAGGTTCTAACGGAGGCGCGTCTTTTGCTGGTTGAAAACTATTTCCAAACCACCTCATAGGCCTGGGTTAGGCCCAGGCCTTTGAGAATTTCTGGAAGGGCTCCCTTTGGGCTTGGGTTCTGTTTTAATTAGAGGAGATTCGCCTGTTATGGTTCGTAGCCTAAAGCTTTGGCGAACAGCTCGCCTGGTTTTGCGCCCAAGCTCAATGTTAACAGTGAGATTCTTAAAATGTGGTTAGGCCACACTTATTGTTGCTTAATGATTGAATTGAACTCCACCCAACACTCGTGAATCATGATAATCAAAATGAGAATTTTTTATCCTACTTGATTTATGTGACTGTCAATTAGCCTTAGATCAGTTATTATTATTAATAAAATGATCAGTTTTTATTAATAAAATAAAAAAAGTTAGGAGTACAACCAAATCTTTACCAAGAGATACCATGGAAAATAAAATGGTGCGCACTTATTCATCAAAGAGGCTCAAAATAATTAATCAAAATAAATGTTGTAGGTACGAATGAATAAGTTTCGCATCAGTTTGATACTCATTTCTTAATAAAAAATTTGGTACACCATTTAAAATAAAAAATAAAAAATCAATAACTGATCAACAATTCTACATCAACAAAGTGAAAAAAAAAAAAATTGATTACAACATTGCTCTATCAAAATAGTAGACTATCAAACCCACAAGTACGATTGTGGTAATGCTTCCTAGTGATGGTATCCTCAATCTCGCTCTACTCAATAAATTGTGTATAAAGCTTAATTTTATCTAATAAAAAACCCATTTAAAACATAATATCTAGCAAAAAGAACACTGCATCCAGCTAGTTAAAATGGCTAAGAATTTGCTAAGCAATGCTTAAACAATTCATAAGCTTTTTAAAAAGTGAGTAATTAATTTTTATTTTTTTTAAAAAAAAAGGAAATCTTTTGACTAAAATTTATCCAAACATTTACCGGCCCAACCATTCTTTAAAGGTTTTAAAAACAACTTAATTATTTTCTGTCGCATATAAACAACGTTTGAGTCTTTGAGATACTATCAGAGCGAGAAAGCCCAAGTGCTCAAGTGCATGTCAGAGAGGAGAAAGAGTATTGACTTATCGTACACCCTCCAGAAATGTCAGGCTGCAAATGGTACAAGAAACCAAAACTTTGTTTTCACAATCACTTTTTTGCGGAGAAATTCAGAGATGGTTTTCTCTTTCCTTAGTAGCCTGACAGGCTGACACGTACGCTCTAACTCTTTTAATTTTAGGAAGGTTTATTCATTACCAAGGACTTTTCAGCTTTTAATGGAGAATCAAACAAAACATATTTCACCCCTATTTACGCCAATGGATAAGAGGAAAATTTACAGTGCAATCGTCAGTCCTTTTCCGATGTTGCTACGTAGGGAGTGTAAACAAACGGAACTTGAGCGAGTTTTGACTGTTTGGGATCGACTCAAGACTTGGAACGTTGTTCGAGCTTTGCTTGATAGGGTTGGAATTCTATTCGAGCTCGAGCTCGTCTATTTTGGACGAGCTACTCGAGCCCCAAACTCAAGCTCGACTTTTTTTTGCAATTTAAGTGCATTAGATTTTTTAAAAATACAAAATCTTAACATAATTTTTTTAAAAAAAAAAAAAAAAAAAAAAACCAAATTCACACTAAAATGCTAACAGAAATCAGAATTAACTAAACCATAATCATCCTTGGCAGATTAATCTCCACGGTTTCACCTCACAATCATCCATACAGAATCAACTAAAGTCTAAAATGCTAAAGAATATTGAGCAAACAAAATTATGTTCCCTCTAGGAAATTAATCTCCACCTTACAATCATCAATACATAATCAAGGAACTAAAATGCTAAAGAAGCAGATTAATCTCCACTTCACAATTTCATACAGAATCAACTAAAATGCAACATTAAGCAATAACAATTACTTTCCTTCTGGCAGGTTAATTTCCACCTCACAATCATCTGTTTCCTCCTCCTTACATAAAAAATGCAAAGTAATTAGTTTAAGTACAAGATATTAAGAAATTGAAAATAATAAAAATAATTTAGAAAAAATTGAAACTCACCGTAGAACTCCTTAGAACTACTAATTGTCTGATTAAGTGTAGCAACCTATTAAATCAGACTTGAAAATATACTTGGAAATATATTGAGACTGAATAAGGAAAACCCAAATTTCAAACGATCCACCAGTCCAAGACAAACACTCCAAACCGATCGTATTAGTCTATAACAATTCTAATTACCGTAATCAAACCAATAAATCATGGACTGGAAACTAATCAGAGAACAAAGATTCTATCTTCCAGAGACAAAACAAGGAGATCCAGATCAGCAATTACCAAAATATTCACTTTTAATTTTGGGAATCTTACCGATTCTTTGTTGGCACTACCATATTTGCTCTGAATCTGCATAAAACCCAACCATTATAACTATTTGTACAAAAGTTAAATTCAAAGATTAAACTTTAAATTACAGCACAAACAGAGCAAACCCCCAAAACTTAAAGTAAATGAGTTAGATTCATGAAAAAAATACTTGAAATTGTCACCGATGAAATGATGATCTGTGAGAATAAAGTGAGTAATACAAAGTTTATTGCAGATTTTTTTTTAGAGAGACTATGAATCTAAACAAAAGAACACTAAAGAAAGCTTCACCGAGAGGCAAGACATACCGTGAGAGGCGATAATGAGACTAGTTTCATTAATCAAATCCAACAGCCGATATTAAATTCAATTCAATTAGACGGCCACGATTAAATTCAATCAAAAATTTAAAAATTCAAAATTTAGGAATTATGAATAAAAATTGTGTTATTTAGTATTATTTAGGTTCAATTTGATATTTCAATTTTAATATATATTGTATCTTATATAGTTATATGTAAACATTTATATACTTATATGATTGTAACATTATATAGGTCAATGTTATTGTTAATTGTTATATACTTATATTATATGATATCATGATATATAATTTAAATTCAAATTGTTAAGTTTTTACTTACCGCAAATTGTGATTATAATGTATAAATTATGAGAAACACATTAGTTACTTCATTAATCTAATGGTAATCCTCAAACTCTAAGTCCTAAATTCATCATGAATTCATGATTCATGAGTGACTCATACTTAAATTGTATAATCATATTATCTCACAATGTTTTTCTTAATTTAAGATTAAATATTTTTTAAATCACAATGTCAAACGCTTTATGTCATACACATTAATCACTATTATCATATTACATATATATAGTATTATTTAGTTGATAGGTTCAAATGTTAATACCTAACACGGGTCAAGTATATAATGTCAATATTAATATATATTGTATCTTATATGTAAACATTTATATACTTAATGCTTATATGATTGTATTATGGGTCAATGTTAATTGTTATATACTTTTATTATATGATCTCATGATCACGATTCAAAACATCAACATATGATTTAAATTTAAATTGTTAAGTTTTTACTTACCGCAAATTGTGATTATAATGTGTAAATTATAAGAAACACATTAGTTATTTCGTTATTAATCACTTAATCTAATGGTAATGCTCAAACTCTTAAGTCCTAAATTCCTCATGATCTAATGGTCATACACTCACACTTAAATTATATGATCATATTATCTCACAATTCATATTAGTATTATCTTAGATTTAAGATAATGTGATATAAGTTTTATAACAATAAAGTATATAATTATAATGTATTGATTAAATAACACAATAACTTACGCAGATATACCATATGATTATATAATGATTAATGATTATGTGATATACGATTCCAATTTTAAAAGTGTAAACTATCTAATGATAATATTTTTATTAAATGACACAATAACTTGTACCATATGATTATATAATATGATAAAATGATTAATGATAATATCAAATATTTTCAATTATTTACTCTATATATATATATATATATATATTAGAAACGACAAAGTACAAAATGATAAAATTTGGTATAAAACGACAAAATAATTAAGTAATTAATTTTTTAATTTAAATTTGGTATAAAATCCAGTATTGTTGTGTTTGTGTTTGAGTTTTGAAATTGAAATATTTTCAACCTTTAGATTCATCTAAAGGCTCAAATTAGAGAAAATGAGATTCTCATTTTTTTCCCTCAATTGGAAGGGATCCGGATCCGCCCGTCATGTTGGTGAATTGATTACAAGTCAAGTCGCGTCACCTCGCCCCCTCTAGTTTTCTCCTTCTACACGTATTGGATTATTTGAATGCTTGAGAGTTGAGGGTTGCAAATAAGTTGCAGTCCCTTCATGTCGGTGAATTGATTTCTGTTAAGGAACCAGATCAAGCAGCAGCTGTTGTTAAGAGACCAGATTAGCAGGCGTTCACTGGTGCGCTCGATCGCACCATTGAGCGCAGTACCAGAGAGGAGGCATTCACTGGTGATTAACAGGCCATGATTCAAGCTGACCAACAACACATCGACACAGCTCATTCAAGCCCACAACAGATCCCCTTTTCCTGTAACAGCAGCCTCTTCTCCTTGAATCATGCTGAAAACTCAAGCTCCGTGATTCACTCTTCCATGTTTTGTGCAACAACAGCACCATCATTATGTCTTCTCAATTGCTTTACTTTTGTATTTAATATATTAGCCTACATGTAGCTTTCCTTTTGTACTTTGTCGTTTCTAGTTTCTTTGTAATTTACCTTGTACATATATGAATGAACTACTATGTCATTTGGTAAGTTAACCAAATTAGAGCTTCCTAAATTCTCGGAGTTCGATTGGAAGAGACCTTGTGCATCAATTCAGGCAAGATGAGGCTCGATTCTTGGACCAATTATACAATATGTAATAAGTTTGATTGATATCTTATCCATACAATATGTAATAAGTTTGATTGATATCTTATCCATCAGAGAGTGCAATCCCCTCGTCTCATATTGATGAATAATCCACATAGAGTGAGTGCATTATAAAGATACTTGTAGGTGTTAAATCTTATACTACTTCTTTACTTTGTGAGATTAAACTTTATAAGTGATTATAAAAAGCTGTAAATTTACTAGTCTTGTTAGAGTGATAGCGCAGACGTGACTAACTTTTTTGTAGGTCGATACAATTAAACCTTTAGAATGAAACGTGTTAGCAACAAAGTTGGCCATCAACTCAAACACTTGTGAAGTTTTAGTAGTTTAGTTTTCAGCCAAATGGAGAATTATATATATACACACACATAAAGGGCATTCAGGAATCAGGCTTCGGAAGTTGTTGTCGGCGACAATTTCATCTCGACACTAAATGACATTTTTGTTTTGATTTAGGTTGTTCATCCAGCACCTGGGAATGCTTCTGGCACACTTCTAAATGGTATTTTGCATCATTGCAGTCTTCCAATTGTTGCATTTTCGAATGAGGAAGTTCTTTCATATGCTGAGGATATTTCTGATGATGAGCTCAGTAGCTTATTTACAGACCCAAGTCTTAACTAGTGGTTATCTTCCAGCCAAATTGGGGCAACTATTCGCCCATGGATTGTGCATTGATTGGACAAAGGCACTAATGGATTACTTCTTGTTGCAAAGGTAAACCCCTATCCCTTGATAACTGGTCTTAAGCACCAGAAACTAGAAAACTACCATTCTATTTATAATAGTCGGATTTGTCTTGTGGACAATTATACTCTGATGGCAGAATGAACACTCTCATGCCCATTTATCTGAACAATTCAAGCAACATACCATCTAAAGAGTATACATTAGTCTTACTTCTGGAGTGCCATCTCCAACTACTAGGCGTGTTGAGGTCCCAATTGGTTGTGATTTAAATAATCGGATTCGCATGGTTGCTGTATCGGGATCAAGTAATTGTAGACAAACCTGCCATGCTGCTAGTAGGTGATTGATGGTCCTCCATCACTTCCATTATCATGTGCTTAAGTTATGCTTCACAATGTTGGCAAATGCAACTATTCAGGAGAGAGAGAATATGATATGGCAGTAGGGATTTAAATCCTGAGCATTTAGACTACCTTGCTATCAGAAATGAACCCTTAAGGCCTAAAGCAGTGAAATATAGGAATTTGTATTGTTTATTAATACTTTCATTATTTTTTCTTTTTTTTGTCCTAAAAAATATTATCAAAGGAGTACCAAATTTTTCTTTCATAGATTGATCATAACTTAGCAAAGTTGTGCTTGACGTCTTCTTATAATATCGAAGTTGTCTATATGTGTAAACTTCCAAACAATCATCAATAATATCAATCTTCTCCAATGTACTAAATTTTAACATAAATAAAATAGAACACTAATTCATGGACAGAAAAAAAAAAAAAAAAAAAAGAAAAAACAATTTTTTTTTTTTAATCCTCTCAGAAGCAAAGTAACCAAAGTCCCACCAACGAGGCAATCTTAAAACCTAATCAATTTCTCTTAAGCTTTAAAAAAAGATCAAATACATGTTAAAACATTCGGACCTCTGTTATTATGAACTGAATTACATCTCTCTTTGTTAAGGCATAAACTTTAAAGTGCTTTTTATTCTCTAATGATGTAAATGCCACAAAGATCTCATAGCAAGTGAAACAATATCTTGGATCATTTAATTAGTAAATTAGAAAGAAAAAAAAATGTCTAGTAGGGCATTTAAATAAAATCATTTATAACTAGCAAAGAATATTAAAAAATGATCAAGATCGAGATCCCTTGCAATCGATTGTACTCTAAATTAAATGACATTATATACATACAAAATAAAAACTTTTGGAAGCATCCCAATCTCACACCACTCCCGATGGGAGTTGCATGTCTTCACGATCATCAAAATGGCTGCATCCAAAGGAGAAACGTTTAGAATTAATGTGCTTCCTAGGAGCAAGTTTGCAAATTAAATCAAAGCAGTTTACATACATGGTCACGTAGTAGTAGCAAAAATCTGCAAGAATGAAACCATTTACAATTTCGGAGAGGACACCCATAATAGTCCACCATATATTATCATAACCCACAAAAGCATAACCCAAAAATATCACTGATTGTCCTCGAGTAAGCAATATCTGCATAAAAGAATCAAATCATATATATCAATAGCTTGGAAAGAAATTGAGCTACCATTAATTACCATATACAAATTAAGAGCCAAATCATATCTCACTTCGATAATCCAATTTTCAACATATACTATTCTCGAAAAACCCAGCCAACATATATATTGTGCTGTAACTGGATCAACACTCTGAGAATTTGAAAAAAGAAAAAATGAGAAAACAATTTCTACAAGTCAGTGCACCATCAAAATGGAAAAAAATAAAGAGAGAATAAAACATACCTCTCTCTTCCGTATTACTTGCAGCTGAGGTAGCATCGAAATAGAATTAAGATAACAACAGAAGGCGACAGTAATCCCACTCCAGCTATTTTCCGGTGTCATGGGATGAATTAATAATGATAGCAAAGCACAAGGTATTAGCTGTCTCGAATTCAAGATAAACCCATGACAAGGTATTAAAGAAAAGACCGGAGGTAAATTTCCAAAATAAATAAAAATAAATTAACAAAAACATGGTAAAATGTAATGTAGTAGATTCCAGCAAATAAACCTTTACTTTTTTCTTCCAAATCATTGCGACAGTTGACAGAACAAAGTGATAATTCACATGTTTAGTTTCGAATTCAGGAAACATGTTAAATCACTGTTTTTCCTAAAAGCCTAAGCTGATGGGAAGTGTTAAGGCACAAATATGAACCCTAATGAAAACCTATGAAAGCAATGATAGTCCTGCCAGCCCAAGAACATCTTAGGGCAAGCAAACCTGACAACTGATAACTGTATTGACCTCATATATGATTTATGCAAGTTTAAAACACATGTATCAAGTAAAATTGAATCAAGATTCATTTATTTTTATAGGCGAATGTATGCTACGATTGTGAATGTTAAAACTATTTACTGCAAAAGAATTGAAGACTTACTAGGTATAACAATTTGAAGTTGTGCTGTTTGTCCACATAACTAGACTTATATTTAAAACCAACCATATAGATGGCCACAAGTGTTCCCAAAATTGAATAGATGGCCACAACTGTTCCCAAAAGTGAATTTACATCAAGCGGGCGTAATTCGGATTTAACGAGGCCAGCATAAGACAGTTTAACCGCCAGATGCAAAGCTGTTAGATGCAGTGATTTGAGTGAAAGCCCTGCAGATCAAAGCAATGCTGTAATTATCAAGTTTTGTGTCAAAATTTCCCAAGCTAGAAACTGATTCATTGTCTTTGTAATGTAAAGATACAAAAATTGTAAAAGACTTGTTCTTTAATTTTCTCTTACCAGCACATGTGTCCTTCTGGGTGAGGGTGGCACCAAGGAAAATGGCTCCTATCATGTGAATGACGTCTCCTATCAAGGAAATGCCTAACGGATCTAACATATTTAGCCACCGCGTGATCCCCAGACCACCCAGGATGAGGAAAGTCAGCGCGCCCACCGCATCCATCGGCCATGGAGGCTTTTCCCCTGACTCTACAGCGGCCGATTTCCTCTCTTTCTCGCTCATTCTCTCCACCAATAGCGGTGATGTGGAGTTGGCAAAAACAAATATACGTGGGATTCACCTTTTATATATATATATGAGTATGGGTAAAGATATTGACCACGCCTGGCGTGCATCAACAGTGATGCACGCCAGGCACAAAAATTTTTTTTTTATTATTTTATTATTTTAATTTTTTTGAAAAAAAAAAAAAAAAAAAAATTTTGTGCCTGGCGTGCTTCACTGTTGAAGCACGCCAGGCGTACTCCCAATCACGACTCTATATATATATATATATATATATATATAAAAGGTGTGATACAGTCACAACTTAAACTCAATTTTGACCAATTTTTAAACCAAATTTCTCAATCTCTCTAGTTTAAGGCTCTCTCTCCTCCATAAGCAGTTTTTTTTTTTTTTTTTAAACTTAAAAAAAAAGTTGGGCCAAACTTGAATTTAAGTTGTGCTTTTATCATATATATATATATATATATATATATATTGAAATGAAAAACAAAATCGTTACAGTTTGTTTGTGTAGGGGCTATTTATAGGCTAGAGAGTTGAGGTAGAATTGAATTAGTTCTCATGAAGAGTTGAGATAGACTTCAATAGTTATCCTAGAGATAAGCTTGAGTTATAACTCCCCGACTTTGAGTAGGTCTTTGTGAAATACAGTCTCAATTGGACTGTGTCTTCTACTATTTAATTTATTTCTTTGTGGGCTTTGGGCCCAAAATCTTCTGGGCTTATAAAGTGAATTTATTCCTAACACAATATATGGAAGTTTTAAAAGAAAAGATGTGCAGGGCTTAAGGAGAACGATTAGGTGGAGCATTCAAAAGAGAGAGAATTAAAGTCGGACTTGAAGGGTAAAATAAGATTAGGGTTTCAGAAAGAAGAGGAAAGAGAGGCATTACCTGGAAACAAAGGAAAGACAAGTGAAGCTGATCACCGTGGATGCTTAAATTTGACGCAAATAGTTAAACATCGTTTGGTTCGCGGAATGTCTAGTCCATTGGAAAATGATTAGTTACTACTAAGAATTGAATAGTGTAGAATAGACTAGCTATTCATATTCCTTTGTTTGGTTGTAACGTTGGAATAGAACATTGATTATATATTCTTTCATTTGGTACAATGCAATAGGTTGGTGAATGAAGTCATATTGTGATCAAATTTCCTAAAATACCCTTATAAGTTATAATATAAATACAATTTATATTGTTAAAGACTTTTTTTATTATTATTATTATTTGAAACATAAATAAATATACTATAATTTTTTATTTTTTGTTTTAAATTATGTCTGGTATGTTGCCTTTTTAATTTTATTTTTGCAATTATGCTACAAAATTAGCTATATAAAAAAATCACATAAACGTCATATCACCATTTTTTTTTAAAACTAGGAAAAACACATCAACCATCTTGATATATATCATTTTGTAGAAACTCAATTAAAATGATATAGCAATCGTTTTTAATTAAAAATATATATATATCACCAAACATCTTAACTATCAAAAAATGGTATAGCAAACGCTCTTAATTAAAAAAAGTAAACTAGCATGCAAAAAACTGAATAAAAAAACAGAATTTAAAAAAATTAAAAATTAAAAAAAAAACCTGGTACAAAAACGGAGAGAGGGGATGAAAAATTTCTATATACAACAAAAATTGTTATGAATTTTATATATATATATATATATATATATATATATAATACCAATTGGAGGATGCCATAAAAAAGGAATTAAAAAAAAAAACTGGTATATAAACAGAAAAGGGATAAAATAAAAAGAACAAAAATAGGAAAAAAAAAAAGTATGATTTTTTGTGGTAATTTACACGATTAATTTAATCTTATAGGAAAGTATTAGCTAAGCTAATTCTGTGTGTATGTGATTAATAGTACCATGAGATTAGACTATTCCTAATAATAAAGTGTTACTAAATAAATGAATACCTATTCCTAGAGTTAGTTAGTTCATTTCAATGAGCCTATTACTCAAACCAAACAAGGCTTAATAATTGTCGAGATATATGGTGGATGCCAGCTAGGAGGTTCAGATATTTTTTTTTCGTGGGTTTTATGGGTTGATGGGTCCCATGGGGCACTTGGACTTTGACAAGGAATGGGCTAGTTGACTTGGGTTGTAGTGCTTAAACCCAAGAATTTTGCTTTAATGGTTGGTTGGCATCCATATCAATATAAAGTTTTATTTTTTATTTTTTTTTAGCAAATCCAACAAAATGGAATGGTTATATAGGAGATCTTTCTCATTGTTGATCCTAATAGAAGATATCATAGTGAAGGAATTGAGAATGCTTCCAAATACAAGGTTAGTAGCGGCCCACTTAGTGAGATGGCGTGCATGAAAGTTTGCACCGCAAAAAACTTTAAAAACATTCCAAACTTGAAAATGCTGAAGTCCAAAAGTATGTAAGAGATGATGGGAGATAAGCTCCAATCCGGAAAGAGGGAGAGCTGGTTGATGGCCAAAATAGTTACCAATGAATCACCTTCAAGCAGCAGCTTAGAACAGACAAAAGAGAGGGTAAGATTTACACTCATGAGAGCAGTTGTAGCTTCCCCTTTGTTCAAAAATTAATTCTTGAATACAAAATATATATATATATATATGAAATGACGTTGTTTTGGTGTATAAATTTTATAAACGACGTCGTATGTAGTAAGGTATTGCCGTACAAACAACGCTATTTTTTTTAAAAAAAATTTTAATTTCCTTTAAAAAAATGGTTAGCGGTTAATAACCACATTAACCCATACATGTCGGTTAACCGCCTAGGCTGTTAGCGAATTTTACTAACAGCTTTAGGCGGTTATTGTTAGAAAAAATAAAAAATAAAATAAAATAAATAAATAGAGAGAGTGCAACAACTGAACAAAGGGAGTAGCAAATTTTTCTTCTTGATGTTTTGGAGGAGCCAGAAACAAGAGAGAAGAAGAAAAATGTGTTGCAAAAAGAAAAAAGAGATTTGCCGCCATCCATAAAATAAGAGTTTGTATATCTTCCCTCTCCCACAATATCAAATTTCCTGCAACGTCTCATCCCTCTTTCAGCTCTTATGCAACAGTGCTGCTCTTCACGGCACTGTGTTCCATGGTAGCTACATGTAAAACTTTTCCTTTGTATTTCTTAATCTCCATATAAACCTCCATGTTTATAAATAAACGTTGCTTCTCTGTTCTCTGGTAAAGTTAATCTTTCAAAGGAGACCAATCATGCTCTCCCTCCACTTTTCTCTCTCGCCATCCTGGCAAAATCATTTATACTTCAGACCTCGCCTTCTTTCCTTCGGAGCCATAGAGCTCCCTCTAGGGCTTTAAGAACCTTCCTCACAGCCAGTGCCAGTTCTGGTTCCACAAACTCCGATGAAAGCCACGAAGCCCTTGCAGGCCGCAGAGCCGGCCAACTACGGCGGAGTTCGATTGGAAGAGACCGTGTGCATCAATTCAGGCAAGATGAGACTCGATTCTTGGATCTCTTCTCACATTAGCGGCATCAGTAGGGCTCGCGTCCAGACGTCCAGTCTAGTATTCGTTCCGGCCTCGTCGCTTTCAATGGCCGCGTTGTGGATAAGGTAACTTCAATTTCTTCTCTATATTAGCCTCATAATATTGTCGTTATATATTCATCCGTTTCAGTTTAAATTCATCGTCTCTATGCTTGGTTTGGATAGCGTTTTCGTTTACAAGAAACCAGAGCTCTGCTCTGTTCAACTACCGGAAGAGATTTAGAAATTCGATGTTAAATTGGTTCCGATAGGAGGTTAAGATATTCTGGAATGACCTATTTTGAGAGATATTTTTGCTCTCCATGAAGAATTCCGCCATTGTAAAAAATCGAAATTGCGAGTCTGTGTGTACAAAGAGTTTCAAAGAATTTTATTTACAAAAGAACAAAAGCTGCCTCTAGTAGAATTGATGCTCATTCGATGCTTGTAGTGCAAGATACGGGAAATAAATTAGTAAGATAATTTAACCTTTTCATGGTTTAGTTTCACTTTACTTGTTGATGTGGTTCATTGAAGTTACATTAGATATGTTTAGGCCATTTGTTGATATATCGCTTCCCTAGTTAAACCTTCACTGATTTAACTGGTAGCACGTTGGGAGTAATTTAAATTTTCAGCACAATCATCTCAAACTAAGCAGATCATAGATGGTATGGTCCCATTATTTAATTGTAGATTTCCTTGAGATGGTTCCATTTTGTAGGTTTGTTTGTTATCAGAATGGTTTGGTATGCAATGATTGATTTGAATTTTTCAACATTTAACTCAACATCAAATAATTTGTTGGGGTTATCTCACATCGGTTGTGGAAGGAGTTGGTGGTCGGTTTATGAGTGTGAGGAAAAGCCTCACCTCTTGAGCTAGCTTTTAGAGTTGAGAGAGGCCCAATACCACCTAATATTGGTATCAGAGCCCAAGTTTATCAACAAGTCTCGGCCCAACAGTTCACAGGAGAAACGAGTTGTCGTTGTTAGGGGTGAACACCAATTTCAGATGTTCAGCAGAATTAATCTACCCCTCTTTGTGCAAATTAAAGAGTAACGCAGTAGCAAAATAATTAATCTACCCCTCTTTATCACCACATCAAGAATACATCCATTATTGGACTTGGTATTAGCAATCAAGCGATTGGAGAGGAATTCCAATGATCGACACCAGTCAATACGTAACACTTGTCATCAGGAGCAACACTTTATAATTGCATCAAGATCGGACCACAAACGAACCTTCGATCTCTGACGGATGTAGTTAGGCAAACCCTTTTCTTTTTCTTTTCTTTTCTCTCTCTCTCTCCCTTGCGCCGTCACTGTTTCTTTCTTCTCCTTATTTCTTTGTCTCTTAGTCTCACCGAAACACACGTAGGTGTGTTCCTTTTATATAGCAACCCTTTTGTTTACTAGTCCACGTGGTGGGTTGAGGAATAGCAACCCTTTTGTTTACTAGTCCACGTGGTGGGTTGGTCCTCACATAAAGAGGACCGCCCCCAACATAATTTAACTCAACATTTAACGTAATCAAATAAATCAAAGTTATAAATTGTGTTAGGAAATGACTTGAGCATTTGTGTTGCTGGAAAATGGTTTCTCAATGCTTTTCTTTCTCTTTAAAGCTTTATAGAATAGTTTTCTTTTTCTTTTTTTCCTGCTTCCTTGAAACTTTTTTTTTCTTCGTTCATTTATTTTGTTGTTGTTTGGCACCATCTATTAAATTAATACCCTCTCCCTGTCTCCCTCTTAATTTGAAGCCAAAAGTCCCACAACCAACTCTAAAAAAAAAAAAAAAAAAAAAAAAAAAAACCAAAATATAAAGCGACATATATTTCAGATAATTGCTTACATTGTATAAGATTCAGTAAGACATATTATAATCATAATATAAAAAAAAAAAAAAAAAAAAAAGAGTGAGACTCGACGTGTAATAGGCATTAGAAGAAAGTGGTTAGCTATTCAGTTAGGTTCATTCTGTTAGGTTCAGTTAGTTAGAAGTTGTTAGTTGAAAAAGGAAGTATAAATAACGCCTTTGAAGATGTAATCAATATTTTTTTTGAGGAGTGTAAAAGCATTCCTTGGGAGAATTGCCATATCTAATTGGCCCTTTCAATAAGAAATAGTAGTTTACTGTTACAAGACGAAACCTTGTTGACGAACTGGGATTGTGTATACAAATATTTGGAATCCAAATATCTATAGGAAATTTCAAATAAAATTGAATGTGAAAAACAAATATCTAAAATTTAAAACACTATAGAAGAAGAAGAAGAAGAAGCGTACCGAGAGTGGGATTTGTGAGAAGTACAATGTGATGTTTTGAGTGTTTTGACTTATTCTACTTAAACCGGTTCATTTATCAAAAAGTACATGTCTTTTTATTTTAAATGCACTGTTTAACTTAAAATGACACCTGTTAACATTTTAAAATGCCATATGTCACAATTTTATGCATTCGTCCTAAAAACTCCCCTATTATATTAGATTAGATTAGATTAGTAATTAATTCAAGAGATTGTGTACATAATATTGTAATATTAAAAAAAACCAATAACAAATAGCATTTTAGATATAAATAAAAGTATTTATGTACAATAACAATATTAAGAAATTAATGCTACAAAACAAAATAAAATTCTTGAAGAGTACATAAAAAGCATTAAAAACTATAGATGAAGATTGATGTATTTATATTATGTCGTCATCCAAACAGGATATTGGCAACAAATATCAAATAATGAGTCTAAGGAAATATTTTGCAAATTATTTTATGCAGACGGAATAATTTGCAAATTATCTGAATATTTTGGCATGGCAGGGAATTAATATTTTAAGTAGGTGTATAATTTGATTAGTTTTTTTTTTTTTTCCAATACATGACAGATTGACAGGTAAAAAAAGAAGCAAAAGAACAAAAGAAAAACCTGTCGTCCTTAGTAGAGAGTCTAGAGACTGTAACTCCTAACAAACTATATAACCCACTAACACAATCTATAATGGACTTAATTGTAGGGATAATACGCTACATACAACTCCGAACGGTTAAATTTATCTGTTTTTTCACCTGTGAATGAATCAAGGCAAAAATAATAATGAATGGGGCCGCTTATTTTTATTATGTCACAATTCTTGGCTTGAAAATTTTCAAGGGGATTCAAACAATAAAAAGTGGGACTAAAGATATTATTGTGATTAGAAAATAATTTAGTGGGAATTGATTGGGTTTGTTTTTGAGTTTTTTTTTTTTTTTTTTAGACACTAAATATTGTTTCGTATATAATCTTTCATAATTTACACCATCTTCTGCATGCCATAATTTCATGAAATACATTTTTCTCGATATATTAGATTTTTAATTAGACTTATGGTTAATTTGGCATTTTTTCATGACTCAGTTCTGCCAAATCTTAGTATTACTGATCGACATGTTACTTCATTTAAATAAAATTAAAAAAGAGATATGAATGTGTACGCATTCAGATATCATAAAATGCTGTGTAATTCAAATCAAAGAAACAGAAAGCAATAAAGAAGATGGAGATCTAATTGGGGTCTAAAAACCTTTTGATATTAATTTAATTCATAACCAATTCCAATTTTAGAAATCATTAAATGATTTTAATGATTATTTAATAATTATATCATAATTATTTGGCCTTCAAACCCAAATGTAGAAAAAGCAGAACGTAGAAACAACTTATAGTTTTTCAAAAAAAAAAAAAAGAAAGAAAAAGAAACAACTTATAGAAAATAAATTAGGAAATAACTCCACCACTTAATCATATCCGTAACTCTAATTTTTCTAAGGAAAACCCCTTCTTTTTTTATTTTCATCTCCGCGAACATGGATTTGAGAATTGAGCCATTTTTTAATCTGGGTTTCCATGGGAATTTTTTTTCTTTCAAATAGACTCATCAAAAATGATAACATGCAACAGCAAATCGAACAATAACAGTGAATGACAGTGCTAACATAAACAAAAACATTGGACAATGACAATTTGTAAACATAATAAAAACAATTGAAATTTTAACAATGGGGATTTTATTAAATAAACTTAAATAAATGCATACAATAAATGATAGTTTGTAAAAGGAATAGAATAAACTTACCGGGTGTACTTACCCAGTAATGGAAGAAATGGAATTTCTGTTGCAAAAAACTTACTGGGTGTAGAATGAAGGATGTTCCAGAGGTATAATGGAGTAGAAACTGTTTCAGAGGGTGTTTGTTGTAGAATGGGATAGAAACTGTTTTAGTAGTTTTGTTTAGTGGTTGAGCATACAGTTTTTTGGTTTTTTTTTTTTTGTGTTTCATTTGTAGAAACGGTTTGTTTGTTTGTTTTGTTTTGTTTTTTCAATTTTTTCATTTGTTTTGTTTTGTTTTAAATGTACCATTTAATTTAAACGATTTAATTAAAAGTAAACATTTGTCAGATAAATGAAACGCCATATGTCAAGCTATTAGACTCTCATGTTTAAAACTTTTAAAAGTAAACAGTTGTCAAATAAATGAAGCGCCACGTGTCAAGATATTAGATCCTCCTGTTTAAAACTTTCAAAAGTAAGCAGTTGTCAGATAAATGAAGCGCCACGTGTCAAGCTATTAGTCTCTCTTGTTTAAAACTCCCCTATTATATATAAAAATATAATATTAGATATGAGGAGATCCTGATCCGTCCTTAATACCTATAAAGTACAAACAATTCGGCAACTTCTTTGTCTCTTTTTTAGAAGAATCTCTTGTTTTTTTGTTATTACCATCTTGTTATATCATGTTATTTTCAAAATAGTGATTAAAAAACGAGGTGTATAGAGATAGAGACATCATTTTATTTGATTTTTTATATAATGAGAAGAAATTCTATATATGTACGGTTAATCATAAATAGATTATATTGGATTAATATAATAATAAATTTGAAGTTCTTGAGGTACTTCTCATTCAAATATGGAATATTATATCACTTAAACCATTCGAATCAGTAAAGCATAGAGCATTCTTACTACAAACCTGTAACATGCATATGAAAATACATATATTTGTTTTAATAGTATGTATTAATAGCTTAAAAAAAAATGTCGTTCTTAGAGGTTGGTTTAATTGTAAGAAATTTGTGTCTATGAATAAATATAGGTCATCAACATGGTTATCTAAAATAATGTTATTTAGTAGATTATTTATTAAAAAAAAATGTTATTTAGTAAATTGTTATACAATTATCATACAATATATATATATATATATATATATATATATATATATTATTTTTTGTATTCAAGATATTCAAATTTTATATTGATATGGATGCCAACCAACCAGTAATCCAAAAGGCAAAATTCTTCGGTTTAAAGCACAACAACCCAAGTCAACTAGCCCATTCCTTGTCAAAGTCCAAGTGCCCCTTGGGACCAATAACCCATAAAAGCCCACGAAAAATAAATATTTGATCCTCCTAGCTGGCATCCACCATATATCTCGACTCTCAATACTGTCTGCATCCACTTTATGCATCCACGGTGATCGGCTTTACAGTATAAGTGATGCACGCCAGGCGTGCAATGTATCATTACTCTAAGTTCAGTGTTGCGTCTAAAAGTATAACCAGTGTTGTTTCAAAAATCTATCTTTCACGAGTGCATTGCACGAAAATGGAAATCTGCGTCTTGTGAAACAAAATCTGTCTTTCACAATTGCGTTGCACAAAAATGGAAATCTGCGTTTGTGCTGTTTCAAAAACCAGAAGACAGTGAATCAATTTCGTAGCAGAAAATTTTCTTCTGCAAGTTTGGGCGCCCGAGAGATTGCACTAAAATAAAAAGGCTGGCAACAGGTAACAGCAATTTTATTTGGAAAGGCTTTAAGGCCTTTGTAAGGCAATACGACTACTATTTTATTTTGTAAGAATGACAATACGATTTTGTTTATAAAAAGCAACCCACCCAGCCTCCCTACCATACCAGCATTCACTATTCTGTAATGTCTCCTTAAAAAATATAGGCTTTCTTATGGCTTTTTTTCAATTGTAAGTTTGTCGCCTCCCTTGTCATTTTAGGATGGCACTCGTACGAGAACGAGAAGGAGAATGGCATGAGAATCTATTTGACTTGCATAATCAGTATTTTTGCGGTAAGCCCTGCACTATACCTACTGGGTTCTAACAAGTTACTCGCCTCTTATTTTGAGAACGAAGTCAATGCTGAGAGGTGGAAGAGGATTTGCGCTAAGCTAGTACGTGGGCTGGCTTTCCATGTCGTTTGTGAGTAAGTTACTCATAGGCTTTGATGTACATGTTTGCTGTTTTGTCGCACGGAATGGCTTCGCAGTTCGGATAGGCCTTTCCGGCGGCGGCTTCGGAGTACGCGCCGGGCACCCCTTGGTAAGCAACTCGGAGCTGCGAGCCGTGCATCGGAGCCGGGGACAGGTCCGTTATGGTGAGCGCCTTATGTGCCAGCTGATGCGGCTTGTTGTGGTTGCTGTCGGTGCTAATCGGAATCAGGTCGAGATCGATACTGGCCTTGTGACCATTAACGGCCGCCACATGGCCGGCACCCCCGGCCGCCCCACCTCCTCCGGCAGCTCCGGGCTTCTCCGTGGGTTGCTCCTGGGAAACAACCTTACTGGCGAGGATAGCGCAGGAGCTCTGCCAGTCGGCTCTGCTCAAACCGACGCCGTTGGGGAAGTTAACGGAGTCGGATCGGTAAACGCTCTGGACGACGAGTCGGCTGGGACCGAGTCGGGACAAAGAAGGCCAAATCGACAAACATGTACATTAAAGCAAAGCAAGTTAGTTACTTATAGGATTCACTTAGAATAATAGTGCGTCAAAATATGTACATCCTATGAGTAACTTACTCACAAACGACATGGAAAGCCAGCCCACGTACTAGCTTAGCGCAAATCCTCTTCCACCTCTCAGCATTGACTTCGTTTTCAAAATAAGAGGCGAGTAACTTGTTAGAACCCAGTAGGTATAGTGCAGGGCTTACCGCAAAAATACCGATCATGCAAATCAAATAGATTCTCATGCCATTCTCCTTCTCGTTCTCGTACGAGTGCCATCCTAAAATGACAAGGGAGGCGACAAACTTACAATTAAAAAAAAGCCATAAGAAAGCCTATATTTTTTAAGGAGACATTACAGGATAGTGAATGCTGGTATGGTAGGGAGGCTGGGTGGGTTGCTCTTTATAAACAAAATCGTATTGTCATTCTTACAAAATAAAATAAAATAGTAGTCGTATTGCCTTACAAAGGCCTTAAAGCCTTTCCAAACAAAATTGCTGTTACCTGTTGTCAGCTTTCTATTTTAGTGCAATCTCTCGGGCGCCCAAACTTGCAGAAGAAACAGACTTTTAGTGCAATTTTTGAAACAGACTTTTAGATGCAACACTGAACACTGTGAAGCAGATCACCGTGGATGCTTAAAGTGGACGCAAACAGTATTGATAGTCGAGATATATGGTGGATGCCAGCTAAGAGGATCAGATATTTATTTTTCATCGGCTTTTATGGGTTGTTGGGTCCCAAGGGGCACTTGGACTTTGACAAGGAATAGGCTAGTTTACTTGGGTTGTTGTGCTTTAAACCGAAGAATTTTGCTTTTTGGATTACTGGGTGGTTGGCATCCATATCAATATAAAGTTTGAATATCTTGAATACAAAAAATAATATATATATATTGTATGATAATTATAAAATTATCACCATCACTTTCTCTTTACGTGAAATTTCATCCAATACTATATACCCTTTCCAAGATAAATGGCATAGAAAACTGAGATTTTGTCTCTCCAAGGACCAAGATGCAACCGTAACCAAAAGAAATCCATTTTATGGCATAGAAAAATGGTTGATTTGTTTCATATCAAAATGCATACATTCATGATCTCGAAGAAAACATTTTAAGAAATCCAATGATACTGGGTTACCAGGGTGGCCGTCCACCCAAAAAAATATTTTGTGATTTTTAGTTGTTGTTTTTTAGGTGTGCAGAAAAATAATAATAAAATTAATAGTATTTTGAAAAATTCATTTAAAAAATAATTATTATTATTATTTTTTTTTAGGAATAACTATTCTTATGAATGATGTTCAGCCAAACAAAGAAAAAGCTATTCTATTATAATAATTATTCATTTCCGATAATTCATTCTGCATACCAAACAAACATGCTTTAAGCCTTTTATTCTAAGGGGTAATTTTTTTTTTTTCTAATTTATTCTAAGGGGTAAGTACATATGAATTGACACTCTCCACATTGAACTACCATTTTGTTACCGAAGGTCCAAAACAGCCTATGTAACTATGTTAGACAACATCTTCAAATAAGACAACGTCCCACCCATCACGTCACTACAAAAAAAAGGACATTTTTTGACGTGGCTATAGTACCTACTTTGTTGCCACGTCAGAAAATTTCTGACGTGCAAATTTTAAAACGTCAGAAATTTTTTTCCTGACGTGTAAATAGTGACACGTCAGAATTTTCTAACGTGTCTGTTCAGACACGTCAGAAAATTCTGACGTTTTAGATGTTGGAGCGTCAAAAAAATATTACAAATTTGAAAAATTTAAAAATAATATAATTTCTGACGTTGCAAAATTTGCCACGTCAGAATGCTATATATATGTATATATATATATATATATATATAAAATCAGATATGTATATTTATAAAAATAAACTAATATATATATATATTATTTTTCGGACGTGCCACGTGTCACACGTCAAAAATTTCTGACGTGTGACACGTGGCACGTCAGAAAACTACGTAAAAAAAAAAAAAACTAATATATATATGGGGAAATTTTCTGACGTGCTAAATATTGCACGTCAGAAAAGGAAAAATTTTTTAAAAAGGCCAAAATTTTGAAATTTTTCTCTCTACTTATTTTCCCTCCACTTTTTTTTCTTTTTTTATTCTTTCCTCCTCATTTATTTTTCCTCCGGTCTGTCTCCTCTCCCTTCTCTCCACGGCAGATGCAAGAAATTAGGCAGAAGAAGGAGAACCAAAAAAAGGAGAAGAGAAGAAAAAAGGAAAGGGAGAAAAGAAGAAGAAGATAAGGTGCAGAAGAAAAAGAAAGGGAGATCGAAGAGAAGAAGAAGAGAAGAAAAAGAAAAAAAAAAGAGTAGAGAAGAAGAAGAAGATTGAGGAAGAAGAAGATCGAGGAAGAAGAAGTGCACCATCTCTGCAGAGATGGCAGAGATCACCATCTCTGCACCCCATGGTGCAGAGATGGTGATCTCTGCACACCATAAACACATGTACATGTTTATGGTGTGCATCACCTGCACGGCAGGAATTCTCAAAAAAAAAAAAAAAATTTAAATTAATAAATTTTTAATTCAAAAACAAAATTTCAGAAAATCTTATAAAAATTTTCTGATCTGCACCATGGTGTGGTGCAGACCATGGTGTGGTGCAGATCGATCTGTGTTTCTTGAGAAACACAGATCTGCACGTACGGCAGCGTGAGGGAGCTGCCGTGCGTGCAAAGGAATTCAAAAAAAAAAATTAATAATTAAAAATTCCAAAAAAAATTTATAAAAAAAAATTATTTAATTTTTTTTTAATTTTTTAATTTTCTGACGCGTCAGAACTACCACGTCAGAAAATTTCCTAACGTGATAGTTCTCCCACGTCAGAAAATTTCTGACGTGGTAGAACTGCAACGTTAGGAAATTTTTTGACGTTGTAGAACTTCACACGTCAGAATTTTCTGACGTTTTACCTACTCACACGTCAGGAAATTTTTTTTCCTGACATCTATGTTTCTGACAATCAACACACGTCAGAAACGCCACGTCAGAAAAATTTTCTGACGTGTCAGACACCCTGACACATCAGAAAACTCCAGTGAGAAAAAAATTGTTTTTTTGTATTGCGTGCGCATCGCAGCATGCAGTTTTCTTCATTTTTCTTCCTTTTTTGACCTCATGGTGAAGGTTGGGACTATTTTTGTATTTTGGTCCTTTAATGAGTTTAATCCACGAGTGATTTTGTGGGTTTTTTTTTTTTAAAAAAAAATCCATCAATAGAGTAGTAATGGCCTTTACTGAGGAAAATTTCGAACGAAGGTTTTATGGTTATGTGAATTATTATGTAAGAATTAGTTAAAATTATTTGTAAGTAATTGTGTCGTTGAAATTTCTCTTCTCTTCATACTGGCTGGCATAAGTTAAAAGGGTATAAAGAAAATTAACACATTAAACACCACTTAGAACCCAAAGAACCAAATTTCACTATTACACGAGATTATTCCTCAAAAGAAAAGACAATAGTATAAACTTCTCTTTTACCGGAAAACAAATAGGCTAAAAGCAGAAGGACCGAAACAAGCCTTTTATAATATTGATGATATATATATATATATATATATATACCAAAAATATGTTTCGAAATTTTTGAACATATATTATCTTCTAATGATATATAGTAAAAAGTTCACATCAAGTCAATCTTTAATAATTGAATCTCAACTCATTTCTTAAAAAAATCTTACATAGTGTTTTTTGCTTTTTAATTGTAATGTGAAACAAATATAAAAATAGTTTTGAATTGTTTATTAATACTTTCATTTTTTTGTTGTCCAAAAAAATATTATCAAACTGAGTCCAAAGTTTTTCTTTCATAGATTGATCAAAACTTAGCAAAGTTGTGCTTGACGTCTTCTCATGATATCAAGGTTTGTCTATATATAATTGATTTTGTGTAAACTTCCAAACAATCATCAATAATATTAATCTTCTCCAACGTACAAATTTTCAACATAAATAAAATAGAACACTAATTCATGGACAGAAAAAATAAATAAATAAAAATAAGCAAAACATTTTTTTTTTAATCCTCTCAGAAGCAAAGTAACCAAAGTCCCACCAACGAGGCAATCTTAAAACCCAATCAGTTTCTCTTAAGCTTAAAAAAGAAGAAGGATCAAATACAAGTTAAAACATTCGGACCTCTGTTATTATGAAATGAATTACATCTCTATTTGTTAAGGCATAAACTTTTACGTGCTTTTTATTCTGTAAATGATGTAAATGCCACAAAGATCTCATAGCAAGTGAGACAATATCTTGGATCATTTAATTAGTAAATTTGAAAAAAAAAAAAAAAATGTCTAGTAAGACATTTATATAAAATCATATATAACTAACAAGGAATATTCAAAAACTATGCTGACTATGAGATCGAGATCGAGATCCCCTGCAATCGATTGTACTCTAAATTAAATGACATTACTTAGTTAACTTGATACGTACAAAATAAAAACTTTTGGAAGCATCCCAAGCTCACACCACTCCCGATGGGAGATGCATGTCTTCACGATCTACATCAAAATGGCTGCATCCAAAGGAGAAACGTTTAGAATTAACGTGCTTCCTAGGAGCAAGTTTGCAAATGAAATCAAAGCAATTTACATACCTGGTAAAGTAGTAGTAGCAAAAATCTGCAAGAATGAAACCATTTACAATTTCGGAGAGGACACCCATAATAGTCCACCATATATTATCATAACTCACAAAATCATAACCCAAAAAAGTCACCGATTGTCCTCGAGTAAGCAATATCTGCATAAAAGAATCAAATCATATATATCAATAGCTTGGAAAGAAATTGAGCTACCATTAAATATTACCCTATACAAATTAAGAACCAAATCATATCTCACCTCGATAATCCAATTTTCAACATAAACTAATCTCGAATACCCTAGCCAACATATATATTGTGCAGTAATTGGATCAACACTCTGAGAATTTGAAGAAAGAAAAGATGAGAAACCAATGTCTGAAGGTCAGTCCACCATCAAATTAAAAGAATAAAACATACTTTTCTCTTCCGCATGACCTGCAGCTGAGGTAGCATCGAAATAGAATTAAGATAACAACAGAAGGCCACGGTAATCCCACTCCAACTATTTTCCTGGGCCATGGGATGAATTACTAATGATAGCAAAGCACAAGGTACCAGCTGCATCGAGGTAAAGCCATGACATATATAGATTATACTAAGAAAAGACCAGGAGGTAAATTTCCAAAATAAATAAAAATAATCATAATAAATTAACAAAAAGATGGTAAATATGTAATGCAGTAGATTCCAACAAATAAACCTTTACTTTTTTCTTCCAAATCATTGCGACAGAAAAAAGTGATAAGTAACATGTTTAGTCAAGAATAGGGAAATTTAATCATTTAATAAATTAATCATGTTAAGCAATGATAGTCCTGCCAACCCAATTAAGAGCATCTTATAGGTCAAGAAAACCTGACAACTGATAATTGAATTGACCTCATATATAAGCCTAGCTTGTCAAATTTATGCAAGTTTAAAACACATGTATCAAGTAAAATTGAATCAAGATTTATAGGCGAATGTATGCTGCAATTGTGAATGTTAAAACTATTTACTGCAAAAGAATTGAGGGCTTACCAGGTATAACAATTTGAAGTTGTGCTGTTTGTCCACATAACTAGACTTATATTTAAAACCAACCATATAGATGGCCACAAGTGTTCCCAAAATTGAATTTATATCAAGCGGGCGTAATTCGGATTTCACGAGTCCACCATAAGACACTTTAACCACCAGATGTAAAGCTGTTAGATGCAGTGATTTGAGTGAAAGCCCTAAAACCAGTAAAATCAAAGCTATGCGGTAAGTATCAAGTTTTGTATCAACATTTCCCAAGCTAGAAACTGATTCATTGTCTTTGTAATGAAAAGATACAAAAATTGTCAAACCACTAAAAGACTTGAGTTGAGTGTGTTCTTTAATTTTCTCTTACCAGCACATGTGTCCTTCTGGATGAGGGTGACACTAAGGAAAATGGCTCCTGTCATGTGAATGGCATCTCCTATTAAGGAAATTCCTCCCGGATCTAAAATATTTAGCCACCGCGTGATACCCAGACCACCCAGGAAGAGAAAAGTCACCCCGACCACGACATCCATCGGCCATGGAGGCTTTTCCCCTGACTCTACAGACGCCGATTTCCTCTTTTTCGCGCTCATTAATTCTCTCCACCAATAGCGGTGATGTGGAGTTGGCAAAACAAACAAGGATATATACGTGGTGTATTAAGGTCGAAAACAGAACCTTATATATAAAAGGGTAAAGTCGGTTATAGCCCTTCCTAGTACAAAGTATATCTTGGACTTGTCTCCAAAACCCAAAAGGTAATACAAGACCCATACACAAAAGGAGAAGCAGCTGGCCCACATATTGATGGGTTTGTAAGTCACCCACGTCAACAGTTTTACATCAAGTAATCCAGTAATCGAACAACCAAACCAGTATTAGAGCATTCAAATATGAGCTCTATCAATATAAACGTGCATTACGACCTTTTGTTTGCATGTTTACTTCAAGAATGGAACGTTTAACATTGGATTTTATTTAATAATGTCTTTATTATTATTTGATTCTCTTATTTATTGCTATCAATTTTTTTAACCTTATTTATTTTGGAATGTTTGACAATCAAATGATATTAATTTTTTTTTTTTAAAAAAATTAAGTAGCTAGGTGCCCTTAATTAAAGCATATATATATATTGACTGCAATTAGGTCTTTAATTTTTTATTTTATGAAAGTTGTTTTATTAGGATTCATTAATTGAAGGCCTTATTAAATTGGGGAACAGGATCCTCTACATTTCAAATGAACTAAAGAATATCCAGTTAGTTATACTTTAGAGGTATTTTTGTCTTTTCACTTTTTGACTGATATCTTATCCATCAAAGAGTGCAACACTCTCGTCCTACTATTGGGAAGATGAATAACCTACATAAAGTGAGTGCATTTTAAAGGCATTTGTGGGTGTTAAGTCTTATACTGCTTCTTTACATATTGAGATTGAACTTTATAAGTAATTATTGGGAGTTGCAAATTTACTAGTCCTGTTAGAGTGATAGCGTAAAAGTAACTAGCATTTTTTATGGGTCGATGCAACTGAACCTTTAGAATGAAACGTGTTAGCATTGGCCATCAACTCAAACACTTGTGAAGTTTTAGTAGTTTAGTTTTCAGCCAAATGGAGAATTATATATACACACACATAAGGAGCATTCAGGAATCAGGCTTCAGAAGTTGTTGTCGGCGACAATTTCATCTTGACACTAAATGACATTTCTGTTCTGATTTAGGTTGTTCATCCAGCACCTGGGAATGCTACTGGCACACTTGTAAATGGTATTCTACATCATTGCAGTCTTCCAGTTGTTGCATTTTCGAATGAGGAAGTTCTTTCAGATGTTGAGAAAATTTCTGATGATGAGCTCAGTAGCTTATTTATAGACCCAAGTCCTAACGAGTGGTTATCTTCCAACCAAATTGGGGCAGCTATTCGCCCAGGGATTGTGCACAGAATGGACAAAAGCACTAGTGGATTACTTGTTTTTGCAATGGTAACCCCCTATCACTTGATAACTGGTCCTAAGCACCAGAAACTAGAAAACTACCATTTTGTTTATAATAGTGGATTTGTCCTGTGGACAATTAAACTCTGACGGCAGAATGATCACTCTCATGCCCATTTATTTGAACAATTCAAGCTACATACCATCCAAAGAGTAAACATTAGTCTTAGTTTTGGAGTGCCATCTCCAACTACTAGGTGTGTTGAGGTCCCATTTGGTCGTGATTTATAAATAATCAGATTTGCATGGCCGCTGTATCGGGATCAAGTAACTGTAGACAGGCCCACCATGCTGCTAGTAGGTGATTGATGGTCCTCCATCACTTCCATTATCATGTTGCTTAAGTTATGCTTCACAATGTTGGTAAATGCAACTATTCAGGAGAGAGAGAATATGATATGGCAGTAGGGATTTAAATCCAGAGCATTTAGACTACCTTGCTATCAGAAATGAACCCTTAAGGCCTAAAGTAGTGAAATATAGGAATTTGTATTGTTTATTAATACTTTCATTTTTTATTTTTTTTTGGTTGTCCTAAAAAATATTATCAAACGAGTCCAAAGTTTTTCTTTCATAGATTGATCATAACTTAGCAAAGTTGTGCTTGACGTCTTCTCATGATATCAAAGTTTGTCTATAATTGATTTTGTGTAAACTTCCAAACAATCATCAATAATATTAATCTTCTCCAATGTACAAAATTTTAACATAAATAAAATAGAACACTAATTCATGGACAGAAAAAATAAATAATTAAAAATAAGCAAAACATTTTTTTTTTGTAAAATCCACTTAACCCCCCCAAGCTACAACTTTAATAACAATCTATCTCTCAAACTATCGATTAAGACAATTTACCTCTCAAACTACCAAAACAATGACAATGTATCTCCCAATGCTAGCAAAATGACAAAATTACCACTATAGAATTTTCAATAAGACAAAAATACCCTTAAAATTTTGAAAAAAAATTAAAACTTAGTATTTTTATTTTTATTTCAATAAGGGTAATTTCGTTATTTTTTTAAAATTGGGGGTACATTGTCATTGTTTGGTAGTTTGAGGGGTATATTATTGCAATTGATAATTTAAAAGGTAGATTTGTCATTGAGATAGTAGTTTGAGGGGGTTAAATGGACTTTACCCCTTTTTTTTTAATCCTCTCGGAAGCAAAGTAACCAAAGTCCCACCAACGAGGCAATCTTAAAACCCAATAAGTTTCTCTTAAGCTTGTAAAAAAAAAAAAAAAAAAAGCGGATCAAATACAAGTTCAAAATATTCGGACCTCTGTTATTATGAAATGAATTACATCTCTATTTGTTAAGGCATAAACTTTTTAAGTGCTTTTTATTCTAATGATGTAAATGCCACAAAGATCTCATAGCAAGTGAAACAATATCTTGGATCATTTAATTAGCAAATTAGAAAGAAAAAAAAATGTCTAGTAGGACATTTATATAAAATCATATATAACTAGCAAGGAATATTCAAAAACTAAGCTTTGACTATGAGATCGATTGTACTAAAAATTAAATTACATTACTTAGTTAACTTGATACAAATTAAAAACTTTTGGAAGCATCCGAAGCTCACACCACTCCCGATGGGAGATGCATGTCTTCACGTTCTACATCAAAATCACTGCATCCAAAGGAGAAACGTTTAGAATTAATGTGCTTCCTAGCTAGGAGCAAGTCTGCAAAATCAAATTAAGCAGTTTACATACAAGGTCATGTAGTAGTAGCAATAATCAGCAAGAATGAAACCATTCACAATTTCAGAGAGGACACCCATAACAGCCCACCATATATTATCATAACGCACAAAATCATAACCCAAAAATGTCACCGATTGTCCTCGAGTAAGCAATATCTGCATAAAAGAATCAAATCATATATATCAATAGCTTGGAAAGAAATTGAGCTACCATTAATTACCATATACAAATTAAGAACCAAATCATATCTCACCTCGATAATCCAATTTTCAACATATACTAATCTTGCACACCCCAGCCAAAACATATATTGTGCTGTAACTCGATCAACACTCTTGAGAATTTGAAGAAAGAAAAGATGAGAAAACAATGTCTAAAGGTCAGTGCACCATCAAAAAAGAATAAAACATACCTCTCTCTTCCGTATGACCTGCAGCTGAGGTAGCAACGAAATAGAATTAAGATAAGAACAGAAGGCCACGGCAATCCCACTCCAGCTATTTTTTGATGCCGTGGGATGTATTACTAATGATAGCAAAGCACAAGGTATCAGCTGCATCGAGGTAAAGCCATAACATATATACATTAAATTAAGAAAAGTCCAGGAGGTAAATTTCCAAAACAAAAAAAATAATAATAATCATAATAAATTAACACAAAGATGGTAAATATGTAATGTAGTAGATTCCAACAAATAAACGTTTACTTTTTTCTTCCAAATCATTGTGACAAGTCATATGTTTAGTTTCGAAATCACCACTTTACCTAAAAGCTTAAGCTTAAATTTAATCATTTAATCATGTTAAAGGAAACCTAATGTAAACCTATCAAAGCAATGATAGTGGGGGTGTCAACCTGGTCCGGTTTCCCGGTTTTTGGCCAAAACTGGGAACCGAAACCGTTAACCGGGGTCCCGGTTACTGGCCAGTTCCCGGTTTTACCCGGTCCGGTAACCGGTTTTTTAAGAAAATTATTTTTTGGGCTTATTTTAGGTATTGGCCTAAAATAAACCAATTTTTTTTCATAAGTTGGCTCATTTTTAAAAAAAATTATTAGTTTTTTCGTCTAAATTAAAGGAGCTTTGTTGTGATTGTTCCAAATAATTATTACAACAATAAATATAAACTACCAACAATAAATATTTTATATATATTCAAATAGTATATTTCATTGTGAGCCTAAGAAATTGTAAGAACCAAACTTTATGCAAAGAAAGGCATCAACTAAGTGACCCAATTTACCAAATTTCCAAATGCTTAAGACCCCAACATCAAAAAATGAACTACTACAATCAGCCCAATAAACCCAACATCAGAATTCCATCAAATCTTGTTTAGATGTTAATATTATACACTAAAGTAACAATATATATAAATATTACAACAATAAATATAAACTACCAACAATAAATTTCTTTGTTTTTCATTTTTCCTACTCTCCAAACTAACTGTCTGAAAATTTCAACTTAGCATAATATATATATATATATGGAAACCCGGTTTCCCAGTAAAAACCGGGTACCAAACAAGGGTACCCAATTTCTGGATTTTTCAAACCGGAACCGGGTCCCCGGTTTCCCGGTCCCGGTTCCGGTAATTTTTAACACCCCTAAATGATAGTCCTGCCAACCCAATTAAGAACATCTTAGGGCAAGCAAACCTGACAACTGATATGAGCCTAGCTTGTCAAATTTATGCAAGTTTAAAACACATGTATCAAGTAAAATTGAATCAACATTCATTTATTTTTATTGGCGAAAGGATGCTACGAATGTGAAGGTTAACTATTTACTGCGAAAGAATTGAGGACTTACCAGGTATAACAGGTTGAAGTTGTGTTTTTTGTCCACATAACTAGACTTATATTTAAAACCAACCATATAGATGGCCAGAAGTGTTCCCAAAATTGAAAATACATCAAACACTCGAAAGTCGGATTCCACGAGGCCACCATAAGACACTTTAACCGCAAGATGTAAAGCTGTTAGATGCAGTGATTTGAGTGAAAGCCCTGCAAATCAAAGCTATGCTGTAATTATCAAGTTTTGTATGAACATTGCCCAAGCTAGAAACTAATTCATTGTCTTTGTAATGAAAAGATACAAAAATTGTCAAACCACTAAAAGACTTGAGAGTTGAATGTGTTCTTTAATTTTCTCTTACCAGCACATGTGTCCTGGCCCTGGGTGACGGCACTGGCACCAAGGAAACTGGCTCCCACCATGTGAACGACATCTCCTATAAAGGAAACGAAACTCGGATGGAAAATATTTAGCGACCGCATGATCCCCAGACCACCCAGGTAGAAGACAGCAATCCCGACCACCAGACTCATCGGCCATGGAGTCCTAGTCTTTTCCCCTGACTCTACAGCGGCCGATTCCCTCTTTTTCTCGCTCATTCTCTCCACCAATAGCGGTGATCGATGTGGAGTTGGCAAAACAAATATACGTGGTGTATATATAAAACAATTTTTTTTTTTTTTTTAATTTTTTTATGAATAAAAATAAATTTACATGACGCCTAGTGACTAAAGTTATATATAAACATTATTGCTGGAGAGGATGACGGAGATTGTGTTGACGACGGGGTGTATATGTTAGGGTTTAATCTGAGGAGTTAAACCTATAGAGATGGAATTAGGGTGAGAAGAAAGGAAGAAGAAGGAGACGTACGGCTAGGGTTGGTTTGCAAAAAGAGAAAGGCAGGAGCATTATCGAGGAAGTGAAGATTGTGTTAAACAAATAAATAAATGCTAGAATATTGAAAGTTTCTATAATATTTTAGGATCTCCAAATTTTGGGAAATATTCTTAAACCCATTTAAAATAGTGCTAAATGTCTATAAATATTTGAAGACACATTAAATTATTAAGGTTATTAATAGTAGTTTACTAACTTAAACTAAGGTTTCAAATGTTTATAGACACTTTACACTATTTTAAATGAGTTTGAGGATATTTCCTTCAGACTGATTTGAAAAAAATTTGTCTAATATTTTATTTAATTATAAACTCTTCTTTTTATAAGTTTCCATTTCTCTCTCTATATACCTTTTAAAGCCTTATTCAAATTTGAATTATTTTCTTCTTCTATGTAATTTCACTATTTGCTAGCTACTCGGTCTTTAAGTTATTAAAATCCTTCCATAGTTGATCAACGATAAAAAAAAGGTTAGTTATCAAAAACTCAATCAATCACTTTTATAATTATTTTTTATTTTATTTTTTAAAATATGTTTACAATTAAGAACAATGAAAACATTTTTGAAGCCTAAGGACCTGTTTGGGATTGCCTTTGAGAGGCCTAAAAGTGTTTTTAATATTCAAAAAGTTCGTTTGAAGAAAAACGTACTCGTTTGGTAAAAAAATTAAAAGCGCTTTTAGGGTCCAAAAAGCTTAAAAATGAGAAAAAAAAAAAAAAAAAAAAAAAAAAAAAACTTTTGACAAATGAAGCTTTTGCCGAAAACCTCTTTTTGACTTAAAAACTCTATTTCTCAAACGCAATCCAAAACAGGCTCTAAAGCGAAAAGTTTAAGTGATGTCTTTTTCATATATTTTAAAAATATTATTATATTTTTTATTTAAAAATTATTTTCTCGCTTGGTGGGATGTAAAATTTATTGTTGTCTGAAAATTTGGCTATTCAATACTTCTCACAAGGCCAAAAAAAAAAAAAAAAAAAAAAAAAAAAATCTACCCACAACCTTCAAGAATGGAAGGTTTAGGATTGTATTTTATTTAATAATGTCTTTATTATTATTTGATTCTCTTATTTATTGCTATCAATTTTTTTACCCTTATTTATTTCGAAATGTTGGAGAATCAAATGATATTAATAATTTTTTAAAAAAAATTAAGTAGCTAGGGGCCCTTAATTAAAGCATATATATCATGGCAATTAGGTCTTTATATATAATTAGCTTCTTCTTCTTTTTTTTTCTTTTTTTTTTTTTTATGAAAATTTGTTTTATTATGATTCATTAATTGAAGGCCTTATAAAATTGGAGGCCTTTTTTAAATTACTTATTTACCATGATTAAGGAGCCTTAATTAAAGAATATGGACAGTAATAAGGGCTTTATATTTTTATAAAAAGTTTATTATTAATATTTATTAATTTGGGGCCTTTAAAATTGGGGGCCCTAAGCGGACACCTAATCCGCCTAATAAGGATTGAGTCGGCCCTGAGCTCACCATTATAACTAACTTGCTAACTAAACTAAATGAGTTAAAACTGATAATCTGTTTAACTGATAACTCTAATACTCCGCCAATTTATTTCCGACATATGAAAACCTTTCAATTTTAATGATATTGTGAATAACCTATATATACTCCAACCAATTGTACGTGGAAGAACTCTACGTTAGACCGGAATTCCATGATCAGCGCGGACTACAAAAATCTTAACCCGGCCAAGGCCCAATTGTATTTTGCTAGTAAGTTGACCAAAATGGCAATATATATATATATATTATCACGAAGCCAGTTCATGGCGGAGTAATAATTTTTGGTGGAATAAAACTTTTTTTTTTTTAAATGTAGGTAAAAATTTGATTGTGAAAGGGTTATAAAGGTATTTTAAAAAAATAATAATTGTGGAACACGGTTCAATATACTTCCGCCCTTGCTCCTTGGTCGTGTATAATTTGCATAAAAATTATATTTTTAAATTAGCACAAACTCAAACGAGCACTAAGATATAATACTTGAAGACTAGGGATTTGTTCATTATATTCTCGAGGGAAGAAAAGGTCATTTTTAATTTTGCATCAAGTAATTGAGATTTCTTCATCATATTGTCAAAGGCAAAAAAAAAAGATCATTGTTTTACATCAAGTAATCTAGTAATCGAACAACCAAACCAATATTAGAGCAGTCAAATATGAGCTCTATCCATATGAAACGTGCATTAGGACCTTTTGTTTGCATGTTGACTCGACTGATGAACAACCTTTGTATAACCACTTTTAATCATGGACAAATAACATGGAATACATATGTCAAAACGACATTGTAAACCATAAATACGGGATAGATAAAGAAACAAAATAAATAAATCCTGCATGGATCATTGAGGTAACAACGTACTAGTAATTGTTGATCCCAAAAAAAGGGTACTACTAATAATTGTTACTGACCACGTACGGACACCTCCTTAATTTCAACATTATAGAAATTTCCAAAAATTATGTTTGTCTGTGTTTTTTAAGACAAATACATTTAACAAACTTTCTCAATAATTTTCAATAAATTGCAGCAATCCAGTTTGTTGTATAAAGTCATACAATTTGCAAAATCATGATCATTTGATTTGGTTTAAGTAAATAATTTTAGTATGTAACACGAACTCCTTGGTATCTAAGGATCTCACCAATAAGCTCGCCCTTACCGGAACCCACATACCTTCCACAAATCTCTCCGTCTCTGATGAACAAAAACGTCGGCACCTCCACCACGTCCATGTCCTTCAAGAACTGCATGCAGCTTTCGTTCTCATCGCCGTTCATGCGCGCGAACACCACGGTGTCCACCATCTGCTTCGACAGCTTAATCACCGTCGGATAAACCTTAACGCATGGCCCGCAATGCTTCAACCCCACATCAAGCACAATCAGCTTATGCCCAACCTTATTCTCTTCAATCAGCTTCTCCACGTCCTCCCTACTGTGCAGCTGCACTACGGAAGAATGGTTATCCCCGTAGTATAACACATCTCCCACAAGCACGTCAGGGCCTATACCCTCCTCTTCGTGAATTTTCTCCATGCTCTTGTAAAAGCTAAAGTGCGGGACTTTGTCGATTTTCTCTCGCTTGCAAAGCTCCTTCGTCTTCTCCGATTCATCACCCATTACCAGAATGAACTCCACGTCGCTGCACGTGCGGCTCAGATCCACCATGAACGGGTAGATTTGACTGCTGTGGAAGCTGTGGCTGGCGGCGTACTCTACCACTACCAGCTTGTTTTTCGCCTTCAGGAGGGCTTCATCGAATTCTTCTATGCTGTGGACTTGCTGCACTCTATCGTCGGTTTTAACTTTTTTAGTCCCAGATGGGGCTGCGCCGGCGCCGGCGCCCTTTGTGACGAAGCGACGGCTACGTCGGTTGGTTTCAAGTTTTGCTGGTGAAAAGGAACCACGGGAGGGTAAAAAGGAAGCACGGAAGCAGAGAGGAATAGAATTGATTTTAGGGATAGAGGCAAAAGAGGAAAGCGGTTTGGATAAGGAATTTGTTATTGTGGCCATGGAAGGAACAGAGAGAAACAGAGCAAGTGAAAATGGATGGGATTTAGGATTCTGCAGAGATGGAGATGCAGCGAAAGTTAGAAAGGGGATTTGGGATGAAATCTCGGTGACAAAATCATATCCTCCACCAGTTGGGTTTGTGGTTCAAAATGGTCCACATGAATGAGAGGCACTTCAGCGAGATTTTTATCATGCTCTCTCTTTTTCATTTTCTCTAGGATGTCCAAAAAAATCATGTTAAAATATCCACATTGGTTGGGCTTACACATTCTTGCCCTTTTTGGGTTCATAGTTTGTTCCAATGCCCGGCATAAGAGAGCCCAATAAAGTACGACAAAAAAGAGCCCACCTCCAAATATGGGAAACCCAATGAGGCCCATGCTTTTTATCAGTTGGATGGCATTGCAAGAACAACCGCAATAAATTATAAAAGATAAAAAGTTTCTCCAATCTAATCTTTTCTATGTTCATTCTGTCCAGAGCAAGTTAGAACTATAAGAATATCTCTACCTCTCTCTCAGATTAAGATTACTGGGAGTAATATTGTGTTATCTTTATCTTTATGTAATGGTCCTAGTCCAAGACTCTAAGTCCTAATCCTAGTCCAAGTGGGACTATAAGTCGTAATCCTAGTTTAAGTGTTGTAACCTCTATTTAAGTGAAGGATTGGGATAAAATGATGGGCATAGAATTATTCAGCAAAGCAAAGCAGCACTTGCTTTGTGAATTGTGAGGTTCAAGTTCCTGTTCCTTTTAAAAACTTATCTAAATTATCTTGGGCTTTATATTTGGGTCTGCAACATGTATCTTAAAAAATAAAAAAATAAATAATAATAATAATTGATGCTAACCCAATTAAAAGAAACTTGGTCCTTTCAAGAAAACCCAACGGCTGCATTTCTTCAACAACCAAAAGGACGAATCAAACACTTTCTTCCTAGGTCGTAACGGCAATGTCAAAAAAGGTAATTAAAACCTTATTAATATAATTATAATTTGGGAAAAGAAAATCTTAGGATATATCAAACATAAATTTCAGGAACCCCTTCTTTGGACAAACAGCTGTTAATATTGGAATCATCATAATTCATAAAAGACCAAATTCCAACTGGTACCCAACCCAGCCACACGTGGCACATACACGCTTCGGCTAAAATAAATCACTACCACTGATGAATGATCATGGCAAAACATCCGAGGACACAAAATTGTTGGACAGTCGAATTCCTATGCCTAATAAATTCAGCCTCAAAAATTCTGAGAATAAACTTAAAACTTTTAGAAAATACTTGAATAACTATAGTTTTTAGTACAATTTTTTACAAATTTACATTTTACAAAAATAAATATCACATGAATCGTTACACAATAATATTATTATATTTTGGTGGTTAACGAGATTTAAAAAAAAAAAAAAAAAATTGACACATTCATGTGTAAACATATAATTATAATGTAAAATACTATATGACAGTTCCCAGAAGTAAATAACAAGTGTGTCAGTTTTATCAGAAACTTGTATTACTTTAGTAGTACTTTGGATGTCCATATATATATATATATATATATATATATATAAATAACAGGTTCCAGAAGGCATCTTCTTGCCAACTGTCGTGGACATACAAACTTGTGACAACAGGATCACGACAGATCCACCACCACGCGCACTCAATAGGCATAAGAAAAAGATGATATTTAGAATCACTACTCCACATTGTCAAAAAAGAAAGACACATAAAAGGAGATACTTGCGACCTGGATCCAGACCAACACCAACCTTATCTTATTTAATATCACCCAATAAATTCCATATATTTAAATGACTGATTAATACTTAACCACATATTTATCATCCCATCTTTATTCAATTATGCTGAAGAGCCTCAGGATTGGCTACTTGTTAAAAAAATCCTATAATACGACAAACACAGAGAGAGAGAGAGGGGCAAACGTTGAAAGATCCAAAGTCGGGTGTGGTCCATATGTCCCTTCTCTACTTTCAACCTCAACCATAGGGACCGTAGCGAGAAACCCGGCATAAGATCACAAAACAAACAAAAGTTGGACAGACAATATGCAAAAACATAACAACAAAGCTAGCCACCTAAGCAACTAGCAAATGTCGTTCCAACCATGTGCGCCTCGTGCACCACCCACACGACACTCTCACAGAAAGTTTCTCACCTCTTCGCTTGCCACCCTCTGCGCCTTCAAACATGAATCATCTGTTTCGTGCTTTTTTTCTCCACTTGTTTTTTTTTTAAAAAAAAAATTGCCAAATCGAAAAATTCAACAGATAAACCAAAAATCTATTTGTTTTTTTTTAGAAAAATTGCCAAATCAAAAAATTCAACAGATTAACCGAAAATCTATTTGTTTTTTTTTAAAAAAAAAATTGCCAAATCGAGAAATTCAACAGATAAACCGAAAATCTATCTTATATATCTGAAGGGATATCCAGGAAAGAGATCCCACAGTTTAGAAGAAAAAAATTAAAATATTCCAAAATCTATTGTGGTTTTTTTAATATCAATTTTGTAAAAATCTTATGATGTTCTCATTAAAAAAACCCATTCGGATCATCATGATCTTAAATTTGTAAAATTAAAAATTAGGATACAAAATTGAAAAAATGGATTCTGAATATGTTCACATTTAATTGTTAATATCCCTTCACCATCTTCAACAGGTTAAACATGTTCTTGAAAGGAGACACAGTCTAATCTCAGTAGTGATCATCAAAGACACCAAAATATAGAACTTCAATTTCAAACAACCGAAATTCACAAAATTCTCGACCTCCTTACTATCACAATGGGAAATCTAGAAAGCAAGATCCAACCACGAGATTTAATTTAAATTCCAAAACAAAAATACAAAGATCATGGTAAATTGAAATTAGGGAAAAAAAAAAAAAGAAAAGAAAGAAAAGAAAAAAGAAGAGAATGAAAAAACCTAAGCAAAAGCTAAAATTAACAGGCGGTTGGACTCATGGAACGCAGGAGTGTGAGGTGGTTACCTCATCAACCGATGGTTGGCTAAGATTCGGTTGACTCGGGCTTTCTGCAGAGGATCATGTGCATCGGCGTGAAAATTCCAGACTCCCCCCCTCTGGTCAAATGGTCAGCAGTAACGAACAGCATCTCGTGCACATCGACAGTCCCTTTGGGCGCAATTCCCAAGGCGGAGAGTATAATCACCAGAATGTGGTTCCGCCAGTAGGCGATCCTCCCCATCTTCAACCTCGCCCACCACGGCTGAGCCGGTGGCTTAGCCAGATCTCGCTCCTTGACCACCTCGAACCCTACCTTCCTGGCGGTCTCGGCGATGTCGGCGTAGCTTCTGAGCCCAGGCAAAGCGTCACCTCTCTCGATCCCTTGGATGATCTCCACGTGTTCGGAGTTATCGCCCTTGTATTTGTCAGTTGTCACCCACTCGTACGACACGTACAGAGATCCGGGCTTCAAAACCCTAAAGATCTCGGCGTACACCTCCTCCAGCTTCGGCGCGTGGCAAGTCGCCTCGATCGAGTACGCGCCGTCGAAGCTGTTGTCCGGGAACGGCATCTCCAGGAAGTTCCCGCACACGACCTCGCAGAGCGAGTCCAGGCCGGCCTTCTTGTTGTGGAGGCGAGCGCGTTTCACCTGGTACTCGTTGATCGTGATGCCCACGACCTTAGCGCGCGAGTGGGCGGCGATGGCGCGCATGGGCCCTCCGACGCCGCATCCGACATCCAGAACTCGGTCACCGGGTTTGACGTCGATGAGATCGACGGCCATCTCCTCATGGATGCGCGTGGCGTCGCGGTTGGACTTGCCGGGGATGGAAGGGGAAAAGTGGAAGGACTGACCCCAACCCCACTCGTATATGTCGGTGACGAGATTGTAGAACGTGTCGACGAAGTCGGGGACTTTATCGGCTGTTTCGATCTCTTTTGGGCGGCGAAAGAAGGACCAGTATTGCTTGTAATTGTCTTGGACTTTCTCGGCCGAGATTGAGCCACCCGATAGATCGACGGCTCGCTTGCCCTTCTGTTCGGCAGGACCCAGAATGCATACGAACCAGAAGAGTCCGCCGGCGATTAAAGCCGCAGTACAGAAGAGAGTAAGAGAGTCCATTGAGTTGTGAGTGAGAGAGAGAGGGAGAGAAAGAGAGGTTTGAGCAAAGCAGAGAAATCTTTCGGTCTCTCTTATTGTCCCGTTAGTAAAATAACGAAAGAGTCGGATCGTTGCACGCGCCTAGCGCGTGGATCGAGTTTATCAGTTTCATAACGTGGCTTAAGGATTAGGGACAAGAGACTTGGGCAAAGATCAAGAAATGTTTCTGGTTTTTTTAAATCCAGCACTTCCAAGTATTTGAGATTTACTTGTTTAATATTTATTTAATTGGTTATGTGCACAATTTTTTTTTTTTTTGGTTAACTGAAAAAAATAATTTTGGTCCATATTTAAATCAATCGATCCTTTGTATTGGATAATACAAAGGCTAAAAATAAAAGCAAAATGCAAGTGGCTTTTTACTAGAATAAGTTGCATAAGATAAAGCCTTGATACGGCTTGCGGCTGATCACTCATGGGATTTTTCAAACAATTTACAGTTGGCACAGATGCCACAGATGAAGTATGTTGTAGGTTGCATAAACTATCTGTGCTTCCATAGTTGCCTAGTGGATACCTTAATAGACTAATAGTTGAAGTCAGTAGAAAAATAATCAATCCTTTGACAAATTTTGGATATGTCTGTTAACGTGCCTTCGAGATTATTTTTTATTTTTAGTTTGAAAAGTGATTTTATTTGAGATAAAGAATAATATTGTTTTGCACTTTGAGAAGAATTGTGTTTTGTACTGTATGTAATTTAATATATTTGTCGAAGAGATTGTCTGGAAATCGAAGTTTTTATCTCATGCCGGTAAAAGAGATTTTAATAAAAGCGGTTATACAAGCTATATCAACGTACAACATAAGTGTATTCCTCCTACCAAATACGTTATGCAAAGAAATTAATAAATTGATGAGAAAATTCTAGTGGATGCATAAAGACAATGGGGCCAAGATTAACTGAATGAGCCGGGAAAAATTGGGATCATCAAAACTAAAGGGTGGGATGGGATTCCGAGAGCTTATTTGTTTTAACAAACCGCTGTTAGCAAAACAGTGTTGGCGAATTATGCAAAATCCTCACAGTTTGGTTGCGTGCATCATGAAGGCAAAATATTTTCCAAATACATATTTGTTAGACGTTTCTGTTTGCAAAAGGTCATTGTTCGCATGGAGGAGTATTTGTTCGACTTGGGAACTGTTAAAGGATGGACTGATATGGAGGATAAGAAATTGAGAAGATGTTAAAATCTAGGGGGATAAATGGCTACCTACGCCGTCAACATATGCAGTTCAGACACCGCGAAGATTGCTTCCAGAAAATGCAAAAGTGGTTGCCCTTATTGATCCAGATTCTAAATGGTGGAATGTGCCACTACTTGAGGAGATTTTCTGAGCGGAGGAGGCAAAGACAATATCAAGAATCCCACGTAGCAAATACGGTCACAAAGATGCGATGATATGGAGGGATACCACAATAGGTGAATTTTCGGTCTGCAGTGCTTATCACATGGCACACGAGCGAAAAGAAAGGCAAAGTGGGGATGGATCCACATGTATAAAAATGAGCAATTTATGGAAGACAGTATGGAGCATGCATGTACCTAATCCGGTAAAGGTGTTCATATGGCGGGCGTGTAACAATATTTTCACACCATGGAAAATTTACAAAAAAGAGGTATTGTTAAGAATACTTTTTGCATGTTCTGTCAATTGGAAAAGAAAACGGTCCAGCACATTCTTTAGGAGTGTCCTTCGGCAACAGATGTGTGGGGAGCATGTGGGTGAACTATCCAAAAGAGTAAGTGTTTGGGCAAAAAAATTTCGGAGATTCTGGAGCACAAGATGGACCGGTGTACAACTAAGGAGCTTGATTTTCGTGTAATGATTGCGAGGAAATTATGGTTCAAACGAAATATAGTGTTTCATGGGGGGAATTCACCCACCCAAACATGTTGATTAAAGAGGCGGAATTGTTTTTACAAGAGTACAAAGCAGCTAAATGTCAAAGAGGTGGTATTTGAGGTCTCCCCTGAAAATCATATCCCAGCTAAGTGGCAAGCCCCTCCTTAATAGGATATAAAATTAATTGGGATGCAGCGTTAGACTCAACAATCTGTCGTTTGAGACTTGGTATTATCTAATTATCACACGAGATTTTGAGGGATAGGTAATTGCAGTAAAGGCTCAAACAATATGTATAACACTAGATCATGTAGTGGTCAAAGCCCAAGCGGTATTGAGTGCAGCAGAATTCATTCGAGATCTAGGATTACGATCTATTATGATGGAAGGTGATTGTTTACAAGTTGTTAAGGCATTTAATGTCAAGTCTCAAAATTGTAGCAAATACGGGCAAGTGCTTGAAGACATCAAAGAGGTGCTCAATAGCTTGAGGCATTGGCAGATTCGACACACTCGAAGAGAAGGCAATCGGGCGGCTCATGGGTTAGCCAAAGCAGGTGTTAAACAAGCAATGGATAAGGTATAGATTGAAGAAAACCCGGAGGATAGAGCTTTGTGCTCTGAGTTCTTAGAGTGTAATGCTTGGTCTTTGTTTAGAGTTCCCACACTCAAGATTATTTTTTGATGATGAATGAAGTTCAAAAATGTTAAACAAAAACAAAAACAAAAACTTAATATATTTGTTTTGGAAGGCAGAAATAGCCCAATAACTCCACATTTTATGGATGTTTTCTACAATTGGGTACTTCCTAAAATGAAAGAAAATAAAAATGTTAATAGGCATAGGGCATGTTTGTAATTGTATTTGAAAAATCAAATTTTTAAGTCAAAAAATATTTATTTAGCAATGATTTGGCTATTTTTTGGGCTTTTTAAATTCTTAAAACGCTTTCAATTTTTTTTACCCAATAAATATTTTTTTTCTTCAAACAGACTTTTTGAGTGTTAAATACACTTTTAGGTCTATCAAATGCACACCCAAACAAATCCATAGTCAAGCCTCAACTTTTAAAGTTTTAAGTAGATGACAGATTTTATCTCTCTCTTTTTTTTTTCTTCTTAAAGATAAAAAGGAATAGAATAATGTTTAGTCATGTAATTTGTCATATGAATTTGTAAATGTTGTAAAATGTCAAGTGAATTATCATATAACCGTCCACATTTATGTTTGCAGTATTTTCTCCTGGATCATGCGGACATGTGTATTGTTAATTCATTCATTGCAAGAATCTTGTTGCAATGAATATATATATATAAACTTTTCTCACGAGGAAGATAAACTTTTCTCACGTGCTTCCTCGATATATTTGAGAGTTAATAAAGCTCGCACAGATCGGAACGGCTCAGAGAACAAAAAAAAAAAAAAAAAAAAAAAAAGGTAGATCGGTACTTGCTTTGCTGGCCCATCCTATGCCGCACTGATCTCACCTTTTTAATTCCTTTTCTTTTGGATCCTTTTTACTTTGACGTTGTCTCTGTTTTTTTTTTATTTTTTATTTTTTTTATTTTTATTTTCAACACCAAAAGATGTGCTCTATTGGAATAATCTCCTCAAATTTGAATACACAAGAAAAATCATCGGAGATATCTACTCGCAACTCCGTGGTTTTTCTATTTGGACCGCAGTGAAGATTTTTTAAAGTGCTAACTTTAAAGCACATTAGCTTGCTAAATGAGCTATTTTCAACCGTATCTTTGGAAGCATTTTTATGTCTTATTCTTTTTTTTCTTCGGTTAGGATCAATTGTGGGAAAGACTCACCCTTGTAATTTTCATTTTCCCCTTCTCCTGTTTTGAATAAAAATAAATAAATAAATAAAAGAAGATAAACTAAATAGAGATAAAGCTGAAGTTCAAGTCAAATGCAATATTATATAACATCTTATGGAATATTGATTATTTAATTCTCTTCTTCTTCTTCTTTTCTATTTTTTTATTTATTTTTTTATTTTGAAGGAGGAACAAGAGGTATGGGCCTTATTAGCTCTATCTTGGGCTGGAGGCCCATCACCTTTTATATATATATATATATATATATATATATATATATATATTCTTGAGTACACCAATAACCATCAAATGTTTATCTTCATATAGATATCATATTTGTAGGCTGGCCCTCGACATCTCATCGAAATTTAGAAGAATCATTTCATTTTTATTTTAATATTTCTAGTGCGTCGGTTGCATTTAATTAAATATGTATAATACGACTTTTATATCCGTTGTTTCAACCATTGTGATCTTTCGTATGCTATTGAATAGGTACTTTAACCTAAAATATTGTGATGACTAGATTAACCTTATTCTAATTACCAAATGCTAGAAACATAATAGTACTCTTACGAGTTTATTAAAGGTTGAGTTATATAAAATTCTTCTAACCTAATTTTTTTTAAAAAAAAAAAGCTCTATTCAAACACTCGAAACTGGAGATAAAAGTTCAACTGAAAGTCATTAGACTAAAAAGTCATTTCCTTTCGCCATAAAGCATTACTATTAAATAGCTTTTTTATTTATGGTAATGAATAAATCTTAACACAAAGGAGAAGAATTTTCAATAGAGGGAGAAAATATATGGATGGGTATGGTTTGAGAAGAGTTGTGGTGATGATGATGATGATGGTGGTGGTGTTAACAATGTTTGTGGGAACTGCAGTGGAAGCCAATGGGCGTCCTCCCATTCTCCTTGCTGATCTTTTAGATTCATCAATGTTTGTGAAGATATATGCTGAATGCTATGCAGAATGCGTTGAAAAATGCGAAATAGAATGCCTCTCATCTTATGCTCCATTTACGTCAAAAAAAAAAAATATATATTATGCTCCATTTTTAGCACCAAAAGCAAGATCCATCTTCACTAAATGCTACTCAGAATGCGTCGAAGGATGCGCAATAAGATGCCTTCATTAACGTTGAGCACTAATTCTAGATAGCTTTGCAAATCACACGGTGGGAAGTTTCTTCAGAAATGGTTCTTTCACTTTACCAACCCGTAATTTTTTCTTTTTTTGTTCGATAAAACTTTTGTAGAGTGTGTGTTTTGTTTTTTTAGTTGAAAAAGTGTTGTAATGTCATGTAAATGCCAAAGAAGTTTTAAGTGCTTTTAGTTTTGATTCTGGGCACCAACTTTTTTACAGGTTAGATAAAAATCATTGAAACAACTATACAAAGAAGTAAATCATTGAAATCAATAGCCCCGTAACAATGCGTCCCCACTGCATCAAGCTCCCACGCCCTTTACGCAGCGGCTTCCAGCCTGCATGGGTCCAGCTCCCTTCCAGCTACTGTCTTTCCACTTTGTGCTCATTTTCCCTGTTTTGGTGGTTCCTTGTTTTTTTTTTTTTTTTTTTTTTTTTTTTTTTTTTGGTGGTTATTTTCAGGTCTTGCTATGTCGGTCTTCTCCGCGCATGTTCGCCGCCCACCGTCCACTGTTGGGCTTTTCGACGCTTCCAACGCCCCTCCAGTTTTCAGTTCCGAGCGTGCGCGTGATCGGAGTGTGCTGTTTCTTTTCTTGTGTTTATTTCCCTGTTCTATTGCTTCTTTAAAATGTATTTGTGTTTTGGCGTGTGTTTTTTCCCTGTATTGTTTAATTTTCCTGTTTTGTTCGGCTTGTAATAAGGCTCTTTCCTCTCTCACTCGATCTATGTCGCCTTCGGGTTAATTAGTTTTGGTCCAGACCTTTGAGTTGTGGATATGATCATCATCCTAGCCTTTGGGTCAAGGAGGAAGAGTTTCGGCATGAGAGTCTTTCCGCTCTCAGGGTCGAGAAATAATTGCTATCCATGCATTTGGTTGAGTATGTCTGTCACAAATCTAGTATTAAATATGATTTTAGTCATGGGTTAGCGGATTGGTTTCGAATCTTGTACTAAATCTGGTAATCTTGTAGCTTTATGCTATGGTTGCTTCAGAGCTTTGCTCTGTGATGTAAGAGCTTTATGTTCGTGGTATTATTAAATGAAATATTATGTTTTTATCAAAAAAAAGTCTCGTAACAATTAATACAGTATACCAAAAAAAACATTAAATAAACTAGAATTTAGCCACACACAAAAATGCCATGTTCCAAATGCAGGGAGCTTACTGCAAATTGGTGCAATTATAGAAAGTGATTTTGTATTTTTTCCTTTAAAAAAAAAAAAAAAAGGAAAAATCTTTCCACCAATTTGGTTGTAGAAATTTGTTTCAATTCAATCTATTAAATTAACATGTTTCCAACACACATGTGAGAATCATATACATTTTTATTTTTATTTTTTCTACTCACATGCATTTTGAATAGAGAAATGTTACACTTCTCAATTTTTTGCTTCCTAAAGGTTGGTTCCCAAGTGATATATCACTATCTCCGTGAGATTGTGACATATTTCTCAAAATAATAAATCTCAATCAATAATAACACATTACAACTTTTAAGAAGGAAAAAAAAATTTGATAAGTGTAGTTTTTTTTTTTTTGGAATATAGGTGAAACAATTGTGCCTAGTAAAAAAGTTGAATGAGTGTAGCCCAATTACCTAATGTGCCCAACAAAGTTTTTTATATATGGGCCGAGCCCAGTTTCAAATTGTTGGCCCAAGTAACCTAGCCGATTCGGCCATAACCTACCCAAGTCGGCGAAGATCGAGCTTGCACGCCTCAAAGCGTAATCAAGTTCTTCACGCGTTAAAATGGGCCCAAAATGTAACTTTGAGGCTTTATCTTTGCATGAACTACAAGCTACGCTTCCTTGACCCTCGTAATTCCTCACTTTTCTGCAGTCAAAAAACATAACTGCGGCTAGAGTGACAGTCCCCGGTATCAGCAACCCGCATTTTTAATGGAGAAATTGCCGAATCAACCTTCGGTGGGCCAGATGCTGACCGGCTGATCACAAGATCGTCTGGGCTGTTGTTGGTCATTCACTCCCTAAATCTACCTGTACTGTCACTGTACAGGTAGCTCCTACATTAGCGAAATTGACATGCAATATACATTACTGCACTGTTTCTTTTAAACCCACCTCCTTTTCTGCTTTATAGTGTTTTCTTCTTGCTATATTCCGAAGCTTGGCTCTTTAGCTTTAGCTGCTTCGATATTTAGCTTCTGTAGAGAGAGAGAGAGAGAGAGAGAGATGGAAAAGTTGTCAGGGTTGAGCCACCTGTTCATGACAATCTTTCTGCATAACTTCTCAACATTCATGGTGATACCAGCCATCACCGACGTTACAATGACTGCACTTTGTCCCGGAAGAGACGAATGCTCACTCGCCATTTACCTCACTGGATTCCAACAAGCGGTACGTAATTTCTTTAATTACTAAGCTTTTTCCATTCCCACTACTCTGTTAATTAATTACTCTATATATATCTCAGTAGCCAAATGCATGCTTCTTTAATTACATTATTAAGATATGTTGCTTCTAATCTGTTTTTCTTCATTCCATTGAAAGTACTAAGAGATCGAGGCCCTAGACCCAATATATGTTTGTTTTTTTTTTTTTTTTTTTTTCCTGAATTTATGAATCTATAAAGTTATCTTCCAACTTGGTTGGATGAATTTCTGTTGAAGATTTAACGGGTATTTTTTAGTAATGACCCCACTTAAAAACTCTTTAAATTGAAGTTATTTTAGTCTCTAAACAAATTTTGATTCCGTTGCGTCAAATCTCTAAACTTTAACATTAGAAATATAGGATTCTCATATTTATTTTATGCACATGTATACATAGTACCACATTATTTAAAATTTTAAATGACGTGAGAATTTTTATTTTTATTTTTTATTGACATATTCATTATGTGATAATATATATAAACACCATTGAATAAACATGAAATCAGTCAACTTAATTTTACTTCAATAAAAAAGGCATGTTAATTGGAAGTTCTTAATCGAAATCATTTAAAATAAGCAAAATTTGAGAATTGTAGCTTGGCGCTCTCTCTCTCTCTCTCTGTGATTTAACGAAACTTCTCTTGAGCTTCACGAGGTTTCCTTCTCGGCTCCTTCGTTTCTAAGCATTTACACAAACGTCCAACTCGGCTGGCCCACAGCCTCTATTTAACATTACCTACCTTTTGTAGTGAAATGTAAACTGTGTTTTTTCTTTTGCACTGTCCATCTTTATTCACAAAAATCCAACTTGTCTTTTGTCGACCGTTACTTAGCCTGTTTTTACGATAAGAAATTGGCATCTACGCTTTGGCCCACTGTGGCGCCCACGCTTCCACCTCTAATTACTTTATAGCTTACAACACAAGTTACCTCGTGAAAGCTTTTTGGCATTGTGGTTGTACCAAAACCTAAAATTAATTAAATCAAACAACACAAAATAGAGAACTACCCTTTTGATTTCTAACTTTCCAAAATTTAAAAACTTCATATTGGGGTTTATTGTGTATGCACTTGTAAGGTTTGTATCTCACATTGAAAAAAAAAAAAAAAAAAATTATGGTTAATATATATAAGTGAACCTTAATCCATTAGCTTAAGCATTTGTGCTAAAAATTGTGTCCTAATATATATATATATATATATATATATATATTGACTTACTTTTGTTTGATTCTTTTGATGCTTCTTTGGTATCAAAACTTGTCTTGAAGTATGGGTGATAGCAATTTTAAAAGCTTAAGTGTAGCATTACTCTTTATTTTTTTTAGGAAAAATAATTATATTAATCAAAGATGGTTGTAAATGTCTTAGATAGAGTAGTAAATGTTTTAGATAGAGTAGTGCTAAAGATATTACAACTTTTATTACAAAGTCATTTAAGTGAGAAACGCTACACTTACCATTTTTTTTTCTTTTCAAAAGTTTATTGTTAAGTGACACTACAAAAAAACCATTTTTTCCTGACATGAGTTTCCTGACGTGTTCCAGTGTCCGACACGTCAGGAAATTTTTCTGACGGGTCGTTTCTGACGCGTGTCGAGTGTCAGAAACGTAGGTGTCAGGAAAAAAAATTTCCTGACGTGTGACTAGGCAACACGTCAGAAAATTCTGACGTGTTACCCACTCACACGTCAAAAAATTTTTCTGACGTTGCATTTTTGCCACGTCAGAATTTTTCTGACGTGGCAGAAATGACACGTCAGAAAATTTTCTGACGTGTCATTTCTGCCACGTCAGAAAATTTTCTGACGTGGTAGTTCTGACACACGTCAGAAAATTAAAAAATTAAATAAAAATTAATTAATTTTTTTTAAAATTTTTTTTTTCTGGAATTTTTAATTATTAATTAATTAAATTATTATTATTATTTTTTGAATTACTCTGCACGCACGGCAGCTCCCTCACGCTGCCGTACGTGCAGATCTGTGTTTCTCCAACACAGATCAATCTGCACGATCTGCACCATGGTGAGCTCTCATTTTTCTTTCTCTCTCTTCTAATTTTCTCTTCTTCTTCCTCTTCTTCTTCTGATCTTCTCCTTTTGTTTTTTTTTCTTCTGCTTCTCCTCTTCTTCTCTTATCCCTTTCTTTTTCTTTTGCAGCTTCTCCTCTTCTTCTTTTTCTTTTTCTTTTTCTTCTTCTCTTCTTCTCTTCTTCTGATCTTCTCCCTTTCTTTTTCTTTTTCTTTTTCTTCTTCTCTTCTCCGGCCTTTTCTTTGTCTTCTCCGGCCTTCGGCTTTCTTCAATCTGTGGACAGAAGGGAGATATATTGAGGGAGTGGGAAAAACAAATGAGGAGGCATGGTGCGCTGGGGAAAGACAAGATAAAAAACAAAAAAATTCAAAATTCAAACGCCCGCCAGGATGGCTAGAGGAAATTTCTGAAAATTTCCTGACGTGCTACACCTGGCACGTCAGGAAATCACTCTAAAAAAATTATTTGAAAAAAAAAATATCTGCACATATATATATAATAATATATTTAAATATATTTTCTGACGTGGTGAATTACCACGTCAGAAAATGCTGACGTGGCACAATGCCACGTCAGAATTTTCTGACGTGGCAGTCCGACACGTCAGAATTTTTCTGACGTGGTAACTTTTGCCACGTCAGAAAATAAATAATTTTTAAATATTTAAAATCGTTAAAATTTTCCAGACGTGCCACTGTTCACACGTCAGAAAATTATTTTCTGACGTTTTAAAATTCACCCGTCAGAAAATTGCTGACGTGGCAAAAAAACTTATACTGTAGCCACGTCAGAAAATGTCATTTTTTTTGTAGTGTGATGTGTCATCATCTCAGAAGATGGTGACACATTTTTTAAAATAAATCTTGTTAAATAGCGACACATCACTTAAAAACCAAATTTTTTTTTTTTTTTTTTCTAAATGGTAAGTGTAGCATTTTTCCTATCCAAATCTTCCCCTGTCGGGTGGGCAGCGACCCTCGAATTATTGTATGCTTAGCTTTGTTTTTGGTAAACTCAAGCCCAGTCTGCAATGTAGGGACCAGTTGTGCTAGCTTGATGTTTTACCTTTCTGTGAAGTAACGAACATCTTTTCTTTCTTTTCTATTTTTTTTTGTTGGTTTTCTCTGACTATCTTTACATAATTGAATTTGAACTCAGGCTGAACTGAAAACTCAATTAAATTTAATATCTAATATTGGATAAGAAGAATTTTGCAAGCTGTGATGAGAAAAAGCAGAATCGATTCACACGGTTCTGAGTATCTCTAATTAATTAACACAAGTGACAAGTAGCAGTGAAAAAAGTGCGTTTAGGTTTGGGTAATGCCTAGGATACACATTCGCCACTGTACAGAATTTGGTCAAATTCTTGGTTTTGACCGATCAAGGCCAACTTAAAAAAAAATCTACATTTTCGAGCACAGTAAAAAAGGAATGCAATTTTAAAGTAAAATTTTCAAACCGTAAATTTTAATTATGTTTTTATTAATAGTAAAAAATAAATTATGTTTTTATTAACTGCATTTTAAAATTATTATTTTTCAATTACAAGTTTTAAAATTGCTAAACTAATGTCAAACTTCAAAGCCCCTGGATAAAAAATCGCATGTCAACCTCATTCGAGTTCCATAATTTCCATCTATGGCTTCTGCCACAGTCTTACTCAACATCATGTCGTCACTCCATCAATTTTACAGTGAGAAAACTGAAACATGCATGGATCCACAAGCAAACTTAGACGACACGTATAGTCCAAAGTTTTAAATTAACTCAGCACCTTTTCTTGGGTTATATATCATATATATATAAAATAAAAGACGCACTTAATTTAATTAGTCTCAACACTTTCTTTAATAGCTAGCTTTTAAGTGACTCGTAGCTTAATTAAAGCCTTTAAGAGGCCGGTGGCCGGTCATCAGTCGGTGATGGTTGTGGTTTTAAATTTGTTGAAAAGCTTGGAGGGAGGCAAAGGGATCGATGATGATGGGGTTGAGGCACCTCTTGGTTACAGTATTTCTCTATAACTTCGCCACGTTCATGGTGATCCCAGCTATCACCGATGTTACCATGTTGGCTCTTTGTCCCGGAAAAGACAAGTGCTCACTAGCCATTTACCTCACCGGATTTCAACAGGCGGTATTTTCTTTTCTTAATTTCTTCCCAACAAATATTGCTTTCTCCCTCTAGCTAGTTTTTCCTGTTTTCGATCCTTCATTATCACAAGGAAAAAGAAAAAGAAAAAGAAAAAGGCCGGCCAAGGCATTCCTCATGAAAATCTCTCTCTCATCAGTTCAACGGGGAATGCGTTTTGTGCGCATACTTCCTCTTTCCCACTATAACCCGGATTATCTAATTTTATCATATATTCACTAGCTTGCTATTTGATTTGTCTGATTATATATTTATATATATTTCATAAACAACGAATCACAAGAAGTCATTTGGTCTTCTATGCCTACAATCCTAATCCACTTCTCCTTGAATTGGGATTATTTGAATTGCACCCCAGAGATGGCGCTGTAGGATTTACCTATGTTAAATTTCAAACCTTAAATTGTACGGGATAAATAAGTCCCACAATCTCAAAAATTCCGAGTAATTTTATTGTTTGAATTACTAACAATCCGAACTTATCTGTTCTAACCTTTCTCGGACAACCCATTCCATATTCGGATAATAGGCTCCCATATAAACTCTCACACAGATTTTTAGGCCGAGCTAGTAATATAACGTATTTACCTAGAAAATTAAAAAATTAAAGGAAATCTTTTATTTTTATTTTTTATTTCTATCATTGTCCATTCTGACTTATTTGATTGACTAAATTATGGACTTTGGGGTTATTGTTTGTGATGATTAGGTTTCTGCATCAATAATAGTTATTTGGTACACAAAGTGATCACATGCCACTCTTATCCATGTACTTCAATTATAATAGTACAAGGTGAAGAAATAATACTTCAATTCAACACAATTTTGTTCAAACTTCTGCGGAAATAGCAATTCCTTGTGCTTGTCCTAGAGTTGGAAAGCTTACCAACAAGCATTGATGGAGGTTTACTTACTTGTTTATAACCAAAATAAGCACGTGTGATTTATGCAGATCATAGGGCTGGGAACACTAGTGACGATGCCTCTGGTTGGAAATCTCTCTGACAAGTATGGTCGGAAAGCTTTGCTGGCAGTCCCTTTGGGTCTCACCATTATTCCCCTGAGTATGTTTGCATTATTTATATCTACTTTTATTTTGTCCTCCTATAAATGGACTAGGATTTGTTTTGCTGGCTGAAACCCAATCACACAGGGGGAGCCCAAAAAATAAAAATCGTTGTTTTGTAAGTCTATATATATTAAGTCAATTTCTATATAAGTACTCATGAGTAGTCTCCAACAGCCAAACATTTTCGAAAGAATAATTAATAACTATAATTACTGACATTAATTTCAAAAGTATATATGCTTAGGACACCCCACCATTTGAGATGTAGAATCCGCCAAAGCTGATTTCGAACAATATTTTAAGCTTTATAAGACCATGAAGTCAAAAAAAAAAAAAAAAAAAAAAAGCACCTTACTCTTTGAAAAAACAAGAAAGAAAGAAGGAGAATAAAATTGATAAATCCGATCTTTATCTTTATTTTTTTCCCCTTTTCTTTATTTCCACAAATCGGAGGTAAAGAGATGATCGATGTAGGTCCCCTTGAGACCATAAGTCGCTTGCGTAGATGTTTTCTTTTAATTTGGTATCTTCCAGTTGGATTGTCCAATTGGCGTTTAAGGTTGCAATCAGACATATGCTAACTTCTTATTATATATATATATATATATATGGAAAAAATAGTTGGAGTACTACCGCTTTGCTTCAATTTTCTTACAAACTCACGTGTCGGTCAATATTTTATGAAATTGAAACACTAGAAAAAAGAAAAACAGACTAACTGAGGTTTGGCAAAATTATATCATATTTTCTTTTTATTTTAGTTATAAATTAAAAGGATAGAGGTTTCCGGCCAAATTCATCATATTAACATCTATTCTTAGAGCACGTAATTATTGTTACATGTTAGTTTTAGAGAAAAAACTTTATTGTAAAAAGATTAATGTTAAAACTATACTTTTTGTCCTACTAATATTTATCGTGCTGACGTGGTAGTACTAATTATTATTATTATTTTTTTGACAAAATTGATCAAAGAACTGATTGACACTTACACGTCAACGTAATAAGATAATGATGACAATGATTTATTCGGGAAATGACTTCCGGGTGTGAAACCACAAAGACCACTAATGCTGAATCTTACTTTAATCCAAATAAGATGCGAGAATATTGGAATTAAAATGATAGAATTTGGTTTACAGGCATATTGGCGTACAGCAGGGAGAGGAATTTCTTCTTTGTGTACTACGTCCTCAAGACCCTCACTGCAATGGTTTGTGAAGGAAGCGTTCAGTGCCTTGCCCTTGCTTATGTGGTAAAAATCTTTCTCTCAATTACATAATTTTTACCGTCACATTAAATAATTTACACTTAAAATATAAAAAATAACAATGTGTGTAGCCTTTCTTTCGAGTCGCGCTCAATTTTGATTATGTTAGACCCAGACGCAGTTTGAAAGGCCCAACAAATATAAGAACAGCCCGTTTCGGCCCATATTTTTTGTGCCCTAATTTAACGGTTGATTTCACTTTCCCTCCACATCGTCTTGTAGTGTGTGTTGTGTAGCTTCAAATATTTAAATACGAAGTCGTTTTGAATTTTGTTTGCAGGCAGATAATGTTCCGGAAGGGCAACGAGCATCGGCGTTTGGAGTTTTATCGGGGATCGGATCCTCCGCATTCGTCTGCGGAACCCTATCCACTCGTTTTATCTCCACTTCCTCTACTTTCCAGGTTCTCTTTCTTTCTCTGTAAATGAATTAGCTTAATTAATCGTGTAATTTATACAATAGGCCCTTAAAATTATATTAGACGACTTGTCGTTAGGTTGCGGCGGCCGTGGCGGTCATTGCTGCGGTGTACATGAAGGTTTTCCTCCCTGATTCGATCTTAGACGACGCTCTAACAGTTCCAATAATCTCAGAGGAGAAACTGTATATCACTAAACCGGATGGAGAACCAACTAGGAATAGTAACGGTACGCAGATATTCAAAAGAATGCCTTCTTTGGACGATATGGTCTGCTTGCTGAAGACTAGGTCCGTGAATTTTAATTTTTTGATTCTCAGAAAGAAACTAATATTCCTTGAAAATAAATTACCTTATACATTGTTGGTATTTGAACTAATTATATTTAGTCAATTTGCAGCTCAACATTTTCCCAAGCTGCAATTGTTGCGTTTTTCAGCAATCTTGCAGATGTTGGCCTTCATGCTTCTATCATGGTACTTTACTTCTCTAATTCCGTGAATTAGATTAAATTCAGCTTTTGAGCTTAAGTTTTTAGGATAACTGGTGAGTAAACATAGTATTATAGCAAAGGCCCTAGACATGAAACTTGACTTCATAATTTACTCCCTATTTTAGTTAAATATTTCAAATGTTTGGTCCCACTTGTAGAGTGAGAATTTGAGCCCACATACAAGGAGAGTGATAAAGTTTAATTAAATGACTAAATTTACCATTTTTTATCAGTTTTACATTTTGAGATAATTCGTGATTTAACACGTTTCATATAGTTATGCAGGTTATAGTGACTCGAAACTAGTGAACTTTTGGTAGCTTTTTGTATTAGAAGTAGCCAATTCAAGTTCTGTCATCTTGTTTGCATTTCATTTTGCAGTGGTTCCAGTATGCATTGATTACTATTTTGTTGAGCTTATTGCTTGAAATTTACAAGCTTAAAGATATTATTTCCTTTGCAGTATTACTTAAAGGCCAGGTTTCACTTTAACAAGAATCAGTTTGCTGACTTAATGGTCATTTCTGGGATTGCAGGGACAATATCACAGGTGTATAAGAGATTGGTTTGTTTAGTTGTCATTTGCATTCCTTTTTTTTTTTTTTTTTTTTTTTTTTTTTTTTTTTTTCTTTTCTAAAATCTAAAAATCAAGCAATTATGCAGCTGCTTCTCATGCCTAAATTGGTTCCTGCTCTAGGAGAGGAGAAGTTGCTTTCAATAGGGCTCTTTTTTGGCTGTGCACATGTAAGCACCTTGTCTCTCTGTCATAATTCCCCTACATGCCGCAATGACTTGAGCATAAGTACTTCTGTCGATAGTTGATTGTCGCTTACTCACACATAAGTAAAAGATAATTGTAGCTTGTATATCAAGTTCTCATTTAACAATTTATGGCCTTGAATGCAGATGTTTCTTTACAGCATTGCGTGGTCCTTCTGGGTACTTCTTTGCAACTTCACTGGCCAATACAAGTTTCTTCCTTTTTACACGTCCCATAATCTGTTCAAAGATTAATTAATTTTTTGTTTTAAACTGTATCTGGTACATGCTTTATCTGAATTTGGTTGTGTTGTAGAATGACTGACATTTTGAATGCTGATAGGTCCCCTATGTCGCTGCTATGTTCTCCATATTGTTTGTTTTCTCACATCCATGTGTGAGTCTTCATTTTCTAGTTTCAATCTATAACATTTGCTTGGATAGAGTCTGTTAAATAAATTCTCTTAAAATGTGCAGATGAGGAGCATTGTTTCTAAACAAGTTGGGTCCTGCGAACAGGTAAGTTTCTTGAAGAGTTACTCCAATATTTTGGTTGATTTGCATCAGTTTGACTGAATGCTGATGTCAAGATGTTAACACCTATTTTGATCTCAATAAAAAATGCACGTCAATTGTTTTTCTTCTAGTCAAATTGAAACAAAAAAAAAAAAAGAGAAAAAAAAAGTTGAAAATATAATTCTGCAGTCTGTATGCACTATAATTAGTATCTTGTTTACAGCAGATGAAATCTTTTTGGCACTGATTCTGCTTTTTACATCTGACTAATCTTTTTTCTTTTCTTTTCTTTTTGTTCCCTTCTGTTTTAGGGAATGGCTCAAGGGTGCATTTCGGGCATATGTTCCTTTGCCAATGTTGTTTCTCCCCTAGCTTTCTCTCCTCTAACAGGTGATTGGAAATTTAAGTTAGTCTTTATACCCAGAAGATTATTAAAATTGACAAGGTTAAATTGTTCTTCCAGCTTTATTCCTCTCTGATCGGGCACCCTTCAATTTCCCTGGATTCAGTATTATGTGCATCGGATTTGCCTCAGTAAGAGATTTTACATTATGATGAAGATACATATTTAGGGTTTGCTTGTAGTCATTATCAGAGTGCTTTGTCTTCTTTGACAGCAAAGACCTTCAATTCATTCTTTTTGCATTTGCTAGTCTAATGAATTAAGATTTATGATTTTACACCCATACAAAGATTGCTAGTCTAATGAATGAATCTGTGCGTGAATGCATTGACTGCCGTATGTTGGTTAGATGTGACCGTTTATCAGTCTAAACCGCCTTACTCTTTTTTATGGGACAAAAGAAAATGAATCACAAAACGATGCTTAAGGTGGTATATGGATTATGATTCAGATGAATCCAATATTACTTTGGCTCTAATTAATTACATGAATGAGATCTTGTAGAAGGTCATGAAAGCACCCCGGATTTAACTGCAAAGTGCTCTTGAAAAGCCCAATTTCATTTCAGAATCCAAATAATTTTTAAGCCCAATCTGAAAAAGTTTCCATATAATGAACTATAATTTTGTCAATTTTAAGCTCCTTACCTTTGTATTTTGCTTATTCACTTAAATATTTCTATACATAATCTGTATTGTACGTTATTGTTCACCTTTTGTGCATTTTTTGACTTGATTTTTAAGAGAATTCTTTTATGTATAGATGATTGCCTTTGTTCAAAGCATGATGATAAGGGCGGCTCCTCCCATATCCAGTCACAGAGGCAGCAATGGCAACTATGCAGAGGCCTAATTTTCAACGATGCCAATGCTTCAAACTGGAAGCATTCCCCTTGTTTTCTAAGTCCTTTCTTTTGTATATACACCTATTGGGGAGAAATGTAGAACTTTCAAGTTGCAACAATCATCTTGCCCTGGTAATTATGAGCAGCTGTAAATTATTCCAAGCCGTTTCGCATTGGGAGGAGGGAAACTGCACGCCGGAGCCTCTTTTTGAAAAGCACATCAATGGTAAAAAGCCTTGATTGTTGATATTTTTAGGACATCAGGACATGCAACATGTTTTTGACACTTCCTGCGTCGATCGAGTAATGCATTGGATGGCTTACAGCTTTATGGTACTGAAAATTTTCTGCCCCATCTGCTTATTGCCATATCTTTGTGTGTTTTTTGCAATTGGTCCATGGCTTTTGCATATGCTATATGGGTGTGGTTACTTGTTTGCCTTGGAATATAGGTTTACTATAATTTTCTTACAAACTCACATGTTAGTCCACATGTGTGCTGCACGAGTGAAAAAAGTTAACAAAATTTGATAAGTATATTTAATTGTTTAATGATTAACATGGTAAGTGCTACCTGAATTATCATATTAGTTTATAAGAGACTTTTAATAAACGCTTTAGTGCCTCTTAGTAGCAGTCTTTACCTTAATGCAGTAGTTTTGTTCCCAAAATGACTAGGCTTTCACCTTGTGTTTGGAAGTATTTTTATAGGATTTTAAATTCTCTCTTCCATTCAGATTAAGAGTAAGAAAAACCCAATTGTAATAAGTTTCCCACCTCAATTAGAAAAATAAAAGATGACTAGGCTATTGTTTGGTGACTTAGTAGTTGGAGCAATTAGTTTTCTATCTTATTTTACTTAGTCTTGTTGGTTTTTCGTGTTGGTCTTTAAAAGATATCTTACTTGCGAGTTGCGCCATCTTATTTTTCTTAGTCGTGTTGGTTTTTCGACAACAACGGGAATAGTTGACTTTGCTCCTTTTGTTGAGGAAAAGTTCGTGACACAAGTTGAAGCTACATGGCGAAAAAAAAAAAAAAAAAAAAAAAAAGCGTCTAATGATTCAAACAATTCTAAATATTATATAAAGATTTTTAAAGACAGTGAATTTTTACAATTCTAAATATTATATTACTGATCAACGGTAAGATCTGCGGCTTGATGCATGGGTCTCCTATCATCTTCTTTCCCGGATTGTTGGAACTCCTTGCAATCCTGAGAGGATTCCGAGTGGTTTATGTTGCTCAACCCGATATTTGAAACTATTCTTATAAGACGAGGGAATTCCTCGGAATCCGGCATCGGAGATCCGGACCCAGATACACATTTTTCATGTCGCAATGAAAACCCGATCCGCTTTCCAATGAATAATTATGAACGCTATCGAAAGTACAGAACGTCATCATCATCACGTGCTTCACAAGAATCACAACAGCTATGTTTGAGAAAAGCCAGGCCCGGCACTGTAGTTGGAGCGGTACTGTTCCAACTACAGTGCCAACTGATACGTGGCAGCAGAAATTGATTTTTTATCTTTTTTTTTTAAAAAAAAAAGGCGGGGGGGGGGGGGGGGGGAGGGGGCGGGGAACGCTGGGGTGGTTCCAGCCACCCCTTGGCCAAAATGGAGTGGCCGGACCACCCCATTTTTGGCCACGGGGGTGGCTGGAGCCACCCCCTGGTCGATCTGGGGGTGGTCGAACCACCCCCTTGGCCAAAAAAAAAAAAAAAAAAAAAAGGGAACCGGTGCATTTGGGGGTGGCCGGACCACCTCCAAGAGGCTGGGGGTGGTTTCGACCACCCCCAGATCGGCCAGGGGGTGGCTCCAGCCACCCTCTTGGCCAAAAATGGGGTGGTCCGACCACCCCATTTTGGCCAAGGGGTGGCTGGAACCACCCCAGCGTTCCCCTCCTTTTTTTTTTTTTTTTTAATATTTTGATTTTTTTTTAAAAAAAAAATTAAGATAAAAAACCAATTTCTGCTGCCACATGTCAGTTGGCACTATAGTTGGAACAGTGTCGTTCCAGCTACAGTGCCGGGCCTGGCTCTTCCCAAACATAGCTAACGGTCCCTTCATGTTAACTGTTCAGCGACGTTGACCTCCATCCTTTGTTGTCCGCCACCTTACCCAATACCCATTGACCTCCACCATGTTCTCCCAAGTAGCCGCCACAAAGTCTGCTTGCCATCGTGGAAGCCATGTTAGGATTTTGGCTCCTATCATATGCTTTCTGTATGCTTGACTTAGACCCTAAGATTTCTTAAAATATTCTAGGATACATTTCCGTGAAGGTAATGTTAGAAACCACGCGTGTGGGCATATGTGTTTGCTTTTTAGCACAAAATTAAAAGTATCAACTATAAACACACAAATAATTAACAAAAAAATACTCTCTCAAATTAGTTTTGTGAAATAGTAATAAAATAAAAATATTATATATAGCATTCTCTTCTTACACTAAATGTTAGAAAAGACCACGCCACATAAACTTTAGATAATGGAAAGAAATGGGCATGGAAGCAGAGGCAGACCCACGCTTCGTCCCCCCAAAATTTTACAAATTTTCATAAATGTCCTTCAAATATACAAATTTTATAAATTTGTCTCCCCAGAAGTCATATATTTGTCCCCCCAAAATATTATTTGTCCTTTTTTAATTCTTTTTTCAGTTTAACCCCCCCCCCCCCCCCCCCTTTTTCAACATAAAAACACTTAAAATACCCAATTCATTTAGTTTCCTTCTATATTCTAGTTCATTTATAATCAAAAACTTAATTTGATTTGAGACTCTCATTGAATATGTGAAAGACAAAGTTGAATGGTTTTGGTTTTTTGAGTGGCTTTCAATCATCAATCAGTTTTTTGAGTGGTTATTTTGAGTCATTTAGGTTTACAATATTTGTTTTGACATCACAAGTTAAATGGTTTAATAATTGATAATTGCAAAATTGCTTGGCTCAACTCTTGTCTCTTAGCATTGTTGTTATTTGAGGCTATGGGTGATTGTTAGGAAAAAAAGTTCACACTCAAAAATACCTTTTTCTTGGACCCTATAGATTGTATTTATTCTATTTTGCTATTTTTTTTCTTCCCTAAGCTATTAATTTGCTAATTGTTTATACTATTATGTATTTGCGATGACATGAGATTTAAATGTAAGACTTATGTGCTTTATTTTATATAAACATGCACAAACACATAAATAAATTATATGTATCTATTTCCTCAACCAAAAAGAAAAAAATTTCGGCCCCCACACTACAAATCCTAGTTCTACCCCTACGTGGAAGTGATGTATAGTATTACTCTATTTTTTAGAACAAAAATTTTTTAATTTGAAGAAATTTCCTCCAACCTAGTTTAATAAATATCAAGTGTCATCTCTCACACATTTTTTAAAATATTTTTAACCGTCATTTATTATCATTCTACTAATCTACGAACTCAAACATTAATTTTGAAGAAACTCAAACATGTTGAATTAGGGCTGCCCCCTGCTAACCGCTTTGGTAGGCGGTTATTAAAAACTGCTAACCGCCTAGGGCGGTTGCGGTTAGCAGTTTTAAGGGATAGGTCAAGGCGGTTATAACCGCTAACCGCCTTCATTTATATATGATAGTATACATATATATATTAAATATTTTATATTAATAAAATATATTAATTTTTTCATTTGTATTTGGATTAATGGATTTGGGCTATTTATGAGTGTATATGAAATACATAATGTGGTATGTGATGTTTTGGGCTGGCCAGCATTTTTTTTTTAATATTTTTTTGAAACATTTTGGCCTTAAACCCTTAAAATAGGCCCATAAAATAGTCGAATTCCATAAAATAAGTCTAAAAAATAGGCCAAGTAAAGGCCCAAAACACTTATAAAATCCAAAAAGCCATATAAAAAAGTGGTTATAAAACCACCGATTATTAGATTGAATAACCGCTAACAGCTGGTTATAAAATAACCATCGTTTGAGCACCCCTATATTGAATGATACATATCACTTATTAGAGTAGTTTAAAGAAAATTTCATCCAAATAAATTTAAAATAAATTTGTGTCCCACCTTTCAATATTCCACTTTTATCTACCAAATCTAATATGATATGATTTCAAATAAAAAAATTAAAAAAAGTTAAAAAAAAAAAAAAATCTATTTTCAACCACAATACGAATAGACTAGTACTTTTTAACTCAATTTCCTTTCCATACGAGATTTGGTTCCTTTTATAGCACCACTTATCCGGAATAGGATTTTCTCCATTTGAAGTCGGATTAAAGAGAATTTATTACATGTGCATTACGTCATTTCCCAACCTTTTCCTTTTTATATGTTTATGATATTTTTTGATCAAAATAGAAGGTTAGGCCAAAGATCAATAAGCAGTCGCCAAAATTTCAAACTCTCTTTTTTTTTCTTTTTTTTTTTTCTGAATTTTCGGCAAAATTTAGGAGAGCGAGTAATTTCTTCAAACAGGTAACCTACAAAAAAAAAAAAAAAAAAAAAGATTCTTCAAAAAGGTAACGCTAGAGGTACAAGTACATACCGTTTATCTTTTTAAGGGGATCAGGATGGAGAGCCCCACGAACCCCTTTTACGTAAAGTGCGCTTCCCTGATTAGTTTAACTGCTCTCCACGTGTTCATTACTTATTTAGCATGCCACACCAACCCCCTCACTTTAGCCGTTTCCCCCCTCCATCTCCTTCTCTTTCCTCACTTATCTCGCACCTCACCGCCTTCGGTTTCACCGTTGGCTTAGCCGGAGAAACCGAAAGGAAAGAAAAAAAAAAAAAAGAACCGATTCCTCCGGTGATTGCCAGCCGTCACTTACCTACCTGGTCGCAATATCAGGCGCCCTCTAGAGTCTCTCTCAGCCAGCTTCAATGGCCGAAGTTAAATCAGACGTGCCGGTGTACCTTCACGGCGACCTCGATCTGAAAATCATCGAGGCGCGTTGCTTGCCGAACATGGATTTGGTCTCGGAGCGCCTCCGCCTATGCTTCGTCGCATTCAGCTCCTGCGGCGCACCGTTCTTTGACAAGAACAAGGAGCAGCAGCAGCAGCAGCAGCAGCAGAGGCACGGTAAGATCATTACCAGCGACCCTTACGTCACAGTCTGCCTCGCCGGAGCTACCGTGGCTCGTACACGCGTCATATCCAACTCTCAAAGCCCCGTCTGGAACGAGCACTTCGAGATCCCCCTTGCCCACCCGGTCTCCCACGTGGAGTTCTACGTGAAGGACAACGACGTTTTCGGCGCCGATCTGATCGGAATCGCCTCCGTCTCGGCTCACCGAATCGCTTCCGGCGAGACAATCAACGACTGGTTTCCGATAATCGGCTCGCTAGGGAAACCGCCGAAGCCCGACGCCGCCGTCCGAATTGAGATGAGCTTTACGAAATGCGAGGAGAATCCTTTGTACCGGTACGGCATCGCGGCAGATCCGGACCATTTCGGAGTCCGAAACTGTTACTTTCCGGTTCGGCGAGGGGGGTCGGTGACGCTGTACCAGGACGCGCACGTACCGGAGTCGCTATTGCCGGAGATAGAGTTGGACGGCGGGAAAGCGTTCGAGCACGGCACGTGCTGGGAGGACATATGCGAGGCGATATTGGAGGCGCACCACTTGGTGTACATAGTTGGGTGGTCCATTTTCCACAAGGTGAAGCTTGTGAGAGAGCCGAGGAGGCCGTTGCCGAATGGTGGGAATTTGAGTTTGGGGGATTTGCTCAAATACAAGTCTCAGGAAGGCGTCAGGGTTCTGCTCTTGGTTTGGGACGATAAGACTTCCCACAGCAAATTCTTTATCAACACTGTACGTATCAACTTCCCCTTTCAATCGCTATCCACGCTCTTCTTTCAATTCTAGTTTCCCCCAAAATTTAGTACATATTTTTTAATACATAAAAAGTTATTTGGATAAAAAAAATTGGAAAAGTACTTATTGGGGGAAAGCTAAAATAATGCTTTTTTTGTTGGGTCTTTTTCAACTTTTAACCGTATAATTAATAATTTAACGTTTTTAATGCAGGCTGGAGTGATGCAAACTCATGACGAAGAAACTCGAAAGTTTTTCAAGCACTCTTCCGTTTCATGTGTGCTATCACCGCGATATGCCAGCAGTAAGCTTAGCATTTTCAAACAGCAGGCATGGTTTAGTAATTGTTGCAATCATATATGATTACTTCGTTATTAATTTTCTTCCTATATCTGCAAATTTAGGCAATTATAAGCACAAAAGAATACAGAGTCTTTGTTGTTTTGTTATATTAGTTTGTTGCAAATTAGAAGTATATGAAGCCTGATTTTTAATTTTCAGCTTGATGATTGAACAAATTGCTGACAATTATCTTGTGGCTTCCGCCTTTCAGGTTGTTGGAACCCTTTTTACACATCATCAGAAATGTGTGATTGTGGACACACAAGCGTCTGGAAATAACAGGAAGATAACTTCTTTTATAGGAGGCTTGGACCTTTGTGACGGCCGCTATGATACACCAGAGCATCGACTGTTTCGTGATCTTGACACTATATATGAGGGTGATTATCATAATCCAACAATTCCTGTGAGTATTTATATCCCTGGAAATTTTATTTTGTTTCAATAATAACGGGATAATTTTTGTGTTTCTTCCTATTACATTATAGGTGAATTGATCATCTTAGGATATAGATGTATGTACAGATATAGAAAATGCCACCTTATAGTCAGTTGTGATTTCACGTCTTGGCGCTGCATATTTGTTCTTGGTAACTTACATATTGAATGATCTTTCTTCTTCCTTTCTTTTTCAAATAATAGGCAGGAACTAAAGGTCCAAGGCAACCATGGCATGATTTACATTGCAAAATTGAAGGTCCGGCTGCTTATGATGTGCTCACTAATTTTGAGCAGCGTTGGAGAAAAGCCACAAAGTGGTCAGAGTTGGGGCTGCGGTTCAAAAGGGTATCTCGTTGGCATGATGACGCGTTGATAAAAATAGAACGCATCTCGTGGATACTCAGTCCTTCCCCATCAATTCCAAATGGCGACCCTGCATTATGGGTTTCCAATGCAGATGATCCTGAAAATTGGCATGTTCAGGTTACCTAGTCTGCACTTCCTAAAGTCAAGCTTATTTAATTTATTGACTCTCATTCAGTTCTACTTAGTCTTAGCCGTTTATTCTGAATTTGACAGGTTTTCCGCTCAATTGATTCAGGGTCTTTGAAAGGATTTCCAAAAAATGTTCATGAAGCTGAAGCTCAGGTGTACTATTTTTCTTGGTTAAAACTGTAGTTCACAAAATAGACTCTAGATGCATCACTTTTAGTGTAAAATGATTATAGTGGCATGCTTCATGGAATTTGAGATTTTTATATTTATGATTGAATAGTTCTCTGGTGTTTGCTTTTGTTGCAGAATCTTGTTTGTGCAAAAAGTTTGGTTATAGACAAGAGCATTCAAACAGCATACATCCAGGCGATCAGATCGGCCCAACATTTTATATATATTGAGAATCAATATTTTCTTGGATCATCGTATGCGTGGCCATCCTACAAAGAAGCAGGTCATAGATCCATCTCCAAAACTAGTACAATGAACACATCTTCATACAAATTTACATTGCCCAAAGTCAACTTTCTCTGCTGTAAACACTTTTTGTTTGTGTTTGTGAAGTTCAAATTAGCATATCATTTTGTACTTGAAACTAGATACAACTGTTTGTATTGTTTACATTTTATAACAATTCTTATGTAACAGAATTTATATATTGTGCGTTGCATAAATTGTTTTCCATTTACACATTGTACAGCAATAACTGCTTCCTGAATTACAGAAACATTTTGGCTGACATTGTCCTTATTAAATTTAAGCTGTCGTGATTATTTACTTAGTGATCACATTTACCTAAGAATTTTTGTCATGAACATTCTGCTGGACTACATCTTATTCATCAAACTTTTCCTCAAAGTCGTCTCCCTTTTCGGTTGGATCAGGTGCTGATAATCTAATTCCAATGGAGCTGGCATTAAAGATTGCAAGTAAGATAAGAGCAAATGAGAGATTTGCAGTGTATATTGTCATACCAATGTGGCCCGAGGGTGCCCCTTCATCTGCCTCCGTGCAAGAAATTCTCTTTTGGCAGGTAATGCATGCAATGTTTCAATTTATTAATTACAAAGAAATTAATAAATGGGCAATTTACAAACATTAAAAGGTTGGTAAAGGAGATGCCAATAAGCTTGTTTTTTATTGGTTAACATACGTCAACTTCAATCTTGTTTAATAACAGGATCATGTGCCTGGGTAAACATGGTCAAATCATGTCCAGAATGGTATCTCTTCATGATTTTCTAGATGTGCTTTCGAAAAGCATTTGTATAATTACCTCTTCTCTTCATGCATATCTAACTTGGCATGTTTGTCCCAATATGTTAAATCAAGTGGGCATGGTGATCACAACTATTTATTTATATGGGAGAAAATGTGACTTATTTTACTGGTAAGATTAATTGTAATTGATATGACTAAATGCCATATTATATTAGTAATCTTGCTCTTTCGCTTTTCTCAGGGGCAGACAATGCAAATGATGTATGAAATCATAGCAGAAGAGTTGAAATCCATGCATCTTGAGAGTTCACATCCCCAAGATTACCTAAATTTTTACTGTCTTGGTAATCGGGAAGAACTGCCAAAGGAAGCATCAGGTTCACCTAATCAATGTTCCAAGAACGGAGATGCGGTAATCATACTCTCTGAAAGTTATTTCCATTGTTTTAATAAAAACCATCGATTTATAACTATGAAAATTATTAGAACCTAACATTGCACTTTTTCTTTGTGTGTACACACACACACACACACACACACATATATATATATATATATATAGAGAGAGAGAGAGAGAGAGAGGGAGAGAGTATATCCTATATGAATGATTGAGGATGAGCACTAGCTCAATCCATCAATGGAATCCTGTGAGTGAATTTGGAGGTAATATTTTTCTATACTATGCAAAAAATTATGAAATTAAGTTTTTTGCATGACCAACTTCCAGGTTTCTGCTTCACAAAAGTTTCAACGGTTCATGGTCTATGTACACGCCAAGGGAATGATTGTAGATGACGAGTATGTGATATTAGGGTCTGCCAACATTAATCAACGATCTATGGCTGGTTCAAGAGACACTGAGATAGCCATGGGTGCATATCAGCCCCATCACACCTGGGGCAAGAAGAAGCGCCATCCACATGGCCAGGTTTGCATATTCTTTCAGAGCTTGGATGTATCTTATTGTATTTTCTGTTGCAAGAATAGCAAGTTTTGGTGGATGTCCCAGACTTGGCCCGAAAAATGTAATGTGTCGGTTTAATTCAGCATTCAACATTTCGATGCATACATTTACAATTACAAGTCTAGGGAAAACAAGACTCAGTCTAATTGACCAATATAACATTGGCATAATATAATGGTATGCTCATAGTCTGAATAGAACTCACTCTCGTAGAAAATGTTTGTCATTGGTTGCCTTTGATTTGGATAAAAGAAGTTCATGATTGCTAAACTGACAGATTTGATCGATACGTCTCCAGGTATATGGGTATAGAATGTCTCTGTGGGCAGAACATTTGGGGATGTTAGATGACTGCTTCAAGGAGCCTGAAAATTTGGTTTGCGTTAATAGTGTGAACAAGGTTGCTGAAGATAACTGGAGGAAGTACACGGCGGAGGAGTTTACACCATTGCAGGGGCACATCCTTAAATACCCTGTTCAGGTGGATGCCAATGGAAAGGTAGGCCCCTTGCCTGGACACGAGACTTTCCCAGATGTTTGCGGTAAGGTGCTTGGATACCGCACCACCCTTCCTGATGCTCTAACTACATAGGGTTCATAACTTGATGTGCTTTCATTTTGACATAAAAGAGGGGTCAAAAAAGACAGAATACAGGAGCCTTCTCCAACTGAGCTTAGGCTAGCTTGTAATCAGCTACCAATACTGTACAAGGTATAATGTGTAATCTGGTGTACCATTCAATTCATTATTTTTTGGGAATAAAGATTCTTAAATTAATGAATTTTGTTATAGAAAAACAGATAAAGCAATTTGTTAGAACTTAATCTAGAGGAATTGTGCAAATTTATCTTTCTATCTTGCTAGAATTTATGCCCAAGTTCTGAGTCATGCATCTTGAAGTTGAAACCCAGGTGGAGCCATCCACAATATTTGCTTCAGTGAAGTAATCATTTTGGTAGAATCCAAGTGACATTCTTTATTATTATCATTCATAGCATATCTACTTGGGTGCACGCAAATGGATAAGGATTCCTTACAATTCTCCTGCTCGGATCTTGCAATCCCGAGAGGTTCCCTGCTCAGGCAGGTGAGCAATTGCATGCCCGATTGCAGGGAGAGGCAATTGTTCGAGACCCAATTGTAGAGATATCCATCCGAGGCAAATATATTATTATCAAATGAAAAGCACTCAAATGCTCAAATTAGATCATGTGCACCACAATTCTACAATTTGAAATGAAGAAAATGAAAAATAAGTTTCACCCATTCGTTCCTTTACTTCATAACTTAAGCTCTACATACAACCTTCCAAAAAAAAAAAGTAGAAGAGAGAAATACGAGATGATCCTCACAGAGTTTTCAAACAAACAAACAAACAAACTTAATTAACGGTAACTTTTCCCACCATACCAGCTCCCTGGTGAGGGGAACAATAGAACGAGTAGCTGCCTTTTTCAGTCAAGGTCACAGCATATGTCTCTCCTGGGGCATTAAGGAGGTCCTCCTCACTCATGGAGATCTTCCCCGCATCTACTCCGCCGGGAATCTCGTCCTCGTCGAACACAACATTGTGGGGGAACCCGGCGTTGTTCTTGAACACTATCTTCTCTCCGGCGCTCACGCTGAAGTTGCTGGGAACGAAAGCCAACGACCCGTCGCTTGCACCAAGCAAGACCTCTACGGCCATGGCATTGCTTGCAAGGATTGCGCTTGCGGCGGTGGCCGCAACGGCGACACCCACATCCTTGAGTGAAGCCTTGACGCTAAGCCTTGGGACTGGAGAAGCTGACACTTTAGCAATGGCGCTAACTTTGGCTGCCCCGGCTGCCTTGAGGCCGGTGAATGATGGGATGGCAACAGCTGCAGAGGTGACAGTAGCCATGGATAACTTTTTTCTGGTCTTGTTTTTGTTGCGAGTTGGAGAGGATGATCAGCAGAAGAAGAGAGAACGCCTTGTTTTTTTTATAGGGTGATAAGAATGGAGATTGAGCGTGTGTGGTGTGGATTTGCGGAGGAATATGCGATTAGATAATGAATGGCTACGGTGTATGGGTAGAGAAATGGGTTATCTACCGAGGATTGTCGCTATTGGCTGCCTTGGATGCTATCCAATCACGCGGCTTAGATTTCTCATGTGAGGTGGAAAATGAACAACAATTTTTATTTTTATTTTTATTTTTTCTAAGCGAACGACCATTATTTGCATCTCTACGAGTGCGCTCCTCTTTGACCTTGTGATCCTTGTGCCCACTTGGGAACCTTTTGACACAGATATTTCCCTCGATGTGAGGTGGTAATTCAGCCAATGGTGGTTGTTTTTCTTCTTTACCTGACAACATTTTCCGCCTAACTGGTGGCCAATCTTCTAAAATAGCCTCTTTTTTTTTTTTTTTTTTTTCGTATGAAAAAAATGTTTGACGAATTTCAGCTTTTACAAATATGCATTTTATGTGAATATACATTTTAGTTGCTAATGTGACAAGTGTTATATAGGCTACCAGGTCATTTAATAAACATGATAGGTATCAAATTGGCTAATACTACATAAATTTATTTCTTTCAAACTGGATTTGTAGAATTTTTTCCAATCCGATTTCTAAAAGTGTCATAAAATAATCTCAAACCCGTCTCATAAGAAAGAGTTGTACCATAAGTTGAATGATAAAAATACTAAATTTTGTTACACTGCTTTGAAAATGTGTACCAACTGTTTTTCTATAGATGATTCCTTTAAAAATCTAAATTGTCTCTTGCCATCTCAACCTTGGAAATATGTGGCCTAAGCAGCATTCCTGCGGCAGATTTTTTTGGCTGAAAGAAACTATTTACTAGACAAAACTGGTGTTATTGCTGCATCTTCTGGTGCTAACACCGCCTATCAAGAGCAGAGCTAATGACCACAAAAGCAAACGATCCCAAAGTAAATAATATGGCAATATAATGCCCCCTTTTTCTACACGAAGAGAAATGATAGAATCAATCCTTTTCAACCATCTATCTCTATAGTGAATGAAAGAATCCACCATTGATTTTTATAGGGTCTACATGAGTCCACAAATTTAATAGTTGATCTATTCAATTTGTAAAAAAAGATGGTTGTGTAACATGTCTCCTACACGAATGTGAATTTTACCTGTAAATCTCACCCTTATGTGCAAGCCCTGTTTACAGACTTGCTTGTGACTCTAGTAACTCAAACTCTTAAGGCAATTGCTAGTAACACTCTTTGAAGGCTCTAATTATATGAAAAGTACCATTGTAGCAATGGCTGCAAAATAAGGATGTGTACATAATTGCAATTTCACTTAATTCAACTTTCAATTAGTTGACCAAGATACAAGATGTAGCCACAAAAATCTTGGGCTAAGGCAATTGCTAGTAACATTCTTGGGAAGCATTCTTCCAAGATACCTAATAAGTACTAATCCTCATCTACCATGCGCCCCTAATCATTTTCTAAACATCCATCATGAAACAGATTAATCAGTCTACTAGTTTATCACTCAACGAAGTTACAACAAGCAATCCTCGGATTCCATATTGCTGCAAATAGCTATTAAAAAAAAAAAAAAAAAAAAAAAACTTTAACAAAGGACCTCACTTTTCTTCAATCAAGAAAATTTCTCTTCTTGTACTATCCAATCAAAATTATGCAGAATGGACAAGCACATGATCAATCATAACAGCATCTCAAGCATTTTTCTCCAGTCAAACATGCAGGACATCAACAATAACTGATCAATTCATAGCTTCCCACCCTGTAGTATATGTATTTGCAGAAAATTGGTAGATTAACTTCATGCTGCACATACAGATAGCCAGACCAAACTAGGCTTCCAAAGAAACAACCATTATATGAATATCCAGTCAGACTAGGGCTACACGCCTTTCTTAGTTGGATAGTCACTAGAAGAATGCTTCCCAAGAAGAAATAAGTCTCAAAGCACTTGCCATTCTTCAAATTAAATTCCTAATTTGTAGGTTGTATTGTTTATTAAATGGCTATTTCGTCTAGAGGGACCAAATCCACACCCAGCCTATGCCCAACAAACGCAAAACCACGACCATAACCACAAGTAAATGAACTGCAGCTTCAAGATTAGACCCAAAACAAAACAAAAAAACCAAAAAATAGCATATTTTCAAACAAACTTATATCTGTGTATCAAAATTCTAATCTCCAACGCTATCTAGAGATAACCCTGTTTCCAGAGGCTTCAAAAACAACATATTAGAGTCAATAATTAACATTAAGAGTAATTATGCAAATTAATAAACATTGTTTACATGCTTTACATTTTATCAATTTCAATTGATGAATCCAACATAAACTTACTAATTACAGTTATCAATATGAAAACAGAACATTTACAAATGTGACAGAAGAAAAATTTGCCAAGAACAAGGAAAGGAATGTACACCACTCCGTACGATCATTATCACCTCATTATATCTGGAAGACGTCATTTCTATCATCTTCATCATCTATATCAAGGTACTTGAAGCCAACATCATCCCATTTAGGATCTCGATAATTGAAGCTTGGGTTCACATAACACTTCATCTCGTGGAACAGGTTCAAATTATCCACCAGCTTATGAAATATATTACACCCACAACACTGCCAACAAGTTTTACATTGTTTTTAATCAAACAACTAATAATTTAAACCCCCAAAAAAAAAGGGTAAGGTAAAGAAAAATAGCCATTCAACTGAGCCCAATTTTTTTTTTCGAAGAATAACTGAGCCCAATTCAACCTTGGAAAGAAATCAACACAATGTTATATGTACGAGAAGCTATTTTCTTTTATTTTCGTTTCTTTTACTCGACTTTCTCAGCAACCAAACAGGCTTCAGAAAGAGAATTGAATTACCTGCACAAACACAGTGCCATCAGTGTAGGCATGGGGATTGATAGCACGAGTGGTTCTCTGGCCACAAACGTTGCAGGTGAAGGCGACGCGCATACGCCTACGTGGCGACTTGGTGAAGAGGGACCATGGGAAGGTCGAGATCTTCTCCGTACTCGATCCGTCCTCGGCTCCGGCGGGAACCGACGGACCCTCCATACCCGACCCGGTAGTCCAACCCCCAACGGACGCCGCGCTCAAAACCAATCCCATCGCCTCATCCTATTATTCATTCCCCCCCCCCCCCCCCCCCCACAAAAAAAAAAAAAAAAAAACCCTTATTTACCAATCTCCCACATCAAATTAAAAAAACAAAAAACAAAAATCCGATGAATATAAAGCAGTTACCTTGGACATAGTGCGATTGTTGAATAGGGGTACTACGCTGGAGTCTTTGGGATCCGATTGGAGATCGGAATCGTTGCCCTCCTCTGAATCCAAACGAACCGTTTCGGTCAGAAATTGAGAGAATAAGAAATTAGATGCACTATGATAAAGGGTTTGGGAAAAGCTTACTCTTGGAAGACAGGGGAAAGCGGACGAGTCTTGGAGCGTCGGATCTCCTTGGGGAGAAGATCGACGGTGGAGAAGAGGAGGAGGAGAGGATGGTCGTAGAGGCGCCTAGGGTTTCCATGGCGATCACGGCAGGCTCCGCAGGGTATAGACAGGTTTGTGTGGTTCGGGGAATTTTTGACGGAGGGTTGTTAATAGCTGTTCCGGTGATCAACGACTTTTCTAGTTAGTTTTTGTCAAATTGCACTTATCCGTTAACCGTACATGATATTTGTACTAACTTGTAATTAATAAAATTACAATTTAGCCATAAAATATTTTTTAGAAAACTAATTTTGGAAAATATATTTCTTATTTTTTAGTGTTTGGTTTGATTGAAAATCAGAATTAAACTAAAAATATTTTGGATTGATCACGAGAATATTCTTTAATTTTTTTTTAAAAAAAATTTCTTAGTTTTAAAATCGTAAACCATATTTCGAATTTGAACTTCTCATTTTTTTTACGTACTTTATTTTATAGTTCATTTTCTATCGTCATCATTGTTCATTGGAAGGCCATGCTAGGGTCGCCAAAGTTAGCGTAAATCTGCAACGGTTGCCAGAGTTTGAGGCAACCAATGATTTTTTTTATAATGATTGGTTAAATGGTTGGTTGATACTATAAAGAGCGAGTATTATTAGAAAAATATATATATATATATATATATATATATATATATATGATTTTTAATATTACTCTTAAATGAGTCTTTGACTTTTTGTCATTTTAATTGAAATAAAGAAACTATTATTACCTAAATCGTGATAAAATAAATTAAAAAAAATAAAATAAAATTGCCTCACCTAATACAATAAAAATCTAAAAAATTCTCAACATTTACACGTACAAGTAAATTTGAATGATTTGGAAAATACAATTTTTTTTAAAAAATTCATAGGTTAATAACTTAAAACTATAAATAAATAAAATATTATAAAACAGTTTCATACTTTTTTCGTTGAAGATTAGATAACTAATGATATATTATTTCTAATGATATATGACACAATTGTTGGAATTGGGTGCATCGCATATACCATCATACTATCATAGGAAAACTACCTAGAATTACAAATTAGATAAAAGCACACCAACTTTTTTTCCCAAAAGAAAAACAAAAGGAGAATATTCAATTTCATATGCTTTTTGTGATTGGTCCTGTAGGAAAGTTGTGGTCTTTGTGGCTGGTCCAACAGGAATGTCTGGCTTTCCATGATACAAGATCTAATAATTATATATATTGGGGAATCTGTAAACAATGACTAGCCAACTTGCACTTCTATTAAGGAAATGTCTCCTTACGATGAGTTTCCATATTCTATTTCCAATTTTAGATCAATTTCGTCGTAGAAATCCATGTACAAAGCTTAATCATTCGTGAGATTATTATAAGTACAAGAATCGTGTTGTTTTAATTGTATTAAATATTTCATTATGATTTAAGAAACTGTCTACTTGACATATATTTAATAGATTTTTGTATAATTGTCATATAGCTAAATGATTTAATTGTACGATGATAAATTAATAATTGTGCATAGCCTACTAAATATGATTTTTTTAAAAAAATAAAAAACAATTAAGTAACAAAGTTTGACATTTTAAAAGGTAAACTAGATTTATTTCCATTTATTAACAGGTTTAGATATCTTTAAATTTTTCAAAATACGATATTCTCCGTTTTCTTTCAAACTGAGTTTGACACGAAAACTTTTACCTTTGTTTACACACTTTGTTTTTCTTTTGTTGAATCGTAGTTAGATGTAATAGACTAATAGAGTGCGTACTAAGAATCACATATTTTATAAAATATGATGATACTATTTAAAATTAAGACAATTATTTTATAATCGCCAGACAAAAAGCAGTTAGAAAGCTGCTAGCTTGGATTCGAATACACGAGGTGAGTCAAAATGGCGGACGTACTAAACCCATTGAAGTTGGACCCAGCAGCCGCCGTGTACGCACCCATATTGGGGAACACCAGCCAGTCATTGACTTGTAGTTCCGGTAGCTGGTGGCCCGTCAAAACTGTGTCAAGCGCATCGCACGTGGGCCCAAAAACCGTTGAGCTATACGTCCTAGAGCCCTTGCACGTGGGGTTCGCACGGTTGGATGTGCACGCGAGAGGCGTGCATGTGACGGTTGCATGGTCGTACAGAATGCAGTTCATGGACCCGTATATCCCGTCGTTGATCCAGTACTCCCTAAGTTCGCCCCGTACACGCTTCCCGATAATGTTCGTGGCTAGTGTGAAACCCGATTCGGCAAAGAACCGGCCTGGCTCGGCCATGACAGTTAGTCCCGATTCGTTTCCGAAATACGATTTCAGAGCGGCTTTCACGGCAGAAGCCGCTTCGTTGAATTGCGGATCTGCCGTGAAGCCGCCCCCGATGTTCATCACGCGCATTCGAGGCATGCCAAGCCGAGTGGCTGTCTCGAAGGCCGTTTTGGCCGTTGCTATGGCTCGTTGGTACGCGCGCGAATTCGTGGCCGCACTTCCGATATGGAAGGAGACGCCGACGACGGCTAGCCCCGCGGACTGAGCAGCTTGGAGAAGCGGCGCGACTTCTTCGGGAAGCGCGCCGTACTTGGGACCCAACGGGCAGCGTGCTCCACTGTCATCCGGAGCTTTGATCCGAATCAGCAAAGCACATTTTGGGTGCCATTTTCGGATCTTCTCGACCTCGTCCCTCGAATCGAAAGTCGTCAGGTTCACGCCAACGCTCGCCCCGTACCTGATGTGAGACTCGGCTTTACAAGGGTTCGCGAAGATGATCCGATCTGGAGAAACCCCGAGCGCGAGAACGGACTCAATCTCGGCCCGACTTGCGCAGTCAAAGCCTGAACCGAGCGCCGCCATGGTGCCGAGGAAAGCCGGGTCTGGGTTGCACTTGACGGCGTAGTAGGGCCGAGCCATTGGGAGAGCCCGGGTCCACCTGTCCATTAGACCCGCGACCGCACCTAAATCAAGCACGTAAAAGGGTTCTCTGGAATCTTGCTTGCTGAAAACGATGGACTGCATGAAGTCGATCAAGCCACCTTTTGATAGGGCCGTGACCCTCTTACCCCGCACCCCTGGCGCACCCATTATAGCCTGGAGGCTCTTTGGGCTGGAACCCATGGCTAGTGATGGCTTAAATACGGTACACGAAGAAAAAGGAAAAGATTTAGGGATTGGGAGTTGAGAGAATGTATCTTAGACATGGAGGGATTCGAGGGAATATATAGGAAGAAAAGAAAAGGGTCCGCCACCACTAGCCATTTGGTGGACAAAGGGGGAAAGGAGGTCTAATAATTGAGTCACCTTTTGAGCCCAATAGAATCTGCACAAAGTTGGTTTTATAAAGTGGGATTAATTTATCAGTAATTAATCTCCGTATTAGAAGCAAAATGTTAGACCCACAATTTTTACCTATAAATTCTTTTATTTATAATTATAGGAGTTGGAGTCATACCTTCGCGTTTACCATTGAACCACTATGATGGTGATCTCAGATGTGGGAGAGTTTTTATGTAATTTGAAAAGTGAGATTATGAAGAGTTTTGGGTGGACTAAAGCTCTGGTGGCCCAAGTTGAACGCGCGATATGTTCGAATTGATTCTAAGCGCGGAAACAACGTGTGAGCCCGCTGAGCCTAGTTAGGTGCAAAAAAGTAGAAAAGAAATTGCTGATTCTTTATCTCATATTCCATAGAGGATGCGAGAGATACCTATACCATTCTGAACACAGGTAAATGGGTTTTATTCTTTTCAAACACCTACACAAACTTCCTTTCTTTCTGTTTTGTGTATCACGGTTTTTATGTCGTCATGACTCATGTCAATCGTGGCTTTGAAGTTTGAACATTTCATTGGACCGTGTTCTAAGCATTTTGATGGGGGGAAAAGTCATATATTGGACCTATAAGAATTGGACCAAGATGTGGGAAAAGGTTAAGTACTTCTCTTTATCTTTTATCTTTCCTTTTATTCGTTTAAGATAGATGGAGATAAGATAATGCTATAAATTACACTTTTGTTTTACCATTATATTATTCTTTTGATGTGAGCAATAGGTGTGATTTTTAAGATTACTCCTCTCTTTTATTTTTCACCTCGTGTAGAAAGAGTTAATTATATATATAAAACTGTTACGTCATATATATATATATATATATATATATGGCGCCCCTTGATTTCGTCCCTGCATGTAGATATTAATCGTCTTTATTGAATGGAATGTTAACAAAGCCTCCCTTCTAGAATTTGTTCATTCTCAAACCTTAGTCAATGTCTGCCAATTTGAAGAAAAGAAAAAAAAAAAACACCTTGAGTTTCCCTTTCAAGAAAACCCTGCCCAGTTTGCTAATACCTACTACCGTTTGGTTAGCTCTTGACGATCCAAAGTTCTTTTGTTTTTTTACAAGCACGAGCATAGAAAAGTTTTAAAACAAAGTTTTGTTTATATTGATACATGATGACGGTATTATTAGAATATTAATTAAATTATTACATCTATCTTTTCTTATTAGAGTATTCACATTGGTTTATGTATATTTTTATGCAAAATGGCTAATCTAGTGCTAATGAGTTTTAAAAGACATCATACATCCGATTATTCTTTTTTTTTTTTTTAATCTATATTATTATTTAAATTTTTTTTTTTTTTACAAGGATGGTATTTTTCCTAAAGATCTTATTTTTCAACTTTTGGAAAAAAAAAAAAAGAGATGTGTAGAGAGCAATAGTAGAAGAAAATTTTGGGAAAAGAGAGATATGGAAAAGAAATAATATGAGAAAATTTTGAGAAAAGAGAGATGTGGAAGAGAAATAGTAGGAGAAAATTTTGGAAAAAGATAGATGTTCAAAGAGAAATAGTATATTAATGAAATTGATGTGTGCAGAGTGCCGGCTAATTGCAAGTGCTCTTGGCTTAGCCATTTCTTACTTTTATCTAAAATAGATAACCAAAACACTAAAAAACCCTCTACATTGGATTATGAATTTCAAATGCAAAATACCCCCCCTTTTTTTTTTCTTTTTTTTTTTCTTTTTTTTTTTTGCATTTGTGAACAGGCAACATCTACATGTTCACACATGCATCTTATTAATATATTATTTCTCTCTCCACATCTTTTTTTTTTTTTTTTTTTTTCAAAAAGTTGAAAAATAGATCTTTTGGAAAAATACAATCCTTATAAAAAAATAAAAAATTAAATTAAATGATATATATATAAAATTAGATGTATGGTACCTTTTAAAACTCACTAACTAAATTATATAAAGTGGGTTTTGATTAACCATTTTGTGTAAAAATATAGATAAATCAATGTGAATGCTCGCTTTAGCTTTTTGGATAAAGTATGAGAACAAAAGCCTTTAATTCGTAAGTCCATTCCTAAAGAATAAACCTTTGACTCGTACAAGGCCGGCCCAACACGAATTAGGTAGGATTCAGAAAAAATTGTTTACATTCAAAAAATTCAAACTTTAGACTTATGAGAATTCCGACCAATAAAGCAAAATTCTTCGGTTTTGAAGCACTCCAAGTCTGCAACCCAAGTCAACTGCCCATTCCTTGTCAAAGTCCAAGTGGCCAACTGCTTGATTGGACTTTACAACAAAAATGTACTCTTGGCCCATACAAATACTTAACCCATATAAAAGCCCAAGAGAAACAAATATCTGATCCTCCTTCCTAGCCGGCATCCGCCGACATACCTCGACTCTTTACTAGTTTATTGTTTACATCCGCTTTAAGCTCGTTATCTTTCCTTTTGTTTCAGGTAAACGAAACAAGACTATTGGTGAGCTCATTTTGGGATTGGCTCGATAAAGCTTGACTTCTTGTGTGTGACTCAAGTTTTAAATGAGTTATTCTTAAACGTAAACAAAAATAGGCTTGATTATTAAATGATACATATTTGTATAAAATAAGACTTGGCTTGAATATATATAAGATGATAACCAAATCATTAACAAATAAGAATGATTTGATTACAATCAAACATAAATAATAAACTATCTATAAGGAAAATAATATAAATCTAACATGGGAAATATATATTCTACACATATCTAACAAAAGCTACTTAAAGTTTGTATGGACTACGTTCTATTATATTATATATAGGATTTTTGTTAGAGTATAGAATGGAATTTAATTTCAGAAATTTGATTGTAATTTCAATAAAATTTGATGATAATCAAATATGATTACCATATATTCTTATCTACTCCAACACAAAGACTTGTAGAAGAGTTTGGGTAGATAATGATTTGATCACATTACAATCAAATTCAAAATTACAATAAAATCTCTGAAATCAAATCAACAACCTTCTTATAGTCGTGGTTCCTTTCAAGCTTCTCAACTTCGTCTTCCCCGGTAGTTTTCTTTGCGTAAGAGAAGTTGAAACTGTTTCAACATGTCAATGTTTTGGACGTTCACATGGCTTTGTAGTTGGATATATTCTTTTACATCTTTTGCTTCATTCGGTTATAGAATTGCTTTGATTAACAATCCTAAAGTTCAAGAGGCTGCCAAAGCAATATTTATCGTTTTGTTATTTCTGAGCGTTCTGATTACTTTGGCTTTTCCTATCCTTTACATTGTGATTTATTTGTCACTTGGGAGGAAGCTTTTAACCCGTCTCTCCCAACTAAGTCATGGCCAAAAGGTTTTACTTAAACTGGCTTGGAGAAGTGCTTTTTACCTCCTCTGTACTCGCATCGTAGATGATATTTATATTTTGAATTTTGTTTGCGCGCTCTGTTGTTTGCTCGTGTCCCACCTCAAGTTGAAGTTAGAAGACGACAGCTCCGGCATCATACAAGAAATTCTTACGAATTTCTTCAGAATTTGGGTCGAGAGTTTTTGGCAACAAAAATCCCTGCACTTGTTTGTTACGCCATTCCCTTTTTTACTGGCATTATTGGCCCTGGTATGGTATATTCTTAATTAATATATGTTCATCGTTTTTCTTTTTTCTTCTTCTTAATTAGTGGGTTTATTGATATGAACTGAATTTTTTTTTTGGGTAGTTGACGCCTGCTGCAAATAGCCAGGAGCTGGAGCGTTTATTGATCTTGCCCGCCGCTGGATTGATTCATCGAGGCTACCTACGCCCGATAATACGAGCCGCTAATAAGGGTACCGATGAAAAGGAAGATGTACGGGATGTGGGATCAAAGACAGAGATACATAATGATTAGTGCTAGATTAGTATCCTTGTTTTCTTTAAACTAATTTTTAATATATATTTAAGATTTCTAATATTATTGTGAAAGATACTGGAGATGGGTGGGAGCTTTCTTTCTTTCCTTTTTTCTTTTTTAATTATCCTGATTGTCGTAGGGAGCTTTCTTTCTTTTTCTTTTTGAAGATCCTGAAACTCCCAAGCACATATTTGATGGTTCCTTCACAAACTCGAGTATTAGAAATCTACATGCTGTTCAAAATTCAGTTGTATTTATGTAAATACCTTTCAACTTTATTTAAGTCTTCCAGTTTAGAACTCAATTATGATAATATTACCTTTATTGATGTATGTTGGGGCGATTTTAGTTAGGTCCAAGGATCTGAAATCTTGTCTTTAGTACGTACCTGAGCATCTTTCGAGAAGCTTATCAGATGAGATGAGCAAATGAGGGTAATTCGATTACTAATAGCAGAGGGATTTGTTGAAGGCAAAGAGTGGGAAATACTGGAAGAAGTTGTTTAGCCAACTTTGAATAGAGGCATTTTGCAAGTGGCAGCCACAACCTTGTGGGTGTAGAAGGGCATCAGCTACAATGGTGGGTTGACAGGGTTGTGATGGTGGTAATTTCATATACGAGAAAGAGAGACTGAGAATAACTCATAAAATGTTAGCAAAACATCCGATCACTCCCAAATCTTCTCTTCTTGCTTAAGAAATTTCTTGACAAATTTTGCCAATAACATCTGTGTACCATATACCTAATTTGGTTTGGAGTCTCACACGACCCTTCAGGTTGACACAGAGAGGAAAAAAAAAAAATCGTTAAAGCAAAAACTACAACGAATGAATTAATTAGGTATCAATAAAAATTCATGTTGTGTTTTTTTGTGATTGGTTTGAAGAAAATTTGCAACTATGCCCCCATCAACATCAACTTCAAAACTATCCATTTTCATGGAAGGCCACCCTCATCAACATCAACTTCAAAACTATCCATTTCTGTCTTTCTCCTTGTTTCCCAATATTTTCTTTTCACACTATTAAATCACGTGGAGTCTCGAGATAACGCTGTTTGGTCTACAAATTAAGCTCACATCTCAAACGTGTTGCCATTATTTTTTTCTTGGTAATAACTGACGGCTAAACAACGTACGTACGCTCGTAAATTCAAATTTTGGGCTCGATCTGTTTGGCAACGGTGGCAGTCCCCTACCCTTTACCCGGCGAAAAAACAAAACAGGAAAATCCAAGCATCTCATTTCAAAATCCTTCCAGCTCATTAGTCTCGTCACCCACGTATCCTACACAATTTTAGACCCCTTCCTCTCTTACCCTCAAGCAATCTTTAGACCCACTAGATAATAATCTAATACGGATTGAGATTCCTGGCAATGCTGTCAAAATTGTTCATCATCTTTTTCTTAAATTTTGGCCATCAAATGTGATTCAACAACCACAATTTTGCCATGTGTCCCAACGTATTGCCGGGGATCTGATCCTAATAATACACCTTCTTCTCTCCAAAATCAAGAAACCCACGTGATCTTCCTATGACAACACCCAACAACCCCCCTCAACCCTCAAATGACGTGCAAACCCGTTCCCGTCTATCTCACTCACCCGAAATTTTTGTGCAGCCAAACACTCAAACCCAAAATCAGTTCAGCTCTCCCTTCCCAACGTGTCTTCTTTGACATGTTGGCTTTCTTTCCCGTCATACGAGAGTGAATTTAGGAAATGGACCGAAACTGTATGGTTAATTTTGAGATGAATAGTAAAGTTGATTTTTTTTTTCTCCTTCCCAGTCCGGTCCTTTGCAAACAGTGGCATAACGTGCGACAATCCAAGCCAAAGAAGTTGTAAGGAAACAAAATCCAATTTACTGGAACGTGCAGCAGAGGCGTGAAGACTGGAGAACGTTGCATGGGCTGAAAAACAAGATAAGGAAAAGACAAAGCTAGTGCTAGTCTGAACTGCAAAGAGAACATAAAATCAAAAGCTGCATGTGAGAAGACTGGACGGTCACAAGTTTCATTCAAATTTAAACACAACATCAAATGTGGCTGACACTTCTATAGACATGTCCACATCTTACCAACCTATTTGTTTACAACTGATTTTCATCGGAGATTTTTTTTTTTTTTCTTCTTGGTACGGAGCCATGCGCCTCACTCGCGCCAGCTGTTTATTTTACAAAATATATTATTCGAAATTAAAAAAGCAAAAACAAAAATGTTTACAGATTTGAAGGGAAGGTGGATGGATTTAACCACCGGTTTATGGACCCGGTCAAGGGTGATACAGGTCTGCAGGTCGAATAATATATTTTGTTAAAAAATCAGCTGGCGCGAGTGAAGCGCATGGACCCGGTCAGGGAACACATGGGGCTGTCAGGATGTGGACAAAACAGGTGCAGCAGTGTGTGCAGGACCGTGAGACGTAGACATGGAAATGATGTTGATGAAGGACCAAGGTGGCCTTGCATGGAAATGGATAGTTTTGAAGTTGATGTTGATGGGGGCAAAGTTGCAAATTTTAAAACTAGGTTATAAAACCCACCATCCGATCCAAACAAAATTATGCTCTACTACCAACTTATCAGCATACATTTGGGCGATTTCTGTTGTTCTGAGCGTGGCATCCGTTATGCTTTTAGGTTGCTATACATTCTAAGAATGTGTGGCAACCTAAAAGCATGACAGAAGCCGCGCTCTGAGAAGATAATTAATGGCATATTGAAGCTTGTCTGCTTGTGTAATGTTTGCTTTTGAACATGAGGTGAAGCAGATCCGGCCTACCCATTTTTTGACGTGGGCTACGTGTGGCTATGTGAAGGAAGCTCTTGCTGCAAGGTTTACTGTACATTTTTCGGTTTTTTTCTTGGTTTTTTTTTTTTTTTTGCTCGATCTAGACCTCATTGTCTTAGAAAGGCTGATAAATGTGGACGAATATGTTTACGTTGGATTTCAACATCATAATTCAATGACATCATTTTAATAGCAGAAACAGCAGTCCGCAATCCAATAACCACTGCTTTATTCCATGTGATCATTGCAGGAATGAGTTAACAAGCAAAAAAAAACTGCTGTAAGCGGCGGGACTATTTGGTGATGGATAGTAAAATGGATAGCAGTTCTAATCAGGCAGGACATTATCATAATCTACTATTTCGGTTTTGTCGTCTTCCTATCAACTTCATGGAGTAGACGGTGTAGCAACAAAACAACAAGCGCATACAACCATGAACCTACACTCGCCGTCCGACACAACCTCACATACTATGTAAAATAGTAAAGCCGGTATTACCCTCCAACTGGGAAGAGGGCATGTTCGCGAGTGAACCATGCAGCAAGTGCTTCTTACACATAGCCCACATGAAGAAACGAGTTGGCCGGATCTGCTTCAGCTCATGTTTAAAAGCAAGCATAACACAGGTCTTCTGTCTTCAATATGCCATTAAGTATTTCTCAGCGAGAGCGTGGTGTCCGTGACGGATGCGACGCTCAAAACAACAGAAATCGTCCACGTGTATGCCCATAATTTGGTAATAGACATTGTCGCATAAATTTAAATTTGTTTGGATTCGGGGGTGGCTTTTATAAATTTTTTGAACCCATTTTCCAAATTTGCAACTATTAAAAAGCCATCATTAATTCCATGCTATGCCTGCCATTTTGGTGTTTTTGATGAGCCTCCTGGAATTAATGATGGCTTTTCTTTTGATGTATTTTTGAACATGAACATAATCATGATCTAACTTTTATTTAATTAAGGACTTGTAACTAACTCTAAATATTGCTTTTATGTCTTGTGTTGTGTTTGGCGAAGACAAACAAAACACAAGCTTGGCCCAAAAGGTTTTATCCCATCCCCTTACCTGGCCCTTTATGCCACGGCAGCTGAGCACAAATAATATTGGATCAAGAGCCCAATCCATTCCGTTAACACATAGCTGCTGCTTTTGGACTCTTTGCATTTTGAGAAGAAAAGATAAATTTACAATTGAGTATAAATTTTGTTAAATAACCTGAAAATAAGCCTCATATTGCCTCAATGTCAATGCCCTCCCCAAGAAATGCAATCCACGAAGTTCCTCAGGTTCAATGTAAACGTAATATTACAAACTAGGTAATTAGCAAGGGCATTCACTTATATAGATTTCATAGACGCTTAACATACATGAAAGAAACAACAAACTTAACATAGTTGAATGAAAATGTTACATCAAAGCATCTTCAAACTCAAAAGTCTTTCTCATTTACTAGATAGAATGATTGATCAACTTTAGCTTGGATTCGATGTAAACCAAACCGAATGCGCAAAGGCTTTCTCAGTTGCTAGATTGGTCAAATATTTGTACTGTTTACATTTTTATTATATTTATGTTGTAGAATGCAATCCCAGGGCCAAGCTCACACCACTCCCACTGGAGAAACGTCACCCAAAAAAAATAAATAAATAAAAACAACAATTAGTGTTGCGATGGTTTTAGAAAACGACATCCTAAGGCAATGGCGAAGCCAGAATTTTAGTTTAGGAGGGTCAATATTAAAAAATAAATTTTAATAAAAATTGATTAAAAAAATTAAATAGTATAACTAACAAAATAAATAAATAATTTAACAAAATTTAATTATATTTTAAAACATATAAATGTAAATTGAAATTTATTTTGTTATGTCTAGCGTTAATTTATTCAATTGTCGTTGACGAGTCTTCATATTTTGAACTCATTGAGATGGTATATATATATATATATATATTTTTCTAGATCTACCTCGATACGAGCTCATTAGAATTCGATTGGAGCTTAATGAAATTATTATTGTTCTCTATAATCTCACCTAACTATATTATATATTTCGTGCAATTAAATTATGTAACAAGAATTATATATATTTATAAAGACTTAATTTAAAAGAACAATCTAGATACAAAAGGTTAATCAATATAAAGGTTTGATGACATACTTCAAACATTTTAAGAAATAAATATTCAAAGGCCAATTTTTTTTACTGTACAGCTCTCATGTTCTATATAATTATATAAATAGCTAGAAACTTTATTTGAATTGCTGATAGAGAGTGAAATATTGTTCATTTAGGCTCATGAACAACAGCATTTAAATAATTAAAAAATAAAAAAAGATATGGGACGTGAAGAAATCATATCAAATGCCTCATTACGATGACGTAAAAATAAGATATAGGCTAGATTACATTAAAATCAAAATATGCTAAGAAACATCTCATCGCCTCAAACTTCATAGTTTGATTATTGATGTTATAAACACTTAAATAGACTTGATTTAAACGCTCATTTGGTTTTGGTCTCTCAACTCTCAAGTGGGTGCCACGAGCCCACATAATTTAACGCTCGTTTTTTTTTTTTAATTCAAGTGTTTGGTCTTTGAAGAACTTTTGAAAAGGTCGAGGTTACCACGTTGGTTACTTGAGAGCAGAGTATGAACCCACGTATTAAACACAATTGTTTAAAGTCGTTTGGCATATATAATTTAAATGCACTATTTAACGCAAATAAACTAAAGACCGAGAGGAACACGAATTGGGTAGGATTCTGCTTTGCTATGAGGAACAAATTGTTTACATTCAAGAAATTCGAACTTTAAACCTGATGAGAATTCCGACCAATAAAGCAAAATTCTTCGGTTTTGAAGCACTACAACCCTAGTCAACTAGCCCATTCCTTGTCAAAGTCCAAGTGGCCAACTTGGTTGGACTTAACAACAAAAATGCACTCTTGGCCCATACAAATATCCAACCCATATAAAAGCCCAAGAAAAACAAATATCTGATACTCATTCCTAGCTGGCATCCACCGACATACCTTGACTCTTTACTAGTTTATTGTTTACATCCGCTTTAAGCACCCACGCTGATCTTCTTCATTGTCTTTTCTTTTGAAATACGAAAGCTAATTTTCATGCTGATCGATCATTATCTTTCTAATGAAATCAAGTTTTGATTTATTTTTTTAATTTTTTTTAAATTGACAACGAAAAAATTGTTCTATTCACTTTAATAAAGCGACAGTTATCTATGGGTTTTTTTTAAAAAATAAAAAATAAAAAATTGGGAAAAGTCCATGTATCTCAAACTATCATCCAATTGACAATGTCTCTTCTAGGCTTTCAATTGCGACGCTGACAATATCCTTCTTAAACTACCAAAAAAATTGACAATATCCGTCAAGGGCAACAAAATTAGGAAGCAATCCTAGAAAGTTTTTTATATTCTGAATATATTCTGATATTTACCGTATTTACTGATTGATCTATATTTTCCTGTATATTTATATTGATTTGATTCTGTAATATTGTTCATTAACTCTTGATTGTATTTCCTATTATATATGGGGTCTTATCAAGCCTAAATAATAAACTATCTATAAGGAAAATAATATAAATCTAACGTGGGAAATATATAGTCGTGGTTCCTTTCAAACTTTTCAACGTCGTCTTCCCCGGTAGTTTTCTTTGCGTAAGAGAAGTTGAAATTGTTTCAACATGTCAATGTTTTGGACGTTCACATGGGTTTGTAGTTCGATATATTCTTTTTCATCTTTTGCTTCATTCGGTTATAGAATTGCTTTGATTAACAATCCTAAAGTTAAAGCGGCTGCCAGAGCAATATTTGTCCGTTTGTTTGCTCTGAGCGTCGTTCTGATTCCTTTGGCTTTTCCTATCCTTTACATTGTGAGTACTTATATGCTACTTGGGAGGAGGCTTTTAACCCGTCTCTCCCAACTAAGTCATGGCCAAAAGGTTTTACTTAAACTGGCTTGGAGAAGTGCTTTTTACCTCCTCTGCACTCGCATCGTAGATGATATTTATATTCTGAATTTTGTTTGCGCGCTCTGTTGTTTGCTCGTGTCCCACCTCAAGTTGAAGTTAGAAGATGACAGCTCCGGCATCATACAAGAAATTCTTATGAATTTCTTCAGAATTTGGGTGGAGAGTTTTTGGCAACAACAATCCCTGCACTTGTTTGTTACGCCATTCCCTTTTTTACTGGCATTATTGGCCCTGGTATGGTATATTCTTAATTAATATATGTTCATCGCTTTTTTTTTTCTTCTTCCTAGTGGGTTTATTGATATGAACTGATTATATTCTTTTTTTTTTTCTTTTTTTTTTTGGGTTAGTTGACGCCTGCTGCAAATAGCCAGGAGTTGGAGCGTTTATTGATCTTGCCCGTCGCTGGATGGATTCATCGAGGCTACCTACGCCCGATAATGCGAGGCTTGCGCGCTAAGAGGGAGCTTACCGATAAAATGGAAGATGTACGGGATGTGGGAGCAAATACAGAGACGCATAATGATTAGTGCTAGATTAGTATGCTTGTTTTCTTTTAACTAATTTTTTTTTATATATATATATATTTAAGATTTCTAATATTATTGTGAAAGATACCGGAGATGGGTGAGAGCTTTCTTTCTTTTCTTTTTTTTGTCTTCTTCTTCTTTTTTTTTTTTTTTTGAAGATCCTGAAATTCCCAAGCACATATTTGATGCTTCCTTCATAAACTCGAATATTAGAAATCTATATACTGTTCAAATTTCAATTGTATTTTGTAAATACCTTTCAACTTTAAGTCTTCTGGTTTAGAACTCAATTATGATAATATTACCTTTATTGATGTATGTTGGGGGCGGTTTTAGGTTCAAGGATCCACTATCTAAACAATCATCTTCGTGGTTGAGTTGAGATGGGGTTCCCTTGATACGTAAATGTTGTTTTTGCAAAACATAGAAAAGGTAAGAGAGTCTCCGGCCGAGACCAAAGACTCTCCTAAACTTAAGTTAGTATAATCACTTTTAGAGTAAGATAAATAATGAAAAATAGTCTCTAGCTTCTAATGAATTAGCATGCTAGAGAGGGAGAGTCTCAAAAAAGACGTAGGAGAGACTTGAGAAGTCTTAGGAGAGAGAGATATATGGAGAGACGAATCGTGATATAGGTTATACGGCGTGCTTAGCATGCTGTGAAGAAATTTTTTTTTTTTTTAATATTTTAATGCCAAAAAAAAAAAAAAAATTGCACACGGCGTGCTTCACCCATAGAGAGACAAACGTGAGAGAGTAGGAGGAAGAAGAAGTCTCGTTTTATTTAAGGGAGTCAAATATTTTGCTTACATATGTGTGATGTCATATTGTAAATAAATGTAAAATGATGGGCCCTCAAAGGGATATTTTGACCCCGACAATGTATTTTAGAACCTTTTTTTTTTTTTTTTTTTGTGAATTTGGAAATGCATAAACTCTATTGAGCTTTGAAACACAGTTAATTTTAAGAGTTCTATCATTTTTCTAATTTTAAATTACAAGGTCCATAAATGCATGAAAAAAAAAACGGTAGTATATATATATATGCGCATGTGTATACATATGACAATATGAGCCGATGAATTTATAGACAGAAAAAGGGATTGATGGCTTTTCTTGTTATTTAGTATAAAGAATTTGGTTAGAAATAAAATTAAGAATTTATGATTCTATGCAAATTAAGAATTCATGTTTGTGAAGGATTTTGTTTGATACCATCACCACTCTTGTATTTATTTATTTATTTTCTGTCCATGAATTTGTGTTCTATTTATTTATGTTAAAATTTTGAACATTAGATAAGATTAATATTATTGATGATTGTTTGGGAGTTTACACAAAATCAATGAGGAAAAGTCAACCACAACTTTGCTAAGTTATGACAAAAAAAAACTTTGGACTCGTTTGATAATACTTTTTAGGATAGAAAAAAAATATATATATATACAATACAATACAAAATACTAACAAAATATTTTTATATTTGATTCATATCACAATTAAAAAGTAAAAAACGTTATCAAAAAAAGTTTAAACATTACATAAAGCCAAGTTAATTAGTAAATAGAGTTATGCTCGGTTTGTTAAACTTTTTCTTTTAATCTTTTGTTTAAAGTTTTCAGAATAAAACAAACAACAAAACATGAAACATTAGGAAAGAAATAATTTTCACATTTTTGTCAAATCAAACAAAAATAAAATAAAAAACAACTCCCAAAATACATCATCCACGGCTATATTGGTTGATGTGAGCGACGGTAGTGGTTGAGACTTAATTATGACAGAAAATTTAGAAGTAAAATTGGTTGGTCATGGTGTGATGAGATTATCCACCTCAATATCTTTAGACTTTATTTGTCATTTTCAATGATAGAAGACATTGTTTGTACTTGTCATTATTGACATTTTTAAATCTAAAAGGCGGTGATATAAGCAAAGCGAGCGTGCATTGTAGGAATCGACCGTCATTGGAGGAGCCAAATTGTGCCAATACATTTTAATGCTCTTTATTTATAAGTAACCAATCAAGCGGTTAGAGAAAAGCTGAAGAGCCGGAGACTGAAGAGCACACTTCCAATTTCCAAAAGCCATTCTTGCCTTTTCTCCATCATTTCGTTCTCCTTGCGCGGTAGTCTCCACTTCGCGTTGGAACCCCGAACCGTGCCTTTGAGCGGTACCATTTGGAGCGTTCCTGTTAAAAGTTTCGAACGGCTCGTCGTTTCGGCGGTGATCATGGAAGATACAGAGAGCTGCAGTAGCAGAGCCGTGGATTTCGCGCCGACTCTTAGTCGGAAGCAGAGGCAGAAGGTCGAAGTGTACAATCAAGTTCTTCATCGTCTCAGAGACTTGAGCTTCGCAGAGACCAGTCTTCCTGGTTTTGAGGATGAGCTTTGGGCGCATTTTCATCGCCTCCCTGCTAGGTTCCCCCAAACCTTTACTTTACTATCTTTTGTTTGATCATTAGTTGAATTATCAAAATTCACAACTGGTGATTTATTTATTTATTTATGTGTGAGTACTTAATTGTGGCTTTCAAGAATGGACCTCCATATCAAAGGTGTTGATGTTGTGGAGTACTTACAATCAGAGCTGGTGTTTATTGATCTAATTTGCTAATAATAGGTATGCATTGGATGTGAAGGCCGAGAGGGCACAAGATGTTCTTATGCACAAAAGATTATTGCATATGGCACGCGATCCTGCCACCAGACATGCAATTGAAGTCCGTGTCGTGGAGGTAATTTATACGAGAAACTGTGCTTGGATCAAGAATTCTTGGCTCTATGCATTTTTCTTCTGAATTTTCCTCTTTCTTTGTTAAAATATTAATTAAATTCACGATTTACTATAAGTTTAAGCTTCTGGATTAATAAGTGTTGATTTAATACTCTGTTATATAATTCTTTTTTTTTTTTTTTTGGATGATTTATATAAATTCATTATTTCCATTTATACTATGAAGTTTGACTACTAGGATGATTTAGAATTGGGCACATTTTTGGAAATGGTTGGTTTTCTATAGGTCTCTTGAGGTGATTGACATATTGACCATGCAAAAAACTGGACGCAATTTTATTATAATTTCATTTTTCTTTAACTTTTTTATTTATTTTTGTTGTTGAAATAACTTGTGATTGGCCAATGCATCTTAAACATATGCAGGTTCATTTTTCTACTGGTGGAAATTGTAGTTATTCTTTTCATTCGAACTCTCAAATAAAAGTGGATGCTCAATGTTCTGATCATTCCAGCGAAAAGTGGTATGGTTAAATGGCCTCCTTCTATTTCTTTAATGGGATTATCAATTATTTAATAACTTGTGTGATGGGGCCACCGGATACAAGCAAGTGATTACATGTGTGTTTGGACCCTAATATCGTAGGATGACCAGCCTTGAGAGCAGGAGATCTAACTGTTGGCACTTTGATTTTGTCACATTTATTGTTATGTTATTTTATTTTTCAGTGTTATATTGTTTGATTTTTCAGACTTTGGGTTATGTTAATTTAGTTGGGCTTTATATTATTTCAGTGTCACTAGGGTTAGGGTTTAATCCCTAGTCTATTTGAGCATAATTTTGTTTTGTGGTAGGTAGCTTTTGATGAATAATATTTTGATAGACTGCATCATTGTGTATACTTTTTCAGTGCTCATCCACCACCTGCCTTTGGTTCGTCAACTGATGTCGAACCAACTCTTGAAGTCAACCACTTACATGTTGAAGATACACAAAATGGCATGACTGATATTCCACCTGCCTTTGGTTCGTCAACTGATGTCAAAGCAACTCTTGAAGTCAACCACTTACATGTTGAAGATACACAAAATGGCATGACTGATATTCGTCTTTGTTCCCGGTAAAGAATTTTAAAAGGTTTTCTCCTGATTATGACATTTTTCTCTAATTGCCCTTAACATGATATTTTGTGGTCAATTATTGTACTGTTCATATATTTTGTCTTTCAAATTAGTGTTGAAAATTTGGTATGCAACTGATGTGGATACTTTATAGATACGAGTTGCAATACTGACATGGGCGCATTAGGTTTGGCAGGATTTTATAAGTTTTATTATACTAGATAGTTCAAGAAAAAGAATAATTTCTGGTTTGATGCAATAGGTATGAAGTCTCTTCTGTAAAAGTGAATGAGAAGAGTTGGGAAAATTTCCATTCATACCATTGAAATATTCAGGATCCCGATGGTAAAGTTTGAGGAAGAATAAGTTTTTCTATTACGTAAGTTTTCTCCTACCAGAAGAAGTTGAGATCCGTGGCTTCATCAGATATTCTCTCCTGGTTGGGGAAAACTACACATTTAACTCATACTGGTTTGTGACTTTGCTCTGAACAGTTTTTTATCCTTGGACCTTTCTTAGACATTGCAATATGTATCCTATTATTTATACATTCTATTTTGTATGTGTGTACTTCTTATGATTTTTCTCTCATCTATATTCAACTTAATGTTGCTTGCTTTCTTTGTGGATGATGGGATCTTCAAAATATTTTTACCATAAACAAAAAATTTTCATAGATTGCTCGAAGCTTTTATAGGTTTAGTTAATTAACGCTGTAATAGTTTCCAAAATTTGCAGGGCAATGCATGAAATTACAATTTCAACAAATGACAAGCCCAAACTTTTCAGTCAGGTTGCTGACCTCTCTCTCTCTCTCTCACATAGGGAGCATGTTGAACTTTATTTGTCTTGAACCATTTCTTGGAACCATCTGTGTTGTATGACTTCCAATGTCCACTGTTTTCAGCATCAGAAACATATCCAGGATAGCTCTAATTCTTATTTTAGCATTATTTCTTAGATGTGTGCTGCATAATATGTGGCGTGTGAATACTCTTGACGTTTATGAGGCATCTACTCGAGATTAAAATTTTTGAACAAGGTGATAAATGTATTGCACAAGAGAGATTTATGTTTGATGCTGCTAATGGGCATTATTGTTTTGAAGGCTGGAATTCTACAATCCGCTTCAGTAATGTAACATTAGATCCATACCCCTTACTGGACCTGATTTGAATCATTTGCTGGTGACTCCTAGAACCGTTTGGCAGCCAAGCTTTCATCTCCCCAAACTTCAACCTTTAGTGGGGGGCATCTAGAATGCTTGCTGCTATTTTGAAATGATTTGATATCTTATGCTCAATTTGTTCTCTCAAACTTTAGTGCTCTATCTTTGGCTCTATTGTTTCTTCTTTGCTTGTCCTTCTTGAGGCCCTTCTTTCACCATGCTTATTTATGGACATTTTTGTTATGGTCTCGATGTTGTGTGGCAGAAGCTTGGTTGGTGTTTTGACATTTCATAGTAGTTTTTGGTATATTGGTAGTTATCAGTCAATTGAAACTCTAAAGAAGCATTTCTCTCCTTCATCCATCATGTTCTAGTTACATAATCCTCCGTTTTCTTTTTAGTCTCCTGCCCACAGTCCTAAGGATTTATTTTCCAATAAGATTTACTATCTTGTTCTTTCCTAGTTTTATTGAATTTCTGTTTATATATGTTGCCTAGTCCTGATTTTATTTACAAATTTTTGAATTTTCAATGTCCACTAAATACATATTATGGTGGATTTCACTCCATATGTTTCGATCCATTGTTCACAAGTAACAGAAACATCTACTTCTTTGTACCCTTACCCTTGTTTCATACGTATCTTTGTCACCACCAAAGCAAGTTCTCTGTAATTCGTATGCCTTAAGACAGATTGCAACAGATCAGGCTTCTGCAAGATCTGATGGTGGATAGAATAGTTGATTTGATACTTATATGTGGAACTTCCAAAAGTAATTTACTAGTTAGATATTCTATCTATATCAATACTATCCATATTGATATTTTTTCTTTCTTTTCAGTTACTATTTTAATTTGTGATGATAAAATTTCAGTTGAGTTCCTTACTGTATGACGTTGGCTTGAACATTCAAGAAGCGCATGCTTTTTCCACTACAGATGGCTACTCTTTGTTTTTTTTTGTTGTTGATGGCTGGGCACTTGAGGTATTTCTTTATTTGTTCTCATTTTCTTGATTGTAATATATTTTTTCATCAATTAATTACTAGTCCTAGGGAAGAATATTCACTTATCTCATGGAATCAATTCAAATATGCATTGCTTAAATGGTTAATAGTGACTTTATACAATTGGTTGAACATAAATATTTAGGGAAACTTCACTTAATCCCCCTGAACTTTCATCACTTTTACAAATATCCCCCAAAGTTGAAAAACTTTCAATTTAGTATATTGATCTTCTAATTTTTTGCAATGTCACCCATCCGTTAGGATTTTTCCTTAAATATTGTCAAAATTTTCAAAATACCCATGTTTTATTATAAAAAATTACAGTGATTTAAGCATTGGTCAGGATTTAACGAAATTTGCAAAAATACCTATGCCTAAAGCTTTGCAATTTTTTTAATAAAAAAACAGGGGTATTTTGGAGATTTTGACAAGATTTAAAGGAAAATCCTAATGGATGGGGGGATATTGCAAAAAATTGAGAGTTTTTGAACTTTTGGAGGTTAATTTCAAAAATCGTGGAAGTTCAAGAGAGTTTTGTGAAGTTTTCCGTAAATATTTTATTCATAGGTTATCAATTGTCAGTCTTAATGTGGTGTTATTATGAGCTTTCAAGTTACAGTGTGGTTTTCTTAAATTATTGAAGAAAATATAGTTACATTCTCTATTTCTGTCTCTTTTGTAATTCCTTGTGACCTACTTGACTGATATGCATGTTCTATGTTTATAGGAGATCGAGCAGCTTAGAAATACACTGCTAAAGAAATTATCAAGAATTGAGGTATCCCCTCTACCGACTACTTGTTGGAACACTTTACATTGTTCACTTGATTTCGAATTTTTGTTCAAAGATGGCTACTCTTTGGATGTTTCGTTTGTGATTGAACGAGGCGATTCCAGATAACTGCAGTTTTAGTTGCCTTAATAGGTCATGTTAATTCAGGATGAGTCTCAATATGTTATGACACTGAAGGCTGAAAAAAATAACATATTTAACTTTAAGATCTGTCTTTCGATATGACCACCCATGACATGTCCCATCTTGCTTGATACAGTTAAATGCATGATCTCCAAGTATCCTGCTTCTGAATAATGTACATTGTTCTGATGCTAGTGCTTCCTATGTGAGGTTTCTGATAGTTGACAAAAGGACTTGGAGCTTTCTTGGAAATTGGAAAATGGTAGACATGTAGTTAGTAGTGAGTTATTGTTACTGTTCCGAGACAAAAAAAAAAAGCAAATTTTATAGATCCATATTCCAGAAAAGGTTATGAAATTTACACCCAAGAATATGTAGATGTGGAAAAAAGGGAGTGAGAGCAACTGTTATTGGTTAATCTTAGAATGAAATGAATGAAAATTATCTCAGAAGGGTTGATAAATCGTGAATCATATCAAAATGTTAAACAACAATTTGCTTTTACTCTGCAATCCTAATAGGGCTTGGTTTTAATATGTGCTAACAGAATCTTTGGAGATAGGTTCTGGACACTAGCCCTTCATGTAGGGTCACTTGAATTTTATAATTACTGGTCAAAACTAGCATCCGTTATCATTAAATGTCTCTATGGTAGGACAAAAACAGAATTTGTATCATTAAAAGATTATACTTTAGCTTAAATTTAGTTAGGATTGAAAGCTCATATCTGTACACTGCTGTTTTTCTGTTATCATATCCAACTTTTTTTGTGTATATATCAAACTAGTAGGAATCACTGTATAAGGAGTCCTTACATGTCTGATCTTTGATCATCTTTTCATACCATGCTAACCTATGCAAATTAGTGATGCTAAAAGTTATGTATGCTTTCCACATCTAATTAGATTTGATATCTTGGAGTGCACAGCAGAAGCAACCTTGGTTGAAATGTCATTGGGTTCCTGTTGCTGGGGAGCAACAGGAACCCAATGACATTTCAACCAAGACTCTTTACTAGTTTACTGTTTACATCCGCTTTAAGCACCCACGCTGATCAACTTCATTGTCTTTCCTTTTGTTTAAGGTAAGCGCGGCACGTAAATGAAATAAGACTATCTGCGAGCTCGCTCGGGATTGGCTTAATAAAGTTTGACTCGTGCGCGATTCTAGTATTAAATGAGTTGTTCGTAAACAGGAAAATAGGCTCGATTATTAAGTGATACATACATGTATAAAACCAAACTCGGCTCGAATAACGTTTGTATATATCACTATATATATATATCTTAGATCGGGTTTTCGATTTAAAACCCGACTCGGCTTGAATACATGTAAGTTGTTGTATATGAGGGAAAGACCATATATCACTATATAATCGAAAAGAAAGTTTGAAATACGAAAGTTTTCATGCTGATCGATCATTATCTTTCTAATGAAATCAAGTTTTGATTTACTTTTTAATTTTTTTTTTTTTAAAAAAAAAATTGACAACGAAAAAATTGTTCTATTCACTTTTATAAAGTGACAGTTTTTATTTTTTTATTTATTTATTTTTTTTGTATAAAAAAAAAAAAAAAAAAAAATGGAAAAGTCCATGTATCTCAAACTATTATCCAATTGACAATGTCTCTTTTAGACTTTCAATTACATCACTGACAATGTCCTTCTTAAACTACCAAAAAAAATTGAGCCAACAAAATTGGGAAACAATCCTAGAAAGCTTTTTATACTCTGATATTCATCCTATTTACCGATTGATCTATATTTTCTTGTATATTATATTGATTTGATTCTGTAATATTGTTCATTAACTCTTGATTGTATTTCCTATTATATCTGGGGTCTTATCAAGCCTAAATAATAAACTATCTATAAGGAAAATAATATAAATATAATATGGGAAATATATAGTCGTGGTTCCTTTCAAACTTTTCCACGTCGTCTTCCCCGGTAGTTTTCTTTGCGTAAGAGAAGTTGAAATTGTTTCAACATGTCAATGTTTTGGACGTTCACATGGGTTTGTAGTTCGATATATTCTTTTGCAACTTTTGCTTCATTCGGTTATAGAATTGCTTTGATTAACAATCCTAAAGTTAAAGAGGCTGCCGAAGCCATATTTTTCCTTTGGTTAGTTCTGAGCGTTATGATTACTTTGGCTTTTCCTATCCTTTACATTGTGAGTAGTACTTATTTGCTACTTGGGAGGAAGCTTTTAACCCGTCTCTCCCAACTAAGTCATGGCCAAAAGGTTTTACTTAAACTGGCTTGGAGAAGTGCTTTTTAGGGTGCATTTTTTAAAAAATAATCAGCGATTTTAAACCAAATCGCAATTTTATGGTGTTTGAGATTGCAATTTTAAAAACGCAAATTTTAAAATCGCAAAAAAATTTGCGATTTCCATAAGCTGATTAGCCGGTGCTTATCTGAAAAAGTGCGAATTTAAAACAAAATCACGATTTCTATTAAAAAAGATATTTGGCGCAATAGTTATCTTTTATTGAGCGGGAATGAAAAAAATACCAAGAATACTCCCTAAAATATATTAAAATCCTTTTTTTCTCTTTTTTTTCTTTATCATCTCTGTCTCGTTCATCCTTTCTCCATACTATAGCAGTGTGCGTCGCTGTTGTCCATCTCTCCGCCCCTCTACCAGGTAATAATCTCACCTTAATATTTTCTTTCTCTCCATATAACTCTTTTGCTTTTGTAAAACTTTCCACTATTTGGTGTTCGGTGTTATTTTATGTGGTTTGTATGATTATTGTGCTTTTTTATATATGCGTTTATGTTCTTCGACCATTTTTACAAAGTAAAGTTGTGATTTTTTTTTTTTTTTTCAAAATTTTATTTAAATTACCATGCATGCATAGTGATCTGCAATCCATCATAGTATGCAGTGATAGATCACTGTACACGCACAATAATGTGATAGTGCGTATACAGTAACCGTGTGAGGCTTTTTCTTTTAAAAAACATACTGTACAGTGACGAAGATGATGATTTTTCTCAGGTCACTGTGCACTGCATAGTGATGTGCACAGTGACGATTTTTTATGGCTTCTCTTTTTTTTTTCTTTTTTTTTAAAGGTACTGTACAGTAACAATTTGTGATGGATTTTTATTTTTATTTTTTAATAGGTATTGCACTGTAACAGTTGGTGATATTTTTTTAATGGGTAATAAACAGTGATAATTTTATATATATATATATTAATGGGTAATAAACAGTTATCAAGTACTAATTTAAATTATTGGTGAATTATGTAACAGTTAAATTTGATAAATATTATTAGTTTAATTTGATGGATTGTTCTTGTATTTTTTATTACATGTCTGTTTGGAATATGTTTCAAGAAAAAAAAAATACAAAAACAAAAAAGCATATAGAAACAAGTAATATAGCAATATATAATTGCCTAAGTAGAAAACTCAAAGTTAATATTAAATTATAAGTCATACTTTTGTTTGCATAGGTGTTAAAAATGGAGGCTTCTAGACAATGTTAGTTATTTTACTATTATAAAGAAATGTCCTTATTGGTAATTTGGTCATGAAACC